>NW_018127957.1:1215862-1222791 GCF_001952655.1 Monopterus albus
TGCAGCAGTAATAATTAAAGCCATGTCAAAAAGGGAACAAGAAGAGCAGTGACGGTAACTGTCATGTTCTGCTGAAACTCAGTATGCCTTTTTTAATTAGTCTTAACTGAAGTACATACTGTACATTTCAAATCATTTTTGCATGCTTGGTACTTTTGATACCCATCAAAGTGATGTAGAGGAGAGCAGAGAGGTGCCATCTGTTTGTCTCTTTTTGGTTTAGGAACAAATCCTTGTCACGACTCATGTTGACGCTCAACACAGCCTTCCTAAAAGAGTGAGTCATTCTCACGCCTGCTTGCTTTCTCCTTTGCTGCCTGTTCAGTCCGTCTGAGGCACAGAATGAGAGAAATGAGGCAGAACAATGGCTGATCATTGCCAATTTTTGTTGTTGGCATGGGTGAAGGGAAGGGTACAGGATGTAGACTCAAATCTTGTGTGTGAATGGCTCTTGCATAAAAAGCTATTAATGGCATAGGCATATAGTGGTGGTGGTTCATTAATTTGAAAGTTATCAAGACTGTATAAGCTACTGTTGATACCTGCCAAGTTTATCCAGCCACACAGCCTGTCATGAAAATAGAAGAAAAAGCTGTCAATTATAATTGGAGTGATTGTTTGTTGTAGGAATGTGTCTTCATGTCTTATGTTTTTTCATGCTTATATGAAGTAGCAGCTGGTCTGGATCAGGGTTTTCCTACCTTCTCTGAGATGTTTTTATGGACTGCACCTTGAGGCCGCCCTCGTTTTGACTCAATGGTGTTGTGAGCTGTGATGGGGTTATGAGGCAGGGGGGTCGGGCTCTGGTTTTGGCTTATGAAAGCTGCTCTGTTGAAGGTGAAGTGGGTGACTCGCTGAGGGACCCTCAATGTACACGGAGGGTTAGTCCCTGGGCCTGACAGACAGACAGCATACTTACTTTGGATAAGTACTGCCTGTAAAAGGCTACTCAAATGTGCTAAAGGGCCTGCAGCCAGGCTGTCAGCTCCAGTTACACTCGATACTGATTGTTACTATCATCATGAGAAATGCAGCATCAACAAACCACTGACAGAGCACCAGACTGAAACCACTTGCTCTCTGCATACCTACAGATCAAATGAGAAGCATGGCGTTGTGCATAGTGGAGGTGGAGGGAGGTGTCAATGCGAGGATTGTGGAATGCACGTTAAGACTACCAGTGCACTACAAAAGTGCACCCTTCACTCCCCAGAATCTCCAGACTGCAAACACTGTAATGTCACATTCAAAGGTAAGTATAGAAAATAAAAAATATTTTGTTTGCGATGACTGTGCTCACTGTTCATCCAGTGTGAGCTATGCTTCTCAGTAAACACCTGAGATCCAAGCCACATGGGGAAAAAACCTGTTAGTGCCCAGAGGACATATGCTACGATGTGCTTGATAAATAAAGTTTATTCCACTAAGATAGCACAGGTACTAATAAGTTTAGATTGGACCTACTAATAAGAAGTATTTTCATGGGCCATTGCTCCTTTGAAAAACATGAGTAAAACATGGTCATTGAATGTTTAAGTCCAACCAAAAATATAAGCCACGTGTATAAATGTCTTTTTCAGTACTGATTTTCCACATTAGCGTCAACACATACAGTATCCATTTTATAGCACCGTAGTTTTCTGGCTAATATCTTCCTTGTGTTGCACATTGATTTGTGGAATAACCAACCAAACAACAGCAACTGGCCCCAAAGATCGTCTTTTGTGCCACTTCTAGGGAAAAATATTCTCCTCAGCTTGTAAGCTTGCACAGTTACCAGTGCAATTAATTTACATCAAGGATATATTATAATGACTGGATACTCAAAGATGATGCCCACTTGAATGAAAAATGCCTGGCACATAAGGGAAAAAAGGTTTTTATTAGTGTTTCTCCTGCTGGCCCCACCCAAGCATGTCTGCTCAGCCCATAGACCTAACCTTGTAATGTTGCTCCAAAAATAAAATCCACTTTTTTAGGTTCCTAGAACATTTTACAAATATAAAGCTAATATTGTAAATTAAATGCTTTCAAAAAGAGTTGATTATTCATCCATCCCTTTTCTATGCCACTCATCCTGAACAGGGTCATAGGGTGCTGGAGCCAATCCAAGCTGACACTGGGCGATAGGGAGGGTACATCCTGGACATGGACCAGTCTATCACAGGGCTGACACCTGGAGACAAACAAACGCATTCACTCCTATGGGCAATTTAGAGTCGCCAGTCAACCTAAGCTGCGTGTCTTTGAACTGTGGGGGGGAAGCCAGATTACCCGGGGAGAACCCACGCAGGCACAGGGAGAACATGCAGACTCCACACAGAAAGGCCCTGGGTCGGCCCAGGCTCAAACCTGGAACCTTCTTGCTCTGGGGCCACAGCGCTAAGCACAGCACCACCAAGATTTGATTAATAATTATTTAAAAACTCATTATAGAAAAGCCTTATTAGCATTTATACTCAGTAGATGTATTACAAATCATTTAGACAGTGTTTTTATGATTGTAGCCATAGGACTTTGGAGCTCAGTATAAGCAGTTTAACAGAGGAGTTTAAATGTACTAAAGCTAGACTGGAGATACTGCTGTCAGGATCCAAGGATGTAGAGGTGCAGAGTCCAGCACCAACAGTCTCAGCAGGGAGGAAGTGGAACCCGAAGGAGGCAGTGTTGCAGGCTCAGGCAGCTGTTAAAGATATGTATATTGTAGGGCAGGTACAGCATGGATGTGGTGGTTTTGGTTTCAGCACATCACAACCTTCTTCGAGCTAAGCAGCAGTTCACAGAAGGAAGATGATTATTGACGAGATGAAGAGGCAGGTAGATGTACAAAGGCAGTCTCCCAGGCTCAACAAGGACAGTGGATGAGATGGGAAGATGTAGAAAGGAAGAAATTTAGTTGGAGGGAAATGTGGGACATGGAGATAGGAAGGATTATATTCATTCTAGGCTATTCGGTCTTCCCAAAAACTGAATAAATGGATCATGTCCCTTTTGTTCAGGTGTAGCGTCACTTTGGCTCATCCTCTCAGGGTGTAAAATAAGCCTGGCTCAAGGACGATACACATGGAGACATAATCAAGTGTTGAAATGTTTAGCAGCAGCTACTGAAAGGCAATTAGAGGTAAACTCAGTGTAGGAGAAGAAGAAACAAAAGGGGGTTTTGTTTGTTTGTGAGGGTGAAAAAGGCAGGAAGCTAGTCATTTTGAACAGGCAGGATGCAGGCCAGCTAAAGGCAGGGAGACATTGACAAATGGACAGATGAGATTTGGTGAATCAGTTCATAGTTCCTGAGGAGATAGTCAGCACTAACCTCAGACCAGACCTTGTGTTGTGGTCAGAAACACAGCGGACTGTGTAGTTTGTCAAGCTCATAGTTCCCCGGGAGGACGCTGTAGGTACAGCTTATGAGAGGAAGAAACTGAAATACACAGAATTAGCCATGAAGGCAGAGGAGTGTGGCTGGAAGGTTAAAGCTTGCCCTGTGGAGGTTGGTTGTAGGGGATTTGTAGCCAGGTTAGCTGTCTCTCTGCTAGGAGAGTTAGGTATATCGGCATCTCTCACATATCTGACTTGAAATATCCTCTTTCAGATGCTGTCTCACACTGACCAAACAAATGTAGACTGTAGCTCCTTTTCTTTGACTGTGGCCCTTAGACAGCAACAGGTTCAGTATGTGTCTCCACATTGAGAGATGAGCTTTGACGTTTACACATATGGCACAGCACATTAATGATTTACAACTGTACAATATTTAAAAGTAAGGCTTGTGCTGTGACTGTGATTTTACTGTGTGCCTTATTAACATTAACATGAACGCTTTTCTGCACAGTAAACAGGCCAACTGCTGCACACAGACTCACAGTCTCACCGTGAAACAAAGCAGCTGTGTCCAGGATGAGCCCAGATATCCAAATGTCCAAATATCGTTTCATCTGGAGAGTCACAATGATTTGTTCCGGGCCGAGTGGTATATTACAGGGAGTTTTCAGTTTTTGCTGATTAAATGCAATAATATCTGTAGCCTTACTACAAGCATGGAATTTATCTAATTCATGGACTGTATACTGTATTTACCACGGTCACTACTGTGCTGAATCGCATTACAAAGTATGTCACAAAAGCAAAATGATTGTCACTATATTTGTAATGTTTGGCTTCACTTATACATATTGGCAGAAAGTGGTGACCCATCGTCCGTCTTCATGTACAGTCTATGATCTAATCACTGAAGCCCCCCCATCTCTACACATTAGCGTAGTAAGAAAAACAAAACTTAATAGAAAGTGTTTCTGCAAGCTGTAATGTAGATAAAATATCCCAGATTAGGAAGTAATCTATGGTGTACTGTATTTGAAGTAGATGATTGGTCAACAGAGTACAATTGATATTGGTTGTTCTATATAAAGAATAGAGTTGATTGCTAGGCCAAGAGAAATGGAGGGAAATGAAGGGAAAGCTAAACAAGCAAAATGTGTTGAAGTGTTTTTTTTCCATCCTAGGAGACTGTGAAGACCAGTCAGTTCACCCAGTTAAACCAAAAGGTCATCAGTACTCTGAGCTGGGGAAAGGACCTGATGAGGAGGATAGCCACACAAACAATAAGGATGGTAGGTGTGATGAAAGCACTAGGCCCAAGGTGGCTGAAAGCTCTCACGCTGCCTCTTCTGGCAGTGAGAAACCTCATCTGGGAGAGCAGCTTATGGCACCTGAGCCCAGCCAATCCCTCCTGCTGACCTCCAAGGATTCTACCCAGAAGAGCTCAGCCAGCACCAGGAGGGCCCTGTTTGCACGCAGACGCCTCGACGCTTCAACATTAGTATCCTTCAGAGAATCCCATTCTCATAGCCCTCAGTCCCAGACTCCACGAAGGGAGCCGTCTCCACCTCGTAGCCTGTCGCCCAGGCCTCCCCAGTCCCCAGCTCCTTCATCCTGCTTCTCCCCATCCACTTGTCATGTCTCCACCTCCCCACTGAGACCAGGCTCCCCAGTCAGAGGCCTTTCGCCTATAATAGTTCAGCCCCAGGAGTCGGGCTCCTCCAGACCCCCAGGCTGCCTGGCAGACACCTCTGCTCAGTGTCAAACCTGTCTTCACCCAGCAGAGCTTCCGTCTACAGCAAGACTGGTGAGTCACTGATGACCTAACATCTGTTCACAGCATTGAACCCCAGCTGCCCCCGTGAGCCACAGCTGCCCCCGGCTGTGGCTCAGGAGGTAGAGTGGGTCGTTTCCTAACCGGAGGATTAGCAGTTCGATTCCCGGCTTGTCCAGTCAAAATGTCGAAGTGTCCTTGAGCAAGACACTGAACCCCCAGTTGCTCCCAGTGATGTTACCGGTGTGTGAATGCTTGAGTGCTTGGGAGTGCGAATGGGTGAATGGCCAAGTAGTGTGAAAACGCTTTGAGTGTGCGTAGAAAGCATAGAAAGGCACTATACAAGTATAAGACCATTTACCATTATAATCAGTTGTCTACTACTATATTGTTGTTGTTTCAGCCTGAATTTGCCATCTATATAATTAACACATGCTAAAACACGACTCATCTGTTACTCCATCTATTTCTGTTAGTTTAGCCTACAGTTTTCAATCAATCGGGCTTTTGGCCCACCAAGCTAATCTTGTCTTGCTCAGTTAAATCCAAGTAAGTCGACATTCAGAACAAACAGTCACACATTTATTGGACAAAGAAGGAAAGGCAACTCTGTTTTACTATATCAGTCAAACCAAGCCTGCAGCTGCCTGCCTCAAAATAAATAGACACAACATGTTTTCCCCATGCAGCTGTTAATAAAATGAGAAGCTGGTCGATCTTTAACCACCAAAGATTGGAACCACATATTGACAACAAAAACAGCATGGGTGAAGATTACAGTAAACCTTAATAAAATAAAAATCCATAAATAAATGTGTCTACTCCAAGCTGGTGGTGTATGTATGTCATGGTATAGTGTAACCTCACACTAAGATAGATCTCATAGCAGCACAATCAAATTCATATTCTCGCCTGGCCTTTTTCACATCTGCACACAGACATTCCTGTTCATATGGCTTACATCTGTAAACCTGCTACTGTGTTTAGAAAACACCATCCTGGACTTCCTATATATCCTTTTTCATGTAGATTTTCAGATATATAATTACTAATTGTAGTAATTTGCTTATATTTCAATATTATTTTGCCCACTACTACTGCAATTTACACTAGAGCCTGACTGATAAATGAAAGAGGCCAACAACAATATTTTTGTATTATTGTATATATTTTCATTAGTAACAGTGTGTTGCTGTGCAGAAATGGCAAAAAGTAAGTAGTTATTTAAACTGTGGCCTTCGATTCCACACATTTTCAGAGGCCACAAGGCTACTGGACTGGGCACTAAGGCCAAGACAAGTGACGATACAGTATATCCTGTGTGTGTACAGTACAAAGATTATGTATACATCCTGAGCAGTAAAGGTACAAACTAGAATTTGTTGTTCACAACGTGCATGTTATGTTTAAGTGCAGATACTTGTAGAACTCTTGAAGGGAAATATGCAGAGACAGTGTAGTACAGTCAGGGAAAAAATTATTTGACCCCCAGCTGATTTTGTAAGTTTGCTCACTAACAAAGAAATGATCAGTCTACAATTTCAATGGTAGGTTTATGTGAACAGTGAGAGACACAACAATAACAAAAAAAATCCAGAAAAATGCATTACAAAAAAAGTTATAAAGTAATTTGCATTTTTATGAATGAAATAAGTATTTGATCCCTTTGCAAAACGTGCTTTAGTACTTGGTGGCAAAACCTTTGTTGGCAATCACAGAGGTCAGACGTTTCTTGTAGTTGGCCACAAGGTTTGCACACATCTCGGGGGATTTTGACCCACTCCTCTCTTTGCAGATCCTCTCCAAGTCATTAATGTTTCGTGGCTGATGTTTGGCAACT
>NW_018127957.1:1222980-1227535 GCF_001952655.1 Monopterus albus
GTGTTTTTGGAGTCATAGGCAGCATTCCTCCTCCTCCAAACACGGCAAGTTGAGTTGATGCCAAAGAGCTTGATTTTGGTCTCATCTGACCACAACACTTTCACCCAGTCTTCCTCTGAATCAGTCAGATGTTCAGTGGCAAACTTCAAACGGGCCTGTAGATGTGCTTTCTTGAGCAGGGGAACCTTGCGGGCACAGCAGGATGTCAGTCCTTCACAGCGTAGTGTGTTAGCAACTGTTTTTTTGGTGACTATGGTCCCAGCTGTCTTGAGATCATTGACAAGTTCCTCCTGAGTAGTTCTGGGCTGATTCCTCACCGTTCTCATTATCATTGAAACTCCACGAGGTGAGATCTTGCATGGAGCTCCAGACCGAGGGAGATTGGCAGTTAATTTATGTTTCTTCCATTTGTGAATAATCGCACCAACTGTTGTCACCTTCTCACCCAGCTGCTTGGCGATGGTCTTGTAGCCCATTCCAGCCTTGTGTAGGTCCACAATCTTGTCCCTGACATCCTTGGAAAGCTCTTTGGTCTTGGCCATGGTGAAGAGTTTGGAATCTGGATTGATTGATTGCTTCTGTGGACAGGTCTCTTTTATACAGGTAACGAGCTGAGAGGGCTCCCAATGTCAGCTCGTTACCTGTATAAAATACACCTGGGAGCCAGAGATCTTGCTGACTGATAGGGGATCAAATACTTATTTCATTCATTTAAATATAGGCCCCTATCTACCACCCAGTGCCAGACATAAAATCCCATGTCAATGTAATTTCCCATCTTGCACCTGACACTGTGTCCTTTTTTCCTCCTAGCGCCCAAGTCGTCAAGATGCCGCATACACTTTCATCCACCTGGGAGTGTCGATGTAAACGAGAGGCCTTTTTAGCCATGTTTTAGCGTACTTGGTATTTTGAGGATGCAATAAAACTTTGCACCAGCCAACAAAAGGCTGGCCTAAGTCAGCAGGTCAGCATTTTAAAGGCACTGGATCAAATTAGTAATATGCGCATATATAAGCAAATGCACAAGGCACAGACACGTTGCTTGGGACTCGCAGTAACACACCATAATGCTACAGATTAAAAATAGAATGTTTTCAGAATGTAAATGGTTGATTATAGTATGTATCAGAATTTCCTCATGACAATGTAAATGGCAAATTATCTGAGCAACCATGGCTCCTGTCTCCCTCCAGGTAAATCCGCTGTGGTACCAGCATGATGGCCTTTTAAAGGGAATGGGAGATGGCATTTTGATTGGTTTATTGCATGTGCATGCCCAAAACACACCCATGGATTAATTAAGAGAGTAAGTCCACTCCTTTTAAAACAATCGCCTGATGAAGATATACTTTTTATGCTGTCAGAATAGCAAGATTGGTCTAGACACGCACTGTATGCACCTTGATTGTTCTGCCTGGAAAGGTGCTCTTTACATCATCAAAATAAGGCCCATAGTCTTTAAACTGCATATATGAATTTCCAAGTAAAATCTGGTGAAGTGTGTACCCTAAGTATGATTCTCTACAGTA
This sequence comes from Monopterus albus, assembly GCF_001952655.1. Classification (NCBI taxonomy): domain Eukaryota; kingdom Metazoa; phylum Chordata; class Actinopteri; order Synbranchiformes; family Synbranchidae; genus Monopterus; species Monopterus albus. The sequence goes on from NW_018127957.1 coordinate 1,224,513, forward strand.
TATGGACTCGATGACTTGTGGATTTGCACAGCCATCTGCACTCCTGGACTTCCCAGGAATGCGCTCATTACCTTATTGTGTCTTCGAGTGCGGGGAAGTCCAGACATTTGCATTCAAGCACCTCATTAGGAGACATGGGCTCTGGTCCCACTCCACTAGCTTTCAGACAGGTTGCCTTTTAATGAGCCAACGAAGCACCTTAACAGCAAGCTGAAAAGCTGTGATTCATTGCCCTATGTGGTTGTTTCACCTCTGATCTCACCCAATGCTGACACATCACCTGGACACAACAGCAGCAAGTTGAGACAGAGAGCCTCCAGAGATAAAGTGTTTCACCGTTGGTTAAGTCATAGCACCTCTTAGCATCAAGGCCAAGTAATCAGAGTCACTGCTACTGATTGACAACATCAACAGTCAAGGTCATAGTGTGCCACAGAATTTTAGAATCTTACTTATTGCTTCTTTAAATCTGCTTCACTGTCATTCTGTCTTTTCTTTGCCATATCACCTTGCTGCTGCTACTGTAGTGACTTGCTGTAAGTTTCTCCAGCAGAATCATTCAAGTTTCATTTCATCTTGTTTTGTTGTAGTTTGTGGATGAGGTTGGTCTGACCCACATCACCCCAAATCCCACGCGGCTTCGGGGAGCCCACAATCTCCTGAGTCACCTCCCTCTGCACTCCCAGCAGCTAGGCAGGGCCTCGAGCCAACTGATTCCCATCGGAGGGATTCACATGATTCAGCCCAGGTCCCCCCTCCCTCTTTACAACTTGGTGAGCAGCCCCACAGAGGCCACAGCTAACCCTGCAGGGACAGGAACTTCCTGGAGACTAAGTGACACTACAAGGTTTTCTCTGCTACAGCATCAGGATACTCTCAAAGAGCCGTCACCCAGCAGCCGAGCCAGCTCCCCGGATCCCGATGCATTAGGGGCAACATCCAGAAGCAGCCAATCAGATGCTCTGTCACACAGAAACAATGAAGGTTTTGATGTCCAACAAGTGTCCAGTCTTGGGACAGAGACAAGACATCTTGAAGGGAGAACAGGCGCACATGTTAGAGAAGGGTGTCTTAACCCGGAGACCACCCAAGGCCAAAAACAGGCTCCTCCCTCCTAGACACAGCTCTGATAGGAGGGGGAGTCTGAAGGGACAGTGCAAAAGACTAAAAAGCAGAGTCTACGTGTGAAAACACTACACTGGGTTAGACTCAGAGGACAAACGACAAGAGCACTTGAGCACCGCTCCTGAATGACACTTATGTAATTATCTGAATTATATATATATATATATGTGTGTATATATATATATATACATACATATTGCTTTAGATATATAGTATGTTTTGTAAATCTTTTTTTACCCTCTCGTTTGATGTCATTGTTAATTTATTTATGTGCTATTATGCAAACTCTGTACAATATGCAAAAGCTGCTGGAATGAAAATAGGCAAAGTTTTAATCAGTTTCTCTATTAACCCTTTGGACAGCTCTAATATAATATTGCTGTGTTAATGTACTGTATTAACAAAATGGATATAGAAAGGTACTACAAATATTTATTCACCCCGACCAGTATTTTGAAGTGCAATTTTATGTCAAGATTGTGATTTGAGATGTCATTCTTAAAGGCTGTGATTATTAATATGATTTGTCACTTTTGTTGTTGTTGGTGATGTTGTTGTCTTTGTGTTTGAAGAAGCAGGGTTACGATCACCTCCTTTTCTAAGCTCTTTAAGAAAAGAAGTTTCAGATCAAGACTTTTGGAGTGCACTAACAGCTGATTTGATACCCAGAGGACACTGGTTCACCTACATGGTAGCTACAGTTTTTTTTTCTTAAACAGATACATGTATTTTTGTGTTGTTGCTTTTATAAATGATACAACCACTCGTCATTTTCATGTTTACCATTAAACTTCTCATTTTTACAGATTTATATTAAAACCGTGGCACGCATGTGTTTTTTGAGTTGTTACAATTACTGATGCATTTTCAAAATGCAAGGACACGTGTGTTAAATAAGTGTAGGAAAACCACATCTAAAAATGGGATTGCCTTCACCACTCTTAAGAAAATGACTAGAAAGTAAATGAAGTAAGCGTTTTTAGTTAAAGGGTTAGGTCACCCAATTTACAAAAAATATATTTTCTCACTTATAGAGGTATTTAGTCATGGAGGGAATTTTGGTCTTTTATTGAGATCAAGTCTTCTTTGTTTCCTTTATAGTGCTCAAGGCACTGAGAAATTATACTTAGAATCAACAGCAGTGTGTCCTTCAAGAAATAGTGTCCCTGTCTCACAAAGCAGTGGACTATTGACAGCAACTGTAGCTTTGGGTTTGATGCTGGTTTTCCAGTCCCACAAAGACAACTCGAGTTAACGCCGTATTCACTTGTCATGGTAACTAACCCTGCAGTGAATTGCCTCTCTTGAATCAGCCTTCCAAACTGGACCAGGATTAGACTGTTTCATAACACCGGTCAGAGCTTATGTGAGCAGACACAGTGAGTTGTAGCTTATTTCATGATGCTGAGACACGGACAAGCCATCAAACCCTGATCACATCAATTCAAAGCAAAGAAAGTGCATGTGTAAAGATAAACTCGTGTTCACAAAGCCAACAAGCAGCAAAAACTACCTACATTGGTCTGTATCAAAATGTTTCTGAAACGAAAATAATGAATCTTTGCTAACTCTAGGCCACTGAAAACCAAAATCTAGATTAGCTGATTGGCTCTGGTTTGTGAGATCTGGCACTGGCAGTGTATGAATTTAGCTTGGAAGTGACCAAAGATCTCTGAGCAAAACGAGAAATTGGAACAAAAACTCTTGGTGGATCTAATTATGAAACTATTTTCTTTTGATACAACAAATATCTTAGGTAAAATATTAGGTTGGCGTTGTCTCAGACAGTACAAGCCATACATTTTTGAAATAAGGTGCTTATTACATTGGTCATGAACTTTGGGTCATGACCGAAAGGGCAAGATCCCGGATACAGGCGGCCGAAATGAGCTTTCTCC
>NW_018127957.1:1227768-1248638 GCF_001952655.1 Monopterus albus
GAATGCCTCGGCATCCCCACGGAGGAGCTGGAGGAAGTGTCTGGAGAGAGGGAAGTCTGGGCATCTTTGCTTACACTGCTGCCCCCGCGACCCGGTCCCGGATAAGCGGAAGAAAATGGATGGGTGCTTATTACATTGATGACTCGGCTCAATACATTAAGCTCTTTCTCATGCACGTCAGTCCATATCCTGTCTTATTCAAGGTGTCTATCTTTACATGTCATTCAGGTATTTGCACGTGGGTCGATGTAAAAGGTATTATCATTTTATAGCAAAGCAAACAGAAAACAAAACATTATTAGCATTTTTTTAGAAGCTAAAGTTCACAGAATGGTTGTGCCCAGTGGTGGAAATTCAGTACACCACATGAAGTACTGTTGTTAACTAAGTACACCAAGCACTGTTGTTACAGTAAGTAACATTTTGAAATGCTTGAGTGTTTTAATTTTCTGCTACTTCATACTTAGAATTCACTTCATTTCAGAGGCAAATGCACTTTTTACTAAGCCACATGTATTTCACAACAGTAACTTTTCAGAATCAGTAAATGTGTTTTTGAATGTAGGACTTTGTACATGTAACAGAGTAATCTTACACTGTGGTACTGCTACTTTTACTTAGGTTAATTAAATGATCTGAGTACTCCTTCCACCACTGGCTCCATGTCCCTCTGTATTGTTATGAAATAGTCATTGGTTCAACTTAGCCCGCTTTTACCAATTAGGAGTTTGTGCTATAATATAATGAGCAGCTATAGTAGTAGCTAAAAAACCAGATAATACTGAAAGTAGTATGTCATAGCCTACTTTTATTATTGGCACTGTATTTTAGTACTAGTGAGTCCACTGTAGCAACAGGGTTAATGTTGTTTTTTGTTATTTTTGTTTACAGAATTTTATTTTTCATCTTTTTCTTGATGCAGTGTTTTTTCTCAGTGTCCAGATGCATCAGCTTTTATTATTTATGTCTGCTATTATCTAACCTTTAAAACAGATATAGAAAAGACTATAAAAAGGCGTCTGTGTTCCTGAAACCTGCAGATGCTGTGCTGAGTGTGGCGCCACCTCGTGGACATGGTAAGGCTGTGCGTGATGTTAAAGTTTTTAAACCTGGAACCAATCTTTTTTTTTTTTTTTTTTAACTTAAAAGGCATTTTGTGCACTGTTTTGATTTTTCATATAGTCTGCTGTTTCTGTACATGTGATAAGTGACAGTTGAACTGTGCTGTCTCAAGGCACTGAAGATGCCCAGTGTAACCACTGAGTGGCAGGAGAAAGCAGCTTGATGTCCTCGCTGCTGCCAGAGCAGAATTACATCACTGAAGGTACCAGACCTCATACTGGAACCTGCTGTATGAATTCATCCCACAGATAACACACATACAGCAGGAAGGTATGAATAAGTGAGGGAGTTTATTGTTGCATTTTATAGTTTTATTCTGAAAGTTCACAGAGATTAAAACACAGACCTCAGGTGTGGAAAAATGAAAGACTGTGCTTTATAGATATGATTCAGTTGTTACTGTTATCCCTTCTTTTATCAGCACTATACAAACAACATTCCCTGTAAAACCCAAGGAAGGTGATGGCAGTGTTAGATGTGTTGAGTCCAGGGCAACAGAAATAACTGGTACACCAATGATAATGTTATTAAACGTAATTGTCAATTGATATTGTTCCTAAGCTATGAGCAGGAGACAAAAGCAATGTGATAATTCACAATGGGAAACATTTTGGGGAGATTTCTTCCATGTAAAATGAAACTAACATCAATGAATGGGGCGATTCTGTCATGTATGGAGGACCCAGCACTGATGACGGCATCTGATAGGCAACAACACATATCCTTGACTATGTCAGCAAAACATGGAAAATGAAAGACCAGGATGTTTCTGCATGTTCCACTGGCTTGTTTTGAGACTTGCCATTATGGAAATGGCAAGTTATATGTATTATTGATAATTATTACAGTAAAAAGTTGTGATGTTTTCTAAAAACAAAAAGAAAGAACTCACTGAGCTGCTTCCAAAAACTATAAACTGTAACTTCTGTTGTTTTAAGGTTCCCAGAGTGGATCCTTTGTATTTCTGGTGATACTGTCATTGTCAGGTTGTGTGGGTATTTTACCAAGTACAACTAATTCTACACTGAACAAAACAGTGAAAGCACAAAAAAAATCGCTAAATGACTTTAGTTTCATTTTTTTCATCTGCAATCTGCAAAGTGTCTGTCTGGACATGATGTAATCAGCTGGTTAAGCCACTGACACCTGAGAGAATCCCATTTGCTGAAGAAGCCGGTCAAATATGGTTGAAAACCTCAGAAAAGTGGGACAGGTGGGAAAGCAACACTTTCCCCTCCCTCGTCAATGTTACTGTGGTGGCTTGAAGCAAGACCCAGTTGCTCAGTGGCCTGCAGGTCAGACTGGGATTTACTGGGCAGCTTCCAGGTGTGAATGTGAACAGAGTGCTCCTATAGAAGAGAGGTGACCTCTCACAGGTTAAAAAAAAAACTTAGAAAATGTTTTCACAGGTGTTTGTTGTCGAGGACACAAATGAACCTCTGAAGATGTTAGTGTTAGCTGTCTCTGGGTCTTCAGCTGCTTTTATTTTCACTGTTGGATTAATATAGAACAGGAGTGATGCATATTTCTTATTCACCATATCTGAAGAAACAAGTCATGTGACTTGGAGTTTCCATCAACTATTTTTTCAATTGTTTAGCTGCTGTCAGAGCCTCTGATGGCTTGGCGTTGCAGACAGGTGGAGCAGCCCCAGCATCATTCATGCCAAATATACAAACTGAAACTGTCTCAGTGTGGTTTATAGTTTCAGTCTGTGTATTGGACATGCTGGCAGTGATGCTGCTATCAAAACCTCCGTCTACTCACAAAGGGGTTTGGCCCACATTCCTCACCTCACTCATACAGTATCAGGGTTGTGTGTGTGTGTGTGTGTGTGTGTGTGTGTGTGTGTTAATCTCTGTTCAGTGCTCTTCTCTTGCCTCAACCTCCACTGACTAAGTTCGCTTCCTGTGTTTTACACATTTTTGTCCCCAGAAGGAAGAGAGATGAGATGGCTCTGTTTTTCTTTGATGTGGTGTCACATTCCTGGTCGAAATGATTCAAAACAGAGCGAAGGTGCGCGAGTCCTGCTGATCTCATACAGAAAGTGTAATGATTAATCAGATGGAACATTGTGGGTGTGGGGTAAGAATGTTAGTAATAATTCTTTAGTATATTACTTGTGTGGCATAGAAGATAATTATCTATGAATGTAATTATGTAGAATGTTAGCACTTTGTATGGTGTAGAGGATAATTATCTATGTAGAGATACTGCTTGCAAACCAATGATGGTAAGATGATGTCATGGGGTAGGACTGGATAAGTCTAACTTCTTCCTACTCCATTCAAGCATGTACTAGGTATAAGTAAATTGATATTGAATTATTATTGTTGGATATGTGTAAAATTACATGTGTTGACATATCAACTGTTTTACATGCTTGAATGAATAAATCAAATCAAATCAAAGTGTGCTGAAGTTATGTAAGTGACCATTCACCAGACCATGCTGCCTTCACACTGTGTTGGCAGAATAGACAAAACAAGACCAGCAGCCTTTTAGAGACAGCATCTAAAAAGACTTAATTAGCTACATTAGAGACATTATGTATTTTTAGGGTTTATTACGAAGTGAAACCAGATACAGACAAACTGTCTATACTTAATTTTCCATGAATTGAATCAAATGGATTTGTGCTGATGTTAATTTGATACTGTGGTGGCTATGTAATGTTTAAAGCTGACATGTTGTTCAATACCCAGGGGGTCTGCATTTGTTAGTAACGCACATGGTGAAAACTGAATGTCGCTGGTAAAATATTAACTTCATCAGTTGATGATCCATGTAGAACAAACTTTGGAAGGGAAAAAACTAGTCAGTCTGTTGTAAGTATGATAAAATCCAGCATAGAGAAAGACAGATGCTAAGGTTAGTAGCATCCAGGTATCATCCCGGTCAAATATCATCATAGCAGATGTGTCACATGAGCAGTTTTTTTAAAATGCAAATTATATCCCAACAACATGTAGTTATGTTAACTACCCACGGTAACTACTGAAGGTACTAAGCTAGTTAGCTGGACATGCTATGTCTTACAACATACATATTCAGCTATTTCACACTGTCCTGAATGTCGTGACGTCTGTGTGTTATTGTGTCTCAGGCCATATGTTCAACCTCATCCTAGTGGGATTTCAAAGGATTTTGCAATCATGGCTCCACTGTTTGTTTGTCATCGCGCCACCTCACATTCCTCCATTGCCCTCAGCAGCAGCCGGAAGTGGGAAATAGATAAGGGCACATTTTTGACACTGTGACTGCCCTGTCTGGATAAAGGGACAGGGGAAAAGGAAACGAGGGGAGGGGGTCCCTTTAGATTGAGGCTGCACCACTGGACAAATATTTGCTCTAGATGAGTATTTTTTTCCTTCACTGTAACAAATAGTTCGTCAAGCACCGGTCTTTCTGTATTGTGACATCGTTTCAGCATTTCCCCTACAAACTATGACCGCACACAAATATGCATATCTCAACACTGTTTTTTCCTGTTTCTACTGATGCCTACTTCTGCACTCTGGTTACCTGCTGGAGCTCTTATGCAAGATTCCTCAGCATTTGCATTATCTTTGCTGAAGCCCTCTACAGCTGTGCTCCTTCCTATTTAAAACTACTTATGGTAAAGAGTATGTGAAACTAATGCATTCTTGTCTATACCTGAAAAAAATGAAATTTCACAAAGTCTTGGTCGTTGACCTCCAGAGAAAATAAATGAACTTTTCCTACATAGAATATGTTGCATCCAATTGTGTTCCATGATGTTCTACTACCTCGGATGTACTAACAACAGTAATATCTACTTTCATCAGTTTAAACATTTTCTAGTAATGCCTAGTAAAATTAATAAATTAAAAGATATTTTCAGAACATAAAAACTTGCAACAGTCCCATAACAAATTAAATACAAGTTATTTAAAAAAAGTGCAAGTCATAGAATTTAAAAAAATTCAAAAAAGAAATTTTACAAAGGGATAAGTTGTAGATGAGTTATGTAAAAGGTTTCATCCAAATGTAGGTACTTTTATCCATAACACAAGGAATAATATCATACATTAAGATGAAAATGTTTCAATTAGAAATGTGTCGTAGTTAAATTCCAGAGGAAAGACATATACATTTGACATATACAGTAAAATAGACTTTGTAAACAGGTCTGTCGTGTATACTCCAGTAGTAGTACCACTGTACATACTACTACAGCAGTATCCTAAGTCTGTGCCTTTAAAGCCAGTAGAATAAAAGTATGCCAACCTAAATAATATGTGGGCATCAGATCTGTCCTCTGCATCAGTCGTGTTCTAGTGTGAGCTTGGTAAAGCTCATTCCAGTGTGTGTGGATGTGCATAATATAATCCATTCTACAGCTGATAACAAGCAGAAATACCTGAGTGTGTTTACATCACACGCTTTAACTGTTCTGACTGTGTGGTGACCAGACTGTGGTCAGGTCCATGATGTTTGTTTTTGTCACTGGTAAGAGAGAGTGCGTGTGTCTGTGGACGATACAGGCGGTGACATGTGTGTGGGCGGCAGAATGCTGATGTGGCAGGCGGCCGCGTATCTCTTCAGAAGGTCAAAGCATGTTACACACTGAGATATTGTTTGTGCGACGGAGTAAGGGCATGTGGAACGATTGTGCCATGACCTCACCTTCCTGCGTCCCCTGGACGTTATCGTCCTCATATCAGTCGTAGGGCACATGCAAACCCTCTGCCTGTTTCTGCTGTTGTTTCCTCTGCTGCCTCCGTCCTCGTCCACATACCTAACATCTTAAAAAAAAAACCTCCAGTCATCAGGCTGCTGTTTCAACCCATTTTGCATTTACATGCATTATATTAATGATTAATAAAAGTGGAGGATATTTTAACTATTTATTTATGTTATTAATGTGTTTATCAACTACTATACATCTTTGTCTGCATAAACAAATAATCATACAGCTGTGATCATATGACTTCACATTTTGCATTAATCTGAATATTGAAGTATTTGTCATATTTATTAATGAAATATTACTTCATTTAATACAATATGAATTAACACCTTAGTACCGCTGTGCTTTTACTGCTACGACAAGCCAAAACATTTAAGCACGTGCCTATAAACTATAAGTAAATGTAAACCTAGAATTACTCATTTGTCCACACTTTTGCTTTCTCTATCACTCGAACCCTCCTGATTCGTTCTCCCCACCCTTGGTGGCCAGCTGGGGGCGTCGAAAGTGGCGTGTGTATGATCATTGCTGGAATGTGAGGAGGGCAGGTGGAGTATGTGTGTTTTGTTTAACATAGACAGACAAGTACACAGAGGTAGGAGGGGCCATCATGATATCACTCTTCAGGGTGGTATAAGTAGACGTCCTGGCAGAGACATGAACACAAAGCACCTGTTGCTGCTCTCCTGCTGCTTTCACACATCAGAACTTCAGAAACAAAGGGATGATGGACTCCTTCATGTGCAAGATCCTGACTTTATTCATTATCTGCACAGCTCTGCAAGAGGGTAAGCAACTTTTCTTTTGTTTATTAGCATTCCAGGGTGTTTTAAAGCAGTTATGTTATTTTTTTAATGAGTGAAATACAATAAAAATTAGTAACTTCCTTTCATAATACATTCCTTTTGGCTGTTAATAGAATAAATGACCAGTTTTCTCTTAACTTAGAATGGTTTAATAAAGGTTTTAGATATATGGTCGGGGTTTGTGATTTACCACAATAAGCAATGTTATAAAATCATAACAGTAGAAATGAATTCAGCACAAGAATGAAGCTGCTGGTATGTTACATTATCTGAGCCTATGCAAGTCACTCCAGAAAGTGTAGTACCTGTGTACAACAAAAAGGTGAACCCAGTTGTTTTCCTTTAAGAATGGAAGAGTAGTGACATTATTACCAAAGCATTGTTGTTCCACAGCCACTTCTGTGGAATTTGTTGATGTGGACTAAGCACCTTGATCTATAAAATGATAAGTAGGTTCAGCTGTCCTCACAATCACATTTGTTTAACCAGGCTAATCCCAGGTGGATTTGTTTGTATTAAATGTGATAAACACTTACTGCATACTCAAAGGATTAGTTGGCACTATTTAATCTTGGGATCCTTTGTGTTTTTCTAGGTTGTGGACTCAGCTTATTACATGAGGCAGAGCTGCCAGCTCAGGCTCCACATCAACACCATGTCAGGACCAAACGCTGCTCCTGTAACAGCTGGGATGATAAAGAATGCATCTACTTCTGCCACCTAGATATTATCTGGGTTAACACACCAAGGTGAGGCTGCAGAATGCTGTAGGAATGTATTCAGAGAGCTACATTTGGGACCAGGCTGGAAAATGTCCTTACTAACCCTGACCCTGACCCTAATCCCCAGCAGTACTCTGGGACAATTTCTAAACTTAGCATTTTATTTCCTCATACTTTTACCAGCACTGTCCTAATTGGATTCATTTTCCTTTACAGTAAACTCCTTCCATATGGTCTGGGAAATGCCCTGTCTCGCCGCCGGCGTTCCACCAACCGTTGCAAGTGCCTCAACCCAGCTGATAAAACCTGCTCTAGATTCTGCCATAAAAGGTGAGTGCTCTTCCTTCTTCCACCTAACCCTACAGCAAAGCAAGGCCTTCCCATCATGTACCCTCCTTTGGACGCTACAGTAGATAGTATCAAAGTGTCTCCTTCCAGTGTCAGTCCAGTGTGACAAGCCTGAGCATATGTTGATGTAGAGGACGAGTCAGCGAGGAGGCAAAATGATTCAGTCTGTGATAATGGTATAACATTATGAGGGTAGTAGTCACAGTGAGACTAGAGACTTGCGGGCGTTTCCTTGCAGGCCTAGAAAGAATTCACAAAGGTTTATTAAAGGTGCTGCTATTTTTGGACAGTTTATATTTCAGCCCTTGCCCAAAGGAATGTTTGTTGCTTCTTTGACTTGATGTCATGAAACCACCAGGATTAGTCATCTTCTCTAGATGTTATCCTAGGGAGTGTTTTGTGAGGCAGGCCCTCCATTCCTGCCCATAAGGCATCTTAAATATATTAGTTTGGAATTCCAAGGAAACTGCATGTTATATTAACGTCGCGGTCACTGGGATGGTTATTTCTTTGTTTTAATGCTGTTATTGTATCTGTCCACAGCTCAGAGAATACTAGGAATGATGGTGTGAACCAGCTGGGAAAATATAAAAAGATAAACCGCAACAAAATTCTTGCATCATTTAGGTAAATGAAGAAGAATTTTAAGCATCAGACTTTACACAGTGTGATGTTTTGATGGTAAGGCATCTGAAGCACCTCTGACATCTTTTCATTTATTTCTTTTGCAGGTCTGTGGTCAAGTCCAACATAGCGATCGCAAACAACTTTCTGTCATCAAATCAGAACCTGGCTAGAGTCAACAGACTCAAGAGTAGAATGGAGAGGTAGAGGGCTCAGCCAAAGCCAGAAGCATGGATTCAATCTCAAGGACTGGAGACTTCTCCAGGGGGCTTCGGTGCCAACAACAGGGTTTTGAAACATATTAAGAGTCTGGGGATGCAGAGATGGAAAGATGCAATGCAAAGGAGCCGGTGGATCAAGCATTTGATCAACAAAACAGAGCTTTGGAAGACTGGCAGCTCCCTGAGACAGTAGCCTTGTGGCAGGTGCAATGTTGGGTGGGGACAGTCAAAGATAATATTTTGAACCCTCCTTGAGCTCTTTTGAACTTAACAACAGTCTACTTGCCATGGAAGGATCCTTCAAAGCCAAGGACATGGGAGCTGGTGGGCAACCACATCTAGAAAGCCTGAAGTGACTAGTTATCAGGTTTTCATGCACCAAGCGCTGGTTTGACTCGTCTATATGGGCAGTTTTATATCCACAACTCACTCACACTGAGGATTATAGGGTGACATCTTCCAGAGTCATATCAACTCTATATTGTTTGTCCATGTTTACTCAAATGTCCTTGAAATTATTTTCTCATGGCTAACTTTGAGTTTAAGTCTGCTCTGTATCAGAGCTGGAAATTGCTGTCTTGCCTAATGTTTTGAGCAAATGATCAAATAGCTTATTAATTATCAGGCCTACTTGAAAATGGAAGCTTATTCACTCTCGGCACAAACTGCCATAGAGAAATGAAGGTTGTGTCTTTAGAGTTATCTGGCAAATAACTGTCCACTCGTCTGCGCACACAGTCGACTGCGCTTTCTACTAACAACTGGTCTATTGTGTTGACTCAGGTATTTTGTGCACAGCTCAACCAGAAGGTTTCAGTGTCATGCAACTTGCCAAAGACCAAAAAAGAAAGAAAGACGCAGCAATTGTTTTTCTCCTCTGACAAATGTTCATTTCTCTGCAATTAGCTAATGGAAAAAGCCGACTCCTGGCTTGTGTTATGCACTTCAAACACTATTCATGTGTGGCCTGCACCTTGTCTGTACCATGAATCCATTCCCTCCCATCAGTCCCGCAGTGATGGAAATATCATTGACACATGGAAATATCATTGTAACTCAGAAAATATTCCTCATCAAATGTCTCAGTGCTGTATATGATGGATAGTTTATCGGCTTAAAAGTTTACTGTTGATGGTAAGTGATAGCAGTCATTGTAAATAGAAGAACTTATTTATTCTCTAACTTATTCAGAGATGTATTTATATTTGTATGAATGATGCACTGAATTGTGTAAAATAAAAGCATACAAAAATATTTTTTCAAAGAATGGTGAGGTCATTTGACTTATGGTGTTTAATTGTTCTGTTTAATTTCTCTAACACTAATTGGATCTTCAGTTTTAAATTGCATGTTCCAGCAAATGTAATTTGAACTTATTCAACACCAACTGAACAGTTTGCACTGAAATAAAACAGCATGTTTTTATTCTCCGCTGGTTCATGGTAACTTTTAAGAACTTGTTTTGGATAAAATGCTGCACTTCCTCTGAGCACATATGCAGGTACTGACACTGTACAACAAGCTCTGGGATCAATCATTTCTAAAACCCTGATGCTTGCCAGATTAACTTTAGAAAAGATCTCGGGCCAGATGTCGTAACCTGCAGCAAAGCTTTTGGCTTTTTGGCTCAAATTAGCTTTTGAAAGACCTACTGTACCAACACAAACAGTCCCAAAACAGAGAATGTCTACTCAGCTGAATTCTGATAGATAATTCAACATGTTAGCAGACCTATAATCTAAAAATGTGCAGGAATTATAAAGCTATTTCAAATCTTTTCAAGAGCTGGTTAACAGCTGCCTTATAGTTAATTATGCATGTTAAATTAAATGTTTTTATTTGTTACTGTGAAAGTAATTCTGAATAAAAAGTGTCTATATGGCCATACTGTGGGCTGGGGGTGGGGTAAACATATACTGTAACTGTAATTAGTTGGAGGTACTGGGAGCTGAACAGAATTGGGCCAGTTAGGATATTTTTGTCAAACAAAACAGTCACACCTTCTTGTTCGTGTTTATTTAGTACATGCTCCTTCTCTCTGCTCCATTACACTATACCTAGCCCTTCACCTACATCCTTGTTGTGTTCACTCTCCGAGCTAATGCAGAAATCCTTAACTTGCTGAGTCATCTACAGCAAACATTTGGTTTTACAATTTTGTGTCAGTCACATTAAGAAATGCCATCAACGTGTTCCATGTGTGTGAATTCTCAGGACAGCAACCTGCTCTATTCACACACATGTGCTTAATCAGACATTACACAAATTTTGTACAAGGAAGCAGGCAGGGTGAAGTCGGTTCAGGTGATTTAGCCATTTGTGTTCTTACATACAGCTCCTTTGGGTAATGTCTAGATAAGTTCAGGCTGTACCCAAGGGTTTGGGCCGGGTTTGGACAGAAATTTAGACATCATGTTCAGGTCTGGGTTGGGCTCAGACACATACAGTAGGTCAAAGTTTAGGCTAGATGGCTGGAGCGCTCAAATGTCTACTTTATATTGTTAGGTATTTTTAGTCGGATAGAAATTGGATAGATACTTTATGTATTAGAAATGTTTAGTGGAGATAGGATGTCTAGTTAGACTGTTAAATGCTTAGTCATGCTTATGAGTTTCTGCAGGGTACATCTGGTCAAGGATAACTAGAGAGAAGAGTTGATGACTGTCAGCAGACAGGGGGTTTAATATTATTATTATGACGTGTATAACTGTAGCCTTAGCCATAATATGTTCTTATGTTTAAGTCACGACATGTTACTAGAGGTCGTGAGAATGTTTTTAGTTACACACCACTTAACCAACAGACACACGCACATTGATTTACTTCATGTTTTGACTACTGCTATGACCAGCTGCAAAGCTGGTAACAGAGACGTCTCGGTTGACGTTTCTGTGTAGTATGGGGCTAGCCCAACCGAGGGGATATAATGTATAGGCCTGGTTTGGTTCAGGGTCTTTCATCTTACATCTGCCTGCGAGCAGTTTGGAGGTGCAAGATACCTGAGTGTGTAATGTTAATTTTACCTGTGATCCTTTGAATAAATCAGCACTGTTTTGAAGTTACTTGGACTGTCTTGTCTCTCAGAGTTAGCAATGATAACAAGAGCCATAATTCCACAATATAATGATAAGGGGAAAAACACCGTACGTACTCAACTGTATCGGGCATTATATGCTATAAGCTTGTCGGGTCCAGGTCTGATTCTGACACCACACTCTCAGGCACGGGTCAGGTTTGGACAGAAATATTCAGCCCAATGCTCGAGGTTGGAGTGCATGTCTGAAAAGGGCTTCCTATTAGTTACGAGGGAAAGGCTTGTTCAGTCTCTGCACTGCTACCAGGCTGTTGAATGACTGGGTCTCTGCCTTTGACAGCACTTCTCTACATTAAGCTGAAGGGGAGAGGCCATCCCTTGCATTTATGGCCATTTATGGTGTTAGGTATTTTTTAGTCAGCTAGATATTGGTTAGGTACTTGTTGTATTAGAAATGTCTTTAGTGTAGACAGGATGTCTAGTTAGACTGTTAAATGCTTACTCATTTCCATGAGTTACTCCAGGTTGTTTATGTCCAAGGATAACTAGATAGAAAGTGGCTACTGTATGATATGTTTAGCCGTAATCTTAATCATAATATCGTCCTAGGCTTAATGTCAGGTCATGTCCCTGAATGTCCTCTATGTTCTTAGCTACACACCACTTAATCAACACTCACACACATTGATTTTCTCCATGTTTTGACTACTGCTACGGTCAGCTGTAAAGCTGGCATATCAGGTGACGCCACGGTTTGACGTGCCTGTGTAGAATGGGGTTAGCCCAAACCAGATATAATGTACAGGCCTGTTGGGTTCGGGGTCTTTCATCTTTCATCTGCCTGCGTGCAGGTTGAAGGTGCAAGATGCCTGAGTGTGTAATGTTAATTTTTACCCGTGTTCATGGAATAAATCAGCACTGTTTTGTAGTTACTTGGACTGTCTTGTCTCTCAGAGTCCATATGGTAAAAAGTACCGGGTACAACAATGGCCTACCAAAAATACACAACGAAGGAGCCCCACTCAGACCCATTGTCAGCAGCATCAGCTCTGTGACTTACAACATAGCCAAGCACATGGCCACCATCCTGGCTCCTGTTGTACCCCGTACTTTTTACCATACTGACTCTGAGAGACGAGACAGTCCAAGTAACTTCAAAACAGTGCTGATTTATTCAAAGGATCACAGGTAAAATTAACATTACACGCTCAGGTATCTTGCACCTCCAAACTGCTCGCAGGCAGATGTAAGATGAAAGACCCTGAACCCACCAGGCCTATACATTATATCCCCTCGGTTGGGCTAGCCCCATACTACACAGAAACGTCAACCGAGACGTCTCTGTTACCAGCTTTGCAGCTGGTCATAGCAGTAGTCAAAACATGAAGCAAATCAACGTGTGAATGTGTGTGTCTGTTGGTTAAGTGGTGTGTAGCTAAAAACATTCTCACGACCTCTAGTAACATGTCGTGGCTTAAACATAAGAACCTATTATGGCTAAGGCTACAGTTATACACGTCATAATAATAATATTAAACATCCTGTCTGCTGACAGTCATCAACTCTTCTCTCTAGTTATCCTTGACCAGATGTACCCTGTAGAAACTCATAAGCATGACTAAGCATTTAACAGTCTAACTAGACATCCTATCTCCACTAAACATTTCTAATACATAAAGTATCTATCCAATATCTATCTGACTAAAAATACCTAACACTCCTTTGGTGGGGAACACACAGCACCACATAATAAACTCCCAGGACTTCGCAAGGAAAGTCCAACAACTGCAGCTGAACCAGGACGAGACCATGGGCTCATATGATGTCACATCCTTGTTCACTTGCATTCCCACCACAGAGGCTGTCAGGGCGGTGAACAAGAGACTGCTGAAGGATGACACGCTAAACAACAGGACTAACCTCACCCCAGACTCTCACTGATACTGGGCTATAACAACTCAGTCGTTAAGGGACATTGTTGGCCTTCAAAGGACTGAAACACCACTGAGGGGGATAAATATCTCTGGCTCAACACCAGTCAGTCAGAACTGATGAAGCCTCTTGGATGAGAGGTGAACCGTCTTCGACCAGTTGATTTTTTCTAAGTTTTTTCAGTTTACTATGACCTGGATGACTGAGAATCTACACAGACTTCTTCTCTACATTAAGATATGTTCTGGAGACTAAAAATACTAGAAACAAAGTAAAAACTCTAAGCACTACTGAAATGTTGGCTCGGTTCCATTCACAGTGACCATTTTCCACTGATACCAAAAGATGTACTAAGCATGTCTGATCCATGTGGCTGCTCTCTCCAGTTTCTTTGCCAACCATCAGTTTATAATTCTAACAAATACCACAATAAAATGAATGTTGACTGTTGAATGCACATTGATGATGGAAAAGACTACATAGTAAAATGTAGTCTGAGGGTACATTTGGTCTGTATGTAGAACCAGACTGATGAGTTGTAGGCATAACTCTACTGAAATAAATTCAAATAATTCCAGGAGTGAATGACCATGGTCGCCTACTGCACGTTGCTACTTAAACCCTTTTAATGTTTCACTTCAGCCAGAAAAAAGCAGGTGTGCCTACTCTGAAGTCATGCTTAACATTTGCTTACTGAACAGGCACAGTGAAGCAGAGAGAGGGACTGCACGTAGGATTCCTTTGGCTATGTGCAGTGGTTATGTCTTCATGGGGGCAGTCCGTCGCTGTGAGAGGAACATGAGCTCAGACAATATTTATTAAGTAGGATGTTGAAGACTTTTTGGCTTCAGTTTATCTGCAGGACATCCTAGGATACAGGTCAAGCATTTAAGGAGATACAGAGAGTACAGGCACTAGTGCCATTCAAAAATGAACTAGGTCATGCTGGAGTGATATGCACCTGTCTCTCCATTAGTTCATGTAGCAACTTCCTAGTCATTTACCCTGACGTCAGTATAAACTCTCAGGCCCCCAGCGTGTACGGCAGAGTGTGAATAGCTGACTAAGAGTGGAGAATGAAAACAGGATGCTTTTCTGCATTCCTACCCAATTCCTTTAGCACAGGACAGAACTGGCGGAGGAAGAGAAACAAAGGAAAAACAGGAGCATGTCTGCTGCTGGCTCAGGGGACTGATACGGGCTGGATAGGGGATTGAGATTGTAGCCTTAATCACATTGTTGTCATAACACTAGTTGCCTTGTTTTGCTGATTGCCTTTAGTCCATATGCAGCGTTGTTACCCTGTTTTCTCCCCAAGATGCTGGTTGATGGTAAACCATGATTGTGTGACTGTAATTGTTTGTGAATGACTCACTGGGTCCCTGCCTGTTGTTTTTGAACAGGCATATTTAAGGTTATGGCAGTGTAAGTCATGTTTAATTGCCTGTATGAAATTAACTGGCCAGGGACTTGCTTGTGTGAGGAGAAGAAATAAATCTTATATCTCAGTTTCTAAAGTTGTAACTTCCCCATAATTATTCATATTTCATTTAGATCATAACCTGGAAAAATAACAGCCAAACCTTTCCCTCAGAATCTTTAAAAAACTAGCACTGGGTTGGTACAACTCGTGCCCCCATCAATAACTGATAATGCAAAATGGTACCGACATGGGAATCAAACATTTGCTGAGATATTTGGTCTGGATCAAAGTGATGGACTGACTGACATTGCCATCCCCAGAGCCATGGTTAAAAAGCCAAGGCATAAGGAATTTAAAACTGTTCAAACTTAATATAGTCATAGAATAATATTTTTCACAATGTTCAAATATAGGTTAGATAATATAGGTCAGCTTTATACGATGCACTTTTTAAACTTTTTTTCCATGCTGCAGAAAAAAGTGAAATAAAATATCATTTAGCATGCTGAAAAAATTCCCTGAAACCTGGAATTTGTGGCAAAGTGCACTTTTATAACACACTGTGCACACTATTATTTGTGACTATTTAAATTTTTTATTGGTATCACAACAAAATGTTGAAAAGCATTAAGACATTGGAACTGTGATTTGGATTAGAAGTTAGAGCATGCTGTATGTGAGAGCAAACATATTTACTGTAGTATGTCTTAGGACAAAAGGTCTCTAAAACGTCTTGCCACATCACTGCTTTGTTGTTTTCACTTGCTGTTGTATAGTTCCAGTCCAAACTGGCTGCGATTACAGAAAAAGCCGGGGTTGGTACATTCCTCCTCTTCCAGGTTTTGTTTGCTGGGTCTGGAGCAGGCTTGGGGACAGACTATGGATAGACTGGCCTATCAGCACCACTGGTCCAAACACGCATGCTGATACCAAAACACGAAGTCTAGCCAAAGTCTAACGGCCAGGGTTAGCAGGAAGGGGAACAGGCTTGGTCAGGGACAGAAGGAAGCTGTTTCACAGCATGAATGAACAACATGTGACATGACTTCAAAAAACTCACTCATAGAAAGTTCCCAGACCACCAGGCATTCCTTCCCCTGCTGTCAGTAAGACATCTTGAGTTTTTTGCTGGCATGCCTGTACTGGATGGCATTCTTTACATCATAATGTAGATTGTCATCACATCTTCCTCTGTGGCAGAGCACATGTACATCAAATACAGTGATAACCGCTTACAGTGCATCTGAGTATAAACAATCTGTGAAATTCTGTAAACAGCCTCTGTCCTCTGTGGGACACCGCTGATTGAAATCTTAATCTGCCATTCAAACACCTGATGATGTCCATCTGCTCTCTTACCAGGTAAATACAGAGCAGGTGAATACGTGATGAGCTGTGGCAGATCAGTGTGAGCGAGGACAAAGGGACGGTATTAACATGCACATCCCTTAGGATGTACAAATACTGTACATCCTAATACTGAATGTATTAAAGGCACCCTCTGGGATTTGGTGATGTGGACCAGTGTTATTCAGTAGTTCTCTGTTTGTTTCTATTCATGCTTAACTAGCACTAGACACACATGAGTAGGTGGGTGTGGGAAATGGACAGAAAAATGACTATTATCATTAATCATTTTAATTATATGGGACTACAGTAGGCTTGTTGTTTTGTTTTGCTTTCTTTTTAAAAGCCAGTATGCACCAGCCTAATATGTTCATAGTGAAGAAAAAATGAGAGTACAAAAATGGCACAATTTTGGAGTGTGGATAAAGAAAACACCATTGTCCCACATCGCAATGCGCTATAAAATGAGGTAAATCATAGTTACAGCTGCAAAAAATGTTTTGAAAGACTGATTAATTTTACTGATGCTGGATTGTAGAACATGACTGAGCTGAATTCCCATTCATGACTGAATGTACAGTATGTGAGTTTTGGAAAGTTGTGAGCACTTTCACCGATTTGCAGCTTCCCCGGCCTTCAGGATAAAGTCAGTGAGGAAAAATCTATCAAACTGCTGCTGCTTTCTTTGGACGACCTCACTGAACATTGACATTCATTCCAAAAACAATCTGCTCACGAAGACCACAGTGTCTGTTTACTAGCTTGTTTTACACTCACACACTGTTAGATCCCCCAAAGGTGAGTTGACTTTGACACTAGACACTGTCTTCCTGTTTAAAAGAGAATCAACTCCTCTCTGAAAGCAGGACAGGAACTGTAGTGGCTAAAGCTGCAGGCCTAAATGAATGAGTAGAAGAAGGTGGATTAGTGTTTAATCATCCACAATGGTGACAGCATTCATTTGTGTCTGGTATCACTGGCCAGATTGATTATGAAACATAATCAACATTCTGGGCCACAGAAAATAAAAATGAAGTCTAAAATAGCTGAATGGCTCTGGTTTGTAAGCTCTGGCACAGGCAATGTGTGAGTTTTGCTTGAAAATGACCAAACTTTGTCAAATTAAAGAAAGATCTCTGAGCAAAGCCAGGAATTGTAACTCAACTCCTGGTGGATCCATTGACAATTCTATTTGCTTGTGATACAACAAGTGTCTTAGGGGAACATTAGGCTGGTGTTGTGTCTCAGGCTGTACAAGCCACGCAATTTTTGTTTAACTAAGGCATTTATTACATTCATACCTCCAAAGGTGTCATTATCTTTACTTGTCAGTCAGGTTTTTGAAATGTCTGCATAAAAACTAAATGACTAAACATCTGAAAAATCCCTATCAGCGTTTTTAAAGATCATATTTGATTCCAGCACCTCAACATCCATGAAAGTTAGCACATTTCAATTTGCAAATTGAAAAAATTGTAGACCAGTGTATTTAAACAGAACATGGCTTGATTGGTGTACTGGTAATGTTACTGTTAATGTCATTTACACAGTCAGTTTCCAAAAAAGGGAAAACATTTTTTGCATTTCCACCCACATGCAGACAAAGTAAGGTGAAAAGAATTTCTTCCTTCATTCTTGTCCTCATGGGGTCAGTTGTTTAAGTGCTTCCTCACCTAATCATTACACAGATCATAAATCTTCTGCACCTTCCAACCAGAGGAAGACAAAGGAGGGACAAAGTGAGCAATGCAATGCAGTGTCCATTAATAGTACTGAAACAGACAACTGGCATGCAGCGCTTGTTTGACTTTCTGGAGACGCTCACACTTCTGCAAAACTAAACCTCCACAGATCTCATCTCACTCTTCATCTAACAAAGCAGTGTTTGTTTACCCAGTGGAGATTGACCCTCTAACTATTTCCCAGAAACTCGTGGTCATCTGATACTAAAGTACAGAAAATAACTTTTTAAGAAGGTCACATACTGTAGAAGTGACTGTCATAACTAGAAGTGACAGCCATGGATGGCTGGACAGGAATTTTTCTGACTTCACATTGTTTTGCATATTGATTCATAGCATCCCCACAAAGTTAGTGACAATGTAACCAAGTGTAATTTACCATTTCATTTCTATGTAGAATCAAAGTATGAAAACCTATTGTCATTTTTAACGCCTGACATTTTACAGTAGCCTATATTTTTCTTGTGAAAAGTGTATTCCTCCGGGACTAAAACCAACGTGGTGCTCTTTTGAGTTCTGCCAGCAACAAGGTACATGTGGGAATTAGTCAAAATAAACAAAGGAACGTGTCGCCCAGTGCATCAGTGTGTCTCAGTGAAGTTTTTTTATAGTATTTGAACAACACTGGAACTCTGTGGTGCAGATGCATAAGGTCTTTCTCTCTCTCTCTCTCTCTCTCTCTCTCTCTCTCTCTCTCCTGACCTATTTTTTAAACATATAAAATAAGAAAGAATATGTAGATAGTTGTAATCATTACCATACATTTTACCCTTAATTAGGACAATATATGGACAACTATATTTTTACATTTCAGGAAAAGCATGGGTGCAACTGAGAGGTTTAATGATAACTATGTTCCTCTTGGTGTCCCAGTGAACCATCACAGTGAGCCACCGTACACAATAGTTCTGAATTAGCTCACCTGAATGAAATGTAGTCACCTGTGTGACCTGTGTTTTTCCTGCTATGACATGTCTCTCAAAGAAAATTCCTGGTTGATGACCATGTTTTCTGTGTTGATCATTAGAACAGTTATATAGTTTTTAAAATTGTCTCGCCAGCCTTAAGCCTTCTTTCAATTTATTTTCTTAAAGCATTTCAACAGCTGATGAGGCTAATTTATGACTACTGAATAAGAAAACAGTTACATTTTTGTAAAACCACATCAGAACTGACTATAATATGCAAAAGAGACACACTTTAGAATTTTCAGGAACTTCTGGTAATTTTCATTCACTTATCTAGGAAGTCCACATGAGCCAAAACAACAACATGAAGGCGTGACATTGTTTGCACTTTAAGTTTTCAGTTTTACTTTCACTTGCAAACCAGTCTAGGGTACTGACAAAGTAAAGCAAAGCTGCGATACTGTAAAGGCTAACCACATCATATCTTAAGTTCTGTACTTAGCCGCAAAGAAATTATATCTGTGTCACTCACAGAAAGAATGCAAAAAAAGTTAACCTAGTTTTTAAATTCACCTACTGCAGAGGCAACTTTAAACAAAGCACTGAACATCCCCAGTCTGTCCAGTTGGCTGCATAGCCACCAGGTCTAAGGCAAGTTTATAACACATTTTTACAGTGCCTTGCAAAAGTATTCGGCCCCCTTGAACTTTGCGACCTTTTGCCACATTTCAGGCTTCAAACAAAGATATAAAACTGTAATTTTTTGTGAAGAATCCACAACAAGTGGGACACAATCATGAAGTGGAACGAAATTTATTGGATATTCCAAACTTTTTTAACAAATAAAAAACTGAAAAATTGGGCGTGCAAAATTATTCAGCCCCCTTAAGTTAATACTTTGTAGCGCCACCTTTTGCTGCGATTACAGCTGTGAGTCACGTGGGGTATATCTCTATCAGTTTTGCACATCGAGAAACTGAAATTTTTGCCCATTCCTCCTGCAAAACAGCTCGAGCTCAGTGAGGTTGGATGGAGAGCGTTTGTGAACAGCAGTTTTCAGTTCTTTCCACAGATTCTCGATTGGATTCAGGTCTGGACTTTGACTTGGCCATTCTAACACCTGGATATGTTTAGTTTTGAACCATTCCATTGTAGATTTTGCTTTATGTTTTGGATCAGTGTCTTGTTGGAAGACAAATCTCCGCCCCAGTCTCAGGTCTTTTGCAGACTCCATCAGGTTTCCATCCAGAATGGTCCTGTATTTGGCTCCATCCATCTTCCCATCAAGTTTAACCATCTTCCCTGTCCCTGCTGAAGAAAAGCAGGCCCAAACCATGATGCTGCCACCACCATGTTTGACAGTGGGAATGGTGTGTTCAGGGTGATGAGCTGTGTTGCCTTTACGCCAAACATAACGTTTTGCATTGTTGCCAAAAAGTTCAATTTTGGTTTCATCTGACCAGAGCACCTTCTTCCACATGTTTGGTGTGTCTCCCAGGTGGCTTGTGGCAAACTTTAAACGACACTTTTTATGGATATCTTTAAGAAATGGCTTTCTTCTTGCCACTCTTCCATAAAGGCCAGATTTGTGCAGTATACGACATGCCTTTGCAGGTGTTTTGAGTCAAATAGCTGATTAGAGTGTGGCACCAGGTGTCTTCAATACTGAACCTTTTCACAATATGCTAATTTTCTGAGATACCAAATTTGTCCTTGCTGGACATCTAGTCTCTACACAGAAGTTACAGCATTCAAAGTAAGCAGATTCTGCTTCATTACAGCTGTAAGATATATAAGCAAGGGAAACAAATGCATTAAAATAACCAAAGCTCAGTAGTTCTGGACAATCATCAATACAGCTGTAATATGCATAAAGCATAAAAAGGTAACTAAAAGGAACTAAAGGTATGAGAAGTAACTAAAGCTT
>NW_018127957.1:1249773-1260277 GCF_001952655.1 Monopterus albus
CTTACCAGCTTTGCAGCTGGTCATAGCAGTAGTCAAAACATGAAGCAAATCAATGTGTGTGTGTGTCTGTTGGTTAAGTGGTGTGTAGCTAAAAACATTCTCACGACCTCTAGTAACATGTCGTGGCTTAAACATAAGAACCTATTATGGCTAAGGCTACAGTTATACACGTCGTAATAATAATATTAAACACCCTGTCTGCTGACAGTCATCAACTCTTCTCTCT
The DNA here is from genome assembly GCF_001952655.1 of Monopterus albus. Classification (NCBI taxonomy): domain Eukaryota; kingdom Metazoa; phylum Chordata; class Actinopteri; order Synbranchiformes; family Synbranchidae; genus Monopterus; species Monopterus albus. Next base: position 1,250,000 of record NW_018127957.1, read on the forward strand.
AGTTATCCTTGACCAGATGTACCCTGTAGAAACTCATAAGCATGACTAAGCATTTAACAGTCTAACTAGACATCCTATCTCCACTAAACATTTCTAATACATAAAGTATCTAACCAATTTCTATCTGACTAAAAATACCTAACACTGTCAATGACACCCTTCATTTGTGTCCCCTCCGCAGAGTGCAGTAAACATAATTAGCCTAAGCAGCTAATCTTCAAACATTAACACTTGCCTTTAGGTCATATGTGACTTTGATCCACTGCATGAGTGCATCTAATGTCTCACACATTTTTGTCTAACCTTTGGTTGGAGTTTTCCAGTTTTAACATGCTGTTCATCCAAAAATGTGGGAGGTAGAACCATTACAATGTCCCTGTTCACACAGGAATGTAAATTCCAATGGGTGAATTCCATCAGTCCTAGACACTAACATGTCATCATTGTACATGTGGGGGAAAACTGATCTAATGCCCTGCTGAGAATGTTTATCCCCTTATAGACATTAGACTCACTGGCCTTAGTCTTATCAGTCTACACCCTCACAAATTCCATAACTTCAGAGACCTTTGTTTTATTTTCTAGCCTAAATATATCTGACACTCTGCAGATATTTGGGTAACTAATTATAGTCTCGGGAATCTTCTCTCAGAGAATAGTCTCTGAGACTCTTTTTATCTAGTTTCCATGATGCTCCAACTCCTCTGGACACGCTCCCATCCTTGGCTTTATCAAGCGGGGACACCCAGATGATGGCCTTCATTTATGATGACAGGAACGGGGGTGGCAGTAGGAAGGGAGGATCCAGCTGTGGTTGACAATCATTGTGCCACACAATATGTTTCAGTGTTCAGGTCTGGTCACACCAGAAAGTGTTGCTCTTGGTGTTGAAGAAAGTCACTAAACTGCTGTAGCTGGTGACTTAGCAACTTGTTAGCAAGCTGGGCTATAATGCTACTTAGTCACAACAGACCCTGCAGCTTCTCTTCATTTTTTTTCTCTAATGTTTGCTCCTTCTGGCATTTTGTATTGTACAACATTTTGTTCAATAAAAGTTATTAAAAAGAAAATATAGCTTTCCATGCTAACAAGCTTGTTAATGCTTAGTTAGGAAACAGCTTAGTCGCCAACCAGACAAAAAGTTCACACAGTTTATTCAAAAGATGTATTTGTACTTTTGGCTCCTGTGTTAATAGTACTCAAAAAAATGCCACAAAAGTGCTCCACAAACTTCAGACAAACCAAACCATTACTCTTTTGTAGTGCAGTTTATGCTCCAAAAGAAGAGGTTAAATAAAAGTGAAAACTGTCGAGACTACTGGAAAGTTTTGCATGTTTACTTTGCCCCCACAAGCAAATCCACTAATTGTTACAGTCTTGATTCAGAAATTGCCCTGATTTGTGCAGTTTTAAATGCTGGTGTGACCAGGCCTTTACAGTGATGCAGTGTGGAGCCAAATCTGGCCTTCAAATCAGATAGTTGGTGTAATCAGGTATCAAAATTGAACCACTTAACCAGAACATAGAGTTGAAAAACTGCATAGTGATAATGCCTTGGGATTCTTTTAATCTAAAACATGTGAGCCTATTAGCAAACTGAGTTTTATTTACAGATGTCTCAAAGTTTCATTATAATGATGAAGTAATCCATTTTGCTTTGCCAGACATGTTGGCAAAAGGAAGCTATTGTATTAAAAAGGTGATGTAGGCAGCCCAGTTCTAACAGCATCCTAGCTACAGTATCTAGGTAAAAAGCTAAAAGGTGAGGTTTTCTTTCTCATGTAAGAAGCTAATTAAATTAATAATTTTGGTTTTCTGGGCCACATCTTTGTTATTATCTACTGCTCTTGCCAGCATTGTTTGTGGTGAAAAGGCTCTGACAGACAAATTCAGAGCAGGTGCAACACCAGCTATGTCCCTAAAGAAAAGCAATATTACATATTTCAGGTGAACACAAACACAACTCCAATGAATGGCAGTGTTACTGTTTCTGATGAACATATAAGCAACAGTTTGCTCCAGCATGAACATTATGTTTAGCTACAGCTTGTTTCTACTCTCTCCAAGTGGCCAAAACAATCTTTTACTGCAGTTTATTTTTATTTTGGTGCAGAACACGGTATACTTCAGTGTACACTTTATTTTCAAGCTATGGACCAGGCCAGGCCAGCTGTTTCCCCCTGTTTTCCATCTTGATGCTAAGACAAGCTAATTACCTCTGGCTCTGTGTTTTATACACGACACACAGCAATGGTGTCAGTCTCCTCATTTAACTCTTGGAAAGAGCACCATCAGGCTTATTTTACAAAAGCTTGAGATATTACTTTAATAGGCAAGATAAATACAGAGACCAAATCTTCAATATAAAACTGGTAGGTTATTTTAGTTAAAGATCACTATTAGCACCAAGTACAGTGAGTGAGCAGTGAGTGAGTGGCAAATTTCTGACTCGGATATATTCTACTCAGTGAAACAATACTAAAATAGTGCCAAAATAGTACCACTGAGAATTGTATGGATTTTGTTATTACATTACATTACACTTTTTCAATTTCAAAAAGCTGTACAAAGTAAAGAAATAAAAGACAACCTTGATTATTGTACCTGAGCTTGAATGGGTGACATTTTGCAGATAAAAACCAGAAATGCTACATACTGTCAGTGAAACTTACTAACTCTTTTAAAACTCTATCTTTCTGACACAAACTGTATTCATAGTGACAGGACAGGACAGGACGTCAGTCTTTTTATTGTCAATTACATGTAGCCTGGTTCTCTTAAAGAGTAAAAAAGCATATGTCAGGGTCTCCCAGTGACAGATGCTGTTATGTATAAATCTTCTGTCCACCTGTCTAGCTATCATAAAGCTGTGTTTGTTCTGTATTGTCACATTGCTGCTGCTGATGTCTGAGAGTCCGCAAACAGACAATGTGTCAGCACTGACAGACGCTGACAGATACTGTGTTGAGCCCTTGTAGAAAACCCCGTCAACCTTTGTGTGGTATTTGCTCAGATAAAGCTCTTCCTAAACGCTTTTAAAACTTATGGACATTTTTCTTAAAAGGACTAGTCCCCTTTGTATGGTTTCTTTGACACTGTTGTTTGATCTGTCAGATAATAAAAAGGCTGAAAAATGTGAGTTCAGTTTAACAATGTCTAATGGGAATATTTTTAACAGAATTGGTGCATTTTCAAAGGATTGCAAGTGGCTTTTCTGGGACCCTGGGACCTGACTTCTGATGTGGATGACTCAAACACCACACCTCAGAACTTTCATTCTATGATAAAGTCTAATTAATGTGCTTATTCCACTAACAAGAGAACATAAAGTGGAGCTGTGAATGACACAGTGAAACCAGACATCAAATCTTGTGTTTTGCTGACTGAGTTTTTGTTGAACTGACACTAAAGGAATCGGTGTAACAGATTTTTTGACATATCATAGACTCACAATTAAAATGTAACTTAAAGCTGCTACATTTTATATTAGTAATGGACTAACTAAGAGGAGAGTGAATATTCTTGAAGTTTTAGCAGCATCATAGTATTATTATAAGCCAGTATAAGTCTGAATGTTATATTTTGTGTAGCAATGACGCAGGTGAGCATTAGCCTCATACAGGGGACATAAAAAAGAGTAACCTAACACATTAAATTTGCAAGCAAACATCTTAGTTTATGTGTAACCTATATTTTTTGACAATGTCTGAGAATGTCATTATAACATACTGTAGATAGATCATTGCTTGTGTAGTAGCTTAGCTTAAATATTTAATCATTTCACTTCTTAGGTGCAACACCAGGAAAAAAATATATAATACCAAGTTTCTGTCTTCCTTACTTAGTTGTTCAACTGTTACATTACATTATGTATACCCCGCCCTTGCTGTCGCCTGGCTTCATGACTGCATTATGGACGTCTTACAGAGGAACAACCATATCCTCATTTTTAAACCATAAACATGCTGCTTTTTATAACTGTTATTTGTAAGTCAGACTTCTGCTCTTATGCACTACACATTATACTGATGCATTACCATGAATCTGTTGTGGCTGGTTGCAATGGAGCAAATCTTAACTTTCTATAATGTTAAATATTAAATCTATCACAATTAATCATTTTTTAATAAATCTTGTTGGTAAAATTTAAGTTTGCAAACCAATTTGTTTCTAGCTATCAAAATAATATTGTAGAGTAAACACTAGAATATTGTCCTGATTGTATGTGAGTAGGACTATAAAGTGGTTTCAAGTGAAGTACAGGTGCACCAGTTTTATGCTCAACTACTTGTGTAAATGCACTTTGGGGAAATTTGCCAATGCATCATGTTTTTATCATATTCCTGTTTTTCTGCTTGAACAACCCTGTTGTCCTCTTGGGATTTTCTTTTTAATTTTATTAGTTTCTACTTGACTTGTCACAGCATTCGCTCATGTTGTGGTTTTGTAACATCCTAATCAAGAAATAACATTAGCAATATATTATTGTAGCCTAATTTGCAGTGAAATAATTAATTTGTATTGGATTTGTAATTTGCTTGATTATTAGTAGCAGTTTATTTTGGAGGGCAATTAAGTGTTGCACAGCATAGCTTGTAATGAACCTGTGTGTGGTTGGTAGGAAAATGATGTTTAGGGACAGATGTTGATGTTGTAATGCAGGTTTCTAAAGGTCATTAATGAGAGTTATAATCATGAGTCACTCACAATCTGTTTTTCAGGATTTCTTGGAAGTGGCTTTATCTCATGCTGGAGTGAAACCGTGATATGGCTGTGTGCATACAACCAGCCTCTGTGTCCAGAGCGATGAGCTTATTGTTTCCCTGTCTGTTTCCGTTAGTGTGACATAAGGAAAGCGTAGGTCGCTCTATTATGGAGTCAGTGGTTTCACCTATGCTACCAAATATAACCCACATCTGTGTTTGTGCTGTTTCATTCTTTCCACTCTTTTATGAGTTCAACCAAAGTAATTTCCACTGAAAGCATACTCAGCCTAAGTCTACGATTAGATGCAAGAATGTAAATTGTATGTTGCACAGTTTCATTCTTTGTTTCTTTCTTTTCCATAATGTGCAAGCAACAAAATAACTTTAGGCTGCAAGTAGATTTAATATAGTATACAAGTTACAACATGCACATTTGTTGTAACATGCAAGTTACAACATGTAAGCATACCTCTGTGTCAATTCTACAGAATGAACAGAAATGCTCCTGTGATCAGTCCAGCAGCTGAAAATGTTTAGATCTGAACTGATCCACAGACAGGTTGGCTTTGCCAGCAGGGGGAGTTTTCAATAACTTACCAACTATTTGATTTGGAACAACACTATGGTCACTAGTGTAGATGGCCTACTCACCTTCCAAGGTCAGCCATAAAATTCAATGCCATCTAGTTAATATCTGCACTTTATTTTTGGATGATATAATCTTTTACTAAAGTGCAGTACATGCATGTCTGGAAGTCAGAAATATGTAATCAAAATCACAAAATGTCAAGTTAGGAAACACTGCAGCTTCCCACATGCAATTATCAGTGTAAAGTCACTGAATCACCAGCCACACAGCAGACCATGTCTTTACTACATTTATTTTTATATGTGCTTGCAGTGTTTCAGGGATGTGAGGGGGCAGGAACATATCCCTGCACACACGGGGGCAAAAGCAGGGAAACAAATAATGTACGTGACAGGGCATTAGGGTCCATTCACCTGAACTGCACTGGACTGTAGAAAGAAACACATGCACTGACGGGAATGAACATAAAAATATTACTTTTATCTTCAACATTAAAATTTGCTTTTGGTGTTTTCTCCTGACAAAAAAACCTTGGTGTATCAATGTTTTGCCTCAGTGCCGATCATAGAAATGCTAAATCGGATTCATGACTGAATGGAGCATAAACCTCTTTGAGCCATAAAGTATTTATTAATCTGTATTGTTCTAAAATCTGACAAGTTGCTGGGTGAGTTGAGCAAATTTAAATGACCATCTTTTCCCTTTTATTCATTTATAGAATTTATGGTCCAGTTGTCCAGATCTGTCACAGGAAATGAATGTCTAAAAAGAGGTACAACAAAAGCTGTCATAATCCTGCAGACTAAATATAGACTGAAGACATGGGCGTAGCTAATTACACAGTGCATGTATTGTGCAGATTCTATTTGCCATGAAATAGTCAGACTATCTAGCATATTTATAGTTAGCCTTTTCAGGGTTTAGAGGGGCAGGTTTCCTCTGTTTGTTCACTGTTTCTAACTTTAATATGTGGTTGTTCCATGCAACATCACAATGCTGAGTGGTAAATGCTCCTGTTAAGAGGAAACATACCCATGATGGGATGTTAACCATGTTGATACTGAATCTGCCTTGTGGAAAATCACTAGAAAAAGGAGAACATGCACCATACATGTATATTCAAGAACATGTTTCTGTGAAGCACGGATAAACCTATAGAAAATTATATTGTAAGGTCTGCCAGTAGGAAGTATTGGATCTACACTGTGATCATACAGCAATTCTATTTAATATAAATAACAAATCCTTGCATTAAAACTGCATTTTATCAGCTTAGTGGCAGATTAAAAACAGTGATGTGATATTGAACAATGAAGTGAAACATAAAGGCAATCTAGTTTATCAGGTTAGTGTTGTCAGCCAGATACTGTATGTGGTTCTGGGTGGTAGTACAGAAATAAATTGTAGTATTATGAGTTCTACTGTTTTGCTGGGGAAAACAAATATTTTTCTTATTCACTCTTTTTATTGAATTTTCAAAAGGCTCTTTCCTTTGAATCTTATTGTCCCAGCCTTTTAACAATAAGAAGTCCGTTTCATAAAGCTTCCACGGGGCTTAACCAATGACCCAGCAGAAACGCATAAACGAGTACTATAATTAAATACAGAAGGAGGGTGGGAGCCCCTGTCTGGGGCAGTGAGACAACACAGGGTCCAGCTAAAGGTCACAGACAGCTTTGCTTTTGTGCAACTTGTCCTGCCCAGTAATTCCTCACATGCAGAGCTGTTCAGCAGAGTATTCAGCATTAAAAACAACTCCAGACTGGGAATGGCTGAAGCTGATGTTCTCACAGCAGGTGGTACTGTATGGTGTGTTTACTTCCTAATAACAGGCAAACAAAGGGCTCATAAAATTTTATCGGAGTTAAATGAATTGAACTACTACACTATCGGCCCTGGCATCAATGCCTTGTTCTTGGATTGAAGTAAACATTAGAGTGCCTGGAATAATATCTGAAAAGCCTTTGTTTTTGTCTGTATTTCTTTCCTGTTTGTTTAAATTTGATTTGTCTTATTAGTCTTGGAATAAGATGAGTGACTTTCAGTTTCATTGTTGGCTTTGTTTTCCAGTACTGTTCAGCAACTGTGTCCACACTCAGTACCAAGGCCTTTACCAGTAGATGGCAGACAAATCTGTGTCAGTGATCTATGTAGGCTACAAAACCTGTACAGCATTCACTGCATGTAGTTCAGAAAATGACCAGAAGAGATCACAGTCTTCAAACATTTAAAGCACATTCTGTGGACACATGTATGGCTGACTGGTGTTTCAAAGGCAGCAGAGTAAAATTAGACCAATTTCAGTTGGATGCATTTGAAAATGTACAAGACGGTGCTCAATAAATTGAAAAAAGGAGCCAAGGCACACATCTAAAAAAAGCTGAAATGTCTTTATTATATTGGCAGGTTCTACAAACAGAACATGAATAAAAGTGGCTGATGTGTTTCAGCATCTACAGTCTTATGCAAAAGTTTAGGCACCCCTTGATAAATAACAGATTTTGGTGATTTTTTATTTGAACAGATGTTAACACAGTTTCTCTTGGAAATGGAAAAAATGCACAATATTTTCTGCAAACAGTGATGCATAGTTACTTCTTATGCCATAAATTGAACAAAAATAAAAAATAAAAACATTATTATGGCAGGGTGCAAAAGTTTGGGCACCCTACACAATCAGTACTTAGTAACACCTCCTCTGGCAGATATCACAGCTTGCAAACGCTTTTCATAGCCAGCTAAAAGTCTTTCAATTCTTGTACGTGGGATCTTCTCCCATTCTTCCTTGCAAAAGGCTTCTAGTTCTGTAATATTCTGTGGTCGTCTTGCATGCACAGCTCTTTTAAGATCTACCCACAAATTTCCAATGATGTTTAAATCAGGGGACTGTGATGGCCATTCCAAAACCTTCAGCCTGCGTCTCTTGAGGTATTCCATAGTGGATTTCGAGGTATGTTTAGGATCATTGTCCTGTTGTAGAAGCCATCCTCTTTTCAGCTTCAGCTTTTTTACAGATGGTGTGATGTTTGCTTCCAGAATTTGCTGGTATTTAGTGGAATCCATTCGTCCCTCCACCCGTGCAATGTTTCCTGTGCCACTGGCTGCAACACAACCCCAGAGCATGATAGATCCACCCCCATGCTTAATAGTTGGCAAGGTGTTCTTTTCATGAAATGCTGCTCCTTTTTTTCTCCAAACATGCCTTTGCTGATTGTGTCCAAAGAGTTCTATTTTAACTTCATCAGTCCACAGCACTTGTTTCCAAAACGCATCGGGCTTCTGTAGATGTCCTGTTGCATACTTCAGACGTTGGATTTTATGATGGGGACGCAGATAAGGTTTTCTTCTGCTGACTCTTCCATGAAGGCCTTGTCTGTGCAAGCATCGCTGCACAGTGGAACGGTGCACCACCACTCCTGAGTCTGCTAAATCTTCCTGCAGGTTTTTTGCAGTCAAATGGGGGTTTTGATTTGTCTTTCTGACCAGCATACGAGCAGTTCTGTCCGAGAGTTTTCTTGGTCTTCCAGATCTCATCTTGACCTCCACAGTTCCCCTGATCTGCCATCTCTTAATTACATTTCTTACTGTGGAAACTGCAAGCTGACAACGCTTTGCTATCTTCTTGTAGCCTTCTCCTGCATTGTGGGCATCAATAACTTTCATTTTCAGGGTCTTACACAGCTGCTTAGAGGAACCCATGGTTGCTGGGTGTCCACAAGTGTGTGCACAAGGTTTGAAGAGTCAAAGTATTTGTACAGCTTTGAAATTGGCATTTACCAATGACAGCTGTTGCTGTGCATCAGATCTAACGAGCTGATTAAGGTCTGATACCTTGTGAGAGACTTTGAGACTCTGGAACTCTTAGGGTGCCCAAACTTTTGCACCATGCCATAATCATGTTTTTATTTTTTATTTTTGTTCAATTTATGGCATAAGAAGTAACTATGCATCACTGTTTGCAGAAAATATTGTGCATTTTTTCCATTTCCAAGAGAAACTGTGTTAACATCTGTTCAAATAAAAAATCACCAAAATCTGTTATTTATCAAGGGGTGCCTAAACTTTTGCATAAGACTGTACTGTTCTTCAGACGTTACAGAGTGAAGTGGAAGACCAAGAAAATGATCAGAATCTGATGAAAAGTTTCTCAGAGTTTCTTCTTTAAAAGAAAGGAGCAAATCCAGAAGAGAAGAAGAAGAGTTGGACAGACATGGAAAAATCTGTGTAGCAGCCTTCAGTGAAACATGGAGGAGGTTCTGTCATGGTTTCAAGACCTCGAGACAGTCTCCCCAAAAGAGTTCAGAGAGGTCACGCTAAATACTGACTTTGGACTGTAGTTTGTTCTGAAATATTTTTAAATATTGTGTACATATTCCCTGTATTTTCTGGTTACATCTTAATGAAAAGACTGAGAAATAACTATAAATTATCATTACAACCTTGCTAAAACAGCAAAACTAAGTGTGGCCTAAGACTTGCACAGTACTGTATAAAATTTGATGTTTCATTATTTCCTACATTTATTCAAAATATATTTTCAATATAGAGATGTCTCCATTAGGTTTTCAAAAAGTGAGGGACTAAGTGACTGACTACTGTGGACTAGTTATGTCTGATTAAATAATTTCACCTATTACTTCCTCTGACTAGTCAAGTTTGCTTTACCATGCTTTTTCCTGTAAAATCCTGAAGAAAGCTAGATGCCGAAACTTGTCGACATTACTTTTTAATCATGTTCTGTCTGTAGAATTTGCCAGTATATTAAAGGCATTTCAACTTTTTTAAAGATAAGTGCCTTGGTTCCCTTTTGAATTCATTAAAAAGGTTCCATACCCTCTATGAAAGAGCACCATCATTTTTGTCAATTATTAGTTCCAAGAAGCTCTCCTAATCTATGGACCTTTATTTCTTGTATATAGCAGTACACTTGAAATCAAAATGTGAGTCAATTAAAAAAAAATCTATCTACATACAGATATATAT
>NW_018127957.1:1260383-1260615 GCF_001952655.1 Monopterus albus
TATAGTCAGGGAATCAATTTTTTGAACCCCAGCTGATTTTGTAAGTTTGCCCACTAACAAAGAAATGATCAGTCTACAATACAATGGTAGGTTTATGTGAACAGTGAGAGACACAACAATAACAAAAAAATCCAGGAAATGCATTACAAAGAAAGTTATAAAGTAATTTGCATTTTCATGAATGAAATAAGTATTTGATCCCCTATCAGTCAGCAAGATCTCTGGCTCCCAG
>NW_018127957.1:1260864-1275496 GCF_001952655.1 Monopterus albus
GGAGGAACTTGTCAATGATCTCAAGGCAGCTGGGACCATAGTCACCAAAAAAACAGTTGGTAACACACTACGCCGTGAAGGACTGAAATCCTGCTGTGCCCGCAAGGTCCCCCTGCTCAAGAAAGCACATCTACAGGCCCGTTTGAAGTTTGCCACTGAACATCTGACTGATTCAGAGGAAGACTGGGTGAAAGTGTTGTGGTCAGATGAGACCAAAATTGAGCTCTTTGGCATCAACTCAACACGCCGTGTTTGTCCCCACCGTCAAATATGGAGGTGGAAACATTATGCTTTGGGGGTGTTTTTCTGCCAAGGGGACAGGACAATTGCACCACATCAAAGGGAGGATGGATGGGGCCATGTACCGTCTAATCTTGGGTGAGAACCTCCTTCCCTTAGTCAGGGCATTGAAAATGGGTCGTGGTTGCGTATTCCAGCATGACAATGATCCAAAACACACGGCCAAGGCAACAAAGGATTGGCTCAAGAAGAAGCATATTAAGGTCATGGAGTGGCCTAGTCAGTCTCCAGACCTTAATCCCATAGAAAATCTGTGGAGGGAGCTGAAGGTTCCAGTTGCCAAACATCAGCCACGAAACATTAATGACTTGGAGAGAATCTGCAAAGAGGAGTGGGTCAAAATCCCCCGAGATGTGAGCAGACCTTGTGGCCAACTACAAGAAACGTCTGACCTCTGTGATTGCCAGAGACTTGGAGAATCAGTGCTAAGGTGCAAGTGACACTGTTCTGGTGGCACATGGTGCCCAAACTTCTCACAAAGGAACTTTGAACCCTGCAGTGTTATCCCTGTGATAACTAATTTTTCATACAAAGACGAGGCGAGAAATAGACTAAATATTCCTTAGTGACCCCCTATCTGTATTTATAAGCAGTACAACTAATATACCTTTTCTTCTTTTTTGCAATGAACTTTTGTATTGAATATTCATGTGGAAATATTAAAGGCTTTATTTGTCACATATTATATGATGTAACATTATGCATTAGTGAAATGCGGTGTAAGACTGTGCTCACAAGATAGTGAAAATTAAGAATGAGAAAAAGTATATAAATATGACTAGCCTACTATTGCTGCTCTCACCCTGTACAACGACTCTCCTCTGTGGCAGGAGTTGGGACTCCCCTGTTTTTTCTTACAACAGAGACTGCTCACCTGGACTTTTATCTGTTGGTAATCTTTCATATATTATACATATATTTAATGTAATGTAAAGCTGTTTTGATAAACATCTATGGATAATATTGCACTACTAATATCCACTGGACTTGCAGTAGTGTAATGGTCTTATACTTGTATAGCGCCTTTATATGCTTTTACAGCACACTTGTCATTCACCCATTCGCACTCCCAAATTCACACACCGGTGACATCACCGGGATTTAGGAAACGACCCGTTCTCCTGAGCCACAGCCGCCCCCGAGTGTAGTGTGTATATTTGAAATAATTATATTATCTTTGACTGAATAAGCCCAAAACGTTCAAAAAGACATAGACCAATTCAGCATTTTAAAATTCAAATTAAAATCACACACTTTCCTTGAATTTAACAAAAGGTTAATGAAATAATAGGTGAGAAGGGACAAAAGTTTTGGATCCGCCTGGCTGTAGCCACGATTGCCGGCTTTTCTTACCACTAAACAAAGTGTTTTAGCAATCAAACCGCATTCTTTACCAAACTTAAACGAAGACATATCCATTTGCTCCGACCTTCAGACAGCTCGTGTGGTCAGGTGGCTCCCGAGGTTTGTCGGTGGCGTGTTTCCTCTCGGTGGGGGAGTAAGAAGCGCGCATGCGCGAAGGTGTTTAATCTTTCTACCGAGTTAGCACGCAACACTTTTGACAACAAAGTTTTAACAAAGATGCTTTGAATATAATATTTTACGTATCTCTTGTAAATTCTTTTTCACCTGCTTCAGAAAGTTGCTTTTGGTTTATATTTGGGTCAAAGAGCAGTTGGTAAAACTAGTTCCGCGTTGCTTTCACTCTGTAGCCGCGACAAGTGTAAGAAGTAATCAGGGTACAGCGAGGCACAGGGAAAACACGTCTGTGTTTTGGATACATTTACATACAGTTTAACCAGGTACTACTAAAGGTGAGTATCCTTTGTACACCATAATATTTAGGTGTTTAATCTAGAACGAGTGGGAGTTAATTTACTTTCGTCAACAAAGCCAATACTGCAGCACAGGGACAGTAGCCACCTGTTTCTGGCTCTGACCTACTTTAGCTAGGTTAACTTGGTAGCAGCCAGGGATTGAAGGACCTGGTTTTGGCTGGTCAGTTTAGAAAAGGGAAATGCACAGGGAGACTGTCAAACACACTTGATACACGTTGTTACGTCTAACTTTCCTTTCCTTGTTGTGCCCTACCTGTGCCTGTCTGATGTTAGCCTGTTAGTATGCACCTATTGTTAACATAGTTAACGTTGTAGGGCGGCGGTGTTTAACCAGCAATACCTTACTGGTGACTTATTATGGCCGTGTTGGCTGTCTGTTTAATTGTTTTGTAAATCCTCTAACTTGGTACATTTACGTTTAAGGCGTAGCGGAATGCGCTACAATGATTGAAGGGGAAACTTAAGGTTGGCTTGCAGGGACGCAGCTCGCATTCCGTTGCATACCACACAGCCCGTGTGCGTGTTCCGACAAGCAGCCGGTGCTTTTAGCACTGACTGAGAGCAGTAATACACCCTCGAGCACAACACCGAGAAGACAAAGGGAGCTGCAACTTATTGTATATGTTCTAGATGGGCAGCATTGTAAGCAGGTCAGTCATGTTAATGTTCTGTTTGCACATAGTGAAGTTATTGTTGATGACTCTTCACTTGTCTCAGTCTAAATACATAAAGACTAGTGGCATTAGGGAATATAGCTGTGATACTGGTGGTGATGGGGTGTGTTGCACGGGATTGGCACTGATTTTCAGAGGATTCAAATGACACCCACGGCTTGTAACTGATGTTTTCTGTAGTACATACAGTAACCAGCTGTTTGTCTGGTGTTAAGTTTTACCCCGGAGAAAAAGGTCATCTGTGTGGTCCAATTAGTTGAGAGTTAAACAGTTACATTTAGCACTTTTAAATTACATTCTGTGTAAAATTAGGCGCATATCTTGACTGGATTAGCAGAGGTACTCTGTTTGTTTGAATGTGACATCTCCCACAAGTGAAGTCCTTTGCCCTTGAAGGCGGGTCCCACCATGTTAGTGGGTGGGACATGAGCCAAACTAAAAATTTAAAGTAAATGAAAATACATTTCTCTCTGCCAATGTGGGTAGTAGGACTTGTGTTTTAAGTAGTGATGTGTAGTTTTGATTGGTGGCCTGATACCAGAATCTGGTTGCAAAATGTGCCACAAGAGCAAAGATGGCAGCCCCCATATCTGTGATATTTTGGCATCACATTTGCACAGAGGCCGGAAGTGGTGATGTGTCATCTATTTTTATATACCGTTCTTCGAATAGAACTATATAGAAAACATAGATGTATTTAAATGACGTTGTTTAGGTTTTGAACATTGTGTGTATGTGATGTATGTGCCATTATCAGCTCGATGCTGACAGTGGCTCATTGAGATCCACAGATCTTGCTCCCAAACAAACTCCAGCTTGGGTCTTTATTTAATGATTGCCAAGTCTGCAGAATGAACTGATTGTGCTGCTCTCAGCTTTGCAGTACTTTGTCCCTTTTGTCTGATGAACTGAGAGTTTTTAATGGGCTAATTGGAAGCTTGTAGTGAATAAACAGGAGGGTTTAAAATGTATGAACTACTGTAACCTTGAAGTGCAAACAGCATTTCTATATTTTATTTGGATGACAAGAAATAAGCATATCCAATTAGCATGATATAAATTGACAGAGGCAGTTTGTAAACTTTTTTGTGGCTTCCCAGAGTGCACTTTGATTTACCAGTGGCTTGGTTACTTATGGTTAGGTTATAAAGGCATTGTTTGATACAATATGCACTCATCTGTGAAAACACTGGAAGAAATCTCACAGGTATGAGACTATTGCTGCATTCAAGATAAGGTAAGAGTAAGCAGAATGGTGGGTAAAGTGAATAAAAATGCATTTGAAAATCAAATGATTAGATTAGCCTGGTTGTTGTTTGATGGTGGGTGCTAGGATATTGAGACCACAGAAACATGGAAATCAGTATCCTAAAATATAAATACCTAACCACCTGCTCAGATTATGATGGTCTCTGAATGTATACCCTCATAGACGGCAGTGATTGTAAATCTTTTACAGTGTCGTAGTTTATTTCCTTTATTTACATTATGATGTAAAAATGCAGAGCCTCTTCATTTACAACCTGACAAACATGGACATTTGACATATTACTGTGTATTGGTATTGTTGTACAATGCATTCATACTGAGTTGTTGATCATGATGTGTGTCCTAAATAGTTCAAACATGACTCAAGGTACAGTATTGTGTGTGTGAACAGGTCATAGGCCTCACCTACATAAGAAATATAAAAAAGGTGTTGACCCGTGTGAAAGTCCTGAAATACCTCTCTTAGATCCTGTTACCAAACCTGAAAATCTGGCTGCCATTTTGCTAAGTGTGCTCCATTTTTTACAAGCTTTAATGCTGAGATACCACGTGGGCCTGATAGACAAAGAAATCCTTGGAAACAGTGACTTGAAACCAGACATATGCTAATCTGGAGACCGGGCTGCTGCTTCTCTATAAAATAACCACAGGACTGGGTGTGAACCTCACTGTTTGTACATGTTCACGTGGTGTCCTGAGATCTTCAGCATTACAGTGGGAAAACTGGATCAGCTGCTCTAGTTTGTCGGTTTCTGTGCTCACAAAGCGGTGCACATTAACTCACTCAGTGTTTGCTTTGCTGCCTGCCTGCAGCAGCTAGTTGTTGCCCTTTGGAGCTGCAGCTCGTCCAGGCTCAGTGCACTGGGAGGATATTTGAGAAAGGAATTGGGTTGCAGTGCTCTGAACTTTGTCTAGTGAATTATTTGTGAGTTACGTAAGTGCATATCAACTTCTCTCTCTTTCTGGGCAGGTTGTAAACAATCAATAATAAATAGATTAAGCCTTTTTAAATGGCAAGGAAACAATCAAATAGGGCATCATTGTTAATTAGCTCTGATATAATAGATATTGCACACTTGGTAGTGAATGTTTTGTTCCATGCAGAAAATATTAGCATGCAGTTGTGTTAGATAAGTTTTTTTACTTTGCCAGGAGCTCAGTTTCCTGATTTAAGTCACTTAGGATTTAACTATATTTGATCAGTCTTGAACCTTTGCAAGTCTTGTAGGCACCTCTCTGAATAATTAGCCCCGTACATGTATACGTAGTGATGTGGACAACCTGAGGGTAATATGTAGTGGGAACGTACACACTAGAGAAGTAGATTTTTAAATGATCAGTTGTGTACAGTATGGACATGTAGACCTGCATGCAGCTGTTGAGTGTTCAGTACTGTGTGTACATTTTATCCAAAGACTTGCCAAACCAGTTGGACTGAACCAAAGCTGACCAAGCAGAGGGTTGGCTGCTGTTTAAGAAAGCTTTTACTGCTTGCTTTAAACATTTGGGGCAGACTTGGTTCTGTAGATTGCGTGTCAGGTAATTCACAAATTTCAGTAGCATAACTGAATATTTTTTTTCAGTGGTGATCACTGTGTCTTTCCAAAAGGAATCAGGTAAAACCTTATCTAATCAAAAGTTTTTTTAAGAAGCCCAGCACAGCACCAAGAAGGAAGTTGGTTTTGTGTCCTCCTGTTTTATGTTCATGTCTGGTTGCATACTGTGTTTTACAGGAGCGCGATAATCACTTTGCTGCAAAGTTGTCCCACTGCAACTAGACATCACTGCCAAATTGCAAGAACAGCATTTGTGTGTTGGATCAAAGATTGATGATCTTCAGTAGAAGTAAGTTGGCATAACAAGGCAGCATGTTGGAGCTGAGCACATTAGCCTGTAGTACTGTTGTTTCATCATGATGACATTTTAAAGCTAAGTTCACAGAGAGCCTGTAGAACTACATCAGAACACCAGAAACTCTTGACCTAGACCATGTAATAAGAAGGTCAAATGTGTGCCTGTCAGGCCACGCTCTCCTTTTTCCTCTGCAGTGAACATGTTGTGCAGCCTATTCAGTCACACAGCTTGGGTTCTACCAGTTGTTGATGTTCCAAAGTGCAGCCTCATACTGCCGTTAAGACCCACCCCTGTTAGCATGATGATGTTTTTAACCATTTGCAGGCAGGGCCATCATTTGAATAGTTACAGTGGCGCTCTCATTGAGGGACGACACGTTGTTTTTATTTGTCAGTGTCAGCTGATCCTGATCTTGACACTATGATCAATCCCCTTGCCCAGCTGTTGTTGCCTGGATGTTAAAAAAAAAAGTGAATTTAAAACCAAGTAGTGTGAATGTTATTGCCCAGTGGCACCTGCAGGATTATATTTTATAGAATGCACAAGATTTGCCTACGGCAAATGTTTTTATTAGATGCTTTCACATTAAAGTTTATTTTTCATGTTTTTATGACATACTATGTTTTCTTGGTAGGCTAGTGGTTAAGGCCCGGGTTTGAGTCAGGGTTGCATCAGGAAGGGCATCTGGCGTAAAACACGTGCCAAATGTCAACATGTGAGTCGTCACTGTGACGATTTGCTGTGGCGACCCCTAAACGGGAAAAGCTGAAGTTACTTTCTTTCTTTCTTTCTTTCTTGTTATAACAGCATAGGCTATTTTGTCATCGTAACAACATGGGCTACTGTATTTTCTCATAATGTGCTCCAGCTGCTCTTTGAGAATCACTGATCTGACACACACACAATAATTAGTCCACAAAGTAACACATGAATGCAGCTCATGACTCTGATAAATAAAGAATACCCTGCACATGTCCAGATGACGTTACAGGCATTACTGAGAGCAGGTCACGTCAGTGTGTGGCTGCAAATTACAGTTACTTCTTGACCACTGCTGAAAAATGCAGTTAAAAAAGAACTCTTCATAAATTTTTCATAAAAAAATATAAAAATATATGCACTGTGCATTTTAGCTCATGCCTGCAAATTGTGCGTTATCCATCTTGGAAATCCATGTTTTAGTGCAAGCAAGTGAGGAGGAGAGACGAGACGGAGCGAACGAGCACGGTGATTCTTCTCACTTTGTGCTAATTGAACCTTTTCTCCCTGAAACGAGCTTTTGCAGGGTGGGATGTCCGTAAACGTCGCTTAAGTGTTGTTTAGTCAGCTACAAGCTTTGGCAGTTTCAAGTGAGGTGTTCAGTAAAGCATTGTTAATATTAGGGAGCTGGACTGGAATGGTAACTTTCAGTCTAGTGGGCATGAGGATTAAAAAGCTTTTAAAGTATCAAGTTATTTATTTGTATTAAGTTAGCCTACTGTTGTTCATCTATAAAACTTGTTTTTTTTACATTTGAAATCTTCATGTGCAAAAGTACTAGAACCAATACAACTATAATTAATACATTTTCCCTTCGTGAAGGTTATAATGCTCTATTTTGTTGGTGAAATGGTTTTAGAGGTGTGTTAATTCCCTTTCTCCATTTTAGTGTTGTTAGATTATATTTAGTTAATGTCTGCCAGTCTCCAGCCTGGGTTAGCTCATTCATCTGTGCCATATCCAATGTCACCCAGTTCAGCAGTGTGTTTCACTGATATGTTTATAGTTGTTTTTGAACAACAACGGGGATCTGTGGGACAGACAAATAAGATAATCCAGGGTGGAGACTGACAATTATTAACTGTGAGTAGAGAGAATTCACTGTTGGTATTAGTCTCTGTGTGGGGATGGTTGAGAAGCTGTAGAAAATGACCACCGTTATCCTTTAAAAATGTAATGTAAGTATTTTAATTATTTCATCAAAGTAATGTAACTTATTACTTTTGATTACGTTTCTAAAAAAAGCTTTAAACTGGGTAGTCAAGTCCCACATAAATTTAAACCAGGCAGTGTAATCCTCACAACTGTACACGACACGTATTACTGTCAAACTTTTAGTAAAGGTTCTTCAACATAACTTCAGTTACATAATATATTACTGTTGAAACATGTAGCCTAGTGAATGGGCACCAAGCAAAATGCTGATCTGATTTCAGAAGGAAACACTGTTGAATTTTCAGCACTGAAAATTGTTTGTCCGACTTCTAGCCTTGGGACTGACCGGGCTTTCCCACTATGTGGTTCTCACATCCTCTGACCATTCTTTGCTCTTCTTTCTTTTCTCCATGCTCAGTGTGGTCCACACGACGCAAAGGCTGAGTCAACTTTTTTCCATTTGAACAGTTTGCAAGTGTGATTTCTACAAGCCAGCACCTGTTGGCTGCTACAGGAACATCATATTACCAACCAATCTCTGTATGTGATTTGTCTAAACTAAAGGGCTTCAAACACAATACAGGTGAAAGGGCTGTACAGTATTGTTCGAGTGTGCCTCGGTCTTTAGATTTTGTTCCTGTGGGAAAGAACGTATTCCCATTCTCCTCAACATTCCATCATGACATTTGCTGAGCAGGGTTCAGATTGGATTTTCAGTTGGTTTGAGTTAATTAATCCATTAACAGAGCTTCTGTTCAGCTTCAGTCTGACCCCCACTAGAGGCAGAGAACATCAATTTTATCAGTCACTGATTGATTTACTGAGAAATGATGGAAAACTGGGGTCATTAGTGACTAGACTAACTGATGTGAGACTAACAAGTGAGCAAATTAAAAATCTCTTGTAATTAGACACTGCATTGTGATATAGTATTGAAAATTTGACTTTTTTTTAAAAATGGCAATTCTATTCAGTGATTAATTTGTTTCAGGTGCCTGCTGACTGCTGAGTTCTGGACACTGTGATGGAAAATCCTGGTAAGTAAAACAGCCTTTTTGCTTTTAAAATGCAAGTTAAAATTTGTAGTTTGTCAGGCTGTTGTTTTGGTTTTGTGCTGGATAAACATGTCAGCAAAAAAATCTAAATCTAAACACTTTTCTTCAGACCATATGTCAGGAATTGAAACATTCCATCACCATCTGATCTAGGCTAAAGGTTTTTATTTCAGTGTATGTGCCGACTATAGTGAGACCGATGTTATCTCAGCCATAGTATCATGATGACAGAAAATGGTGAGTCACCAAACACGGTGCGATACTGTGAGGATGTGTGTTAAGGAGCTGGCCCTGGGACACACTGTACTGTTGACACTGCAGCTATTTGATTGGCCCTCGCTGAGAGGACACACCTGTAGGTAGCAGAGCTGCTGGTTTCTCTCACTGCCACGTGCGGCTTTGTGTCAATATCGCCACAAACCTTGATCATCTAACAACCTCAGCGTATCACGAACACACACCCATTGCTCGGAGGATCTTTGTATACAGACTGAACTGTTGTAGTGCATTTGTGACATCTGTGGGAAATACCTGGGATGGCTGTGCAGTCCAAATATAATTGTGAGTAAACCCGCTTTCTGTTGATGAAATGTAGTATGTTGAAGATTTACATTTTAGTTGTATGCTTTTATAGTATTTTTGTTCAGGTCATTTAAACTGTTAGGCCACTTTCATGACTGGCAATATGTTTGTTTTTTTAAGAAGGTCACATCATGAAGGAGACAGTACTGAGAGCAAATTATCAGTTAGTTCATTGAAATTGCAAGATAAGACAGGGCATGGCTCGAAGAGCACTTTATAGACAACTGCGTCATGACAGGAACAGATTGAGCATGCTTGATCTACTCATCCCTGCCTACTGGTCAAACACTAAAAATAAAGACTTCCTCCTTGACTCTATCTTAAAAGCTGATGTGAAGCCGTGGCTATATTTAGTAGCTTTTCATGTTCTTTTATTTTGATGTGTAAGGGCAAAGTCTTCAGGCATGTTGGCTTGTTTCATTACATTGCATGTTTTGATGTCATGATGACATAGTATAATAGTATTTTTATTAGTCATCAAGTTGCTGTTTTTGTTCTCGGTTAAGTGTTTAAAAGCTTGCAGCTTTTTGGAAACAGTGGAAAAAAGATTTAATCGATGAGTCATCAGTTAGAATATGTCATCGGTTGTCGTCCTTGTTCATTTAACAATGATATCAAGGTATGTTGTGCTAATTTCTGTCACGTACCAAAAGAGGGGATGTTGCAATCCACATATTCCAGTGTCGGAGGTTTGCTTCAGTGCTGTAGCATTGATTGGACTGCAGAGGGAGCAACAGTTGTATGGCATTATACGAAGTGAGTGAGCGATGATGTATGGATAGTTTGCTCTTCTGTTGCTTACCCCCCCCCCACTTAAAATAAATATGCAGATGACAAAGAAATTGTTCAAAACAAATATTACTTTATTTTGTTTTGATTTTACCTTCTGGGGAAAAAAGTGCAATGAGGAAAGAAGCCAAAATACAAGATGGCTGGCCCTGCCATTGTAAACAGTGAAAACATAACATAACATAACAATTGCCCCTGGGCAATTATTTCGCCTTTATGGTCGTCGGGAAAGTAAGCTGTTTGGAAGCAGACGCTTCGCCATAAATCTGTTGTTGCGGAGTAAAACGACACTCCTTCCAGCTCCCTAGTGATCCTTTGGCGTGTATTGTTATATAGCTGAGGCAAGGCAACTTCAGAAAAATATTTGCGGCTTGGTAAAACATACCTGGTGTCCAAAACTTTCAGCATGTGATTAAACCCCGGATTTTCCACAGTGTATATATGGGCACCATATCTTTTGTGATATACATCGCGACAGATTCCGTGATCGCTTTCCATCGGGTCCCATTCTTATCATACGGGATACCATTTGTAAATGTTTGTAAGACTGTGGGTTGTTTTTTGGTGGGTGTACTTTGGCTCCCGCTGTCTCGTTCGTTTCGTAGGGCGTGACATCTCTCCTACTCAGCAGCATGCCTCTGTTTGAGGTGCTGCATTAAATTGGTTGTACTGCTACCTTTAGTAGCAACAGACTTTAAACACACTTTGCAGCGGGGTGTTGTTTGTTCTGCGTCTGACATGGCAAAACCGAACCAATAATCCATATTACTGATGACACCGTGCCTTTTTTCTGAACGAGTTCTTCCATGCTCACTGCCATGCTATCTCTATGGCAAACGCGCGGGCGGAGCCTACTTGGAACTACGGGAGCCGAGAGGGGAGTGTCGGCGGATGTTCAAGATAAAACCTATTTTCATTCAAACACACCGATGTAAACTACACATTCGAGTCAATCGATAAAATCGATTTATCGCCCAGCCCTATCTCTATGCAAGAAGGAGCCTGTGCAGCTCCCACACAGTGATTACATGTATCGTAATCACAAAGTGCTCGGACAGAAATCCCTGTTTCTGCTCTGCGTGGGGGAGTTTTTGAGCCTGAAGCCTCCAGACAAGTTTTGGCCTTGTGTCAGCTTAGGTGCTGTGTTTCAGTGTGTTACACAGAGAATTGGAGAGATAGCCTTTGTAAAATTAAAGAGCAGAGGTTTCCAGCAAAGAGTTCTGTAATTTTATTTTACATATTAAAAACATGATTTCTGTTTTTATTTCCAACACAAGTATTAAATATTTATCGTAATAAAAGCTTTCATAGCTACAGTACTAGTTACAGTTATGGCTGTAAAGTAGCCAGTTTAATCAAGTTCTTATCAGTTAGGGAAGTCATTTCATGGTTCAAAAGGACAACCCCTAGAGAGTCACAGAACACCTCTGCTGTGTCACTTCCTCTGCTGTGTTACTGAGCTCCATCTTGGCTGAGCTTACCTTCCACTTCTCAAGTTACCTCACCCTGCAGAGCCCGCCCCTCGCCCTTCAGGGAATAGTATTTTGTCAGTCTGTGAAATCGTGCTAGAGGGGCACCACACCACATTGCAAATCGCTCAAGGCTTGACGGCCAGACTGGTCAAACCTCAGCGCTTCGCCTGCTGCGAACTTTGCCCCCGAAAAATCCACTCTCAGGAATGAAAGGCATCTAAGACTACTGGATTACTTTATTGGTGTACCTTATTTATGAAGTCAGAGCTCTGAGAAAGGAGGGACCTAAGAGCAGAATGACTGAGTGTGTTTGTGTTTTAAAGTGAAAGAAGGAGGGAGAGACCAAAAACACAGGATGAGGGGAGGGGGAGGGTAAGGCAAGAGAGACTGAACGACACAGGTGAGCAGCCAAGACAGTGTGGAGTTACAGGAGCTCTGTGTCTGCTTGGAGAAGAGCGAGGTGACTTTGGGTTTTCCTCTGCTGCCACGGGCCTCAGGAGAGGCAGAGCCTAGTAGGCTGGTGGGGACGGGAGCTGTAGCATGGGACACAGTGCTAGCAGTGAGACAGTGGCCCAGCAACCAGCCCAACAGAACGCGGGTGAGTCTGAGACCAGAGGCTAAAAACTGAGTAGTTGCTGAGTAGTAACATACCTTTGGCTCATTATAGACAGGGGGATATGGCTTGACAGCCATGTTTTCATTTGTGAAAAATGTAAAAAACAAGAGGATGGTATGTATATATGATCAGGTGTTTTAAACCAGAGAGAATCTAGAAGGCAGCAGGCACAGACAGGTGTAGAAAAATGCATGCCAGTGGAATGTGGTGATTGTGAAATGCACGACCCACACAAAAGTCTCTCTGGGTGCACACAGCACTCAGTCTCCCTCTCGAAGTCTTTCTGAAAAACAAGATCTCGGGGTACAAGGCACCAGCTGACACCAACTCTCCCCATGTGCAACTGTGTTGCCAATATTTAAATGACTAACAGTAATAAAGCCCCTGAATCAGTTTAATAACCGCTTTAGGCATGGCCTTCTGTTTAAGTGCTGAGCTGTTCACTTATTATTTGTGGGATCAATATTTTACTGTTGGTGTTTTGCTGAAACTTTTTTCAGCTCTCTTACCTACATAAAACAAATAAGAACATTCTCTTCATTACATATTTGCTTTCTGTGCAAGATGTATTTTTGCCCATAGTGTGCTTTTCTATTATGTGTAGCTGGTGTCAGCATGCCCTGTGATTGGCATGAGTCATATGGACAGCTTGACTAGAGGAGTGCAGGGTATTGCATTCACACCAGCTGGTTAATGCAACATTCATTCTTTTATTAGTCCTTTAAGTTAGATTGGCTGACCATTTTTCAGAAGTTGATGTTGCCAATGTTTTGGCTTTATAAGTGCAGACCTGTAGCCTGTGTGTTAGTGTTAAGTCTGAGCATTCTAAGACTTTTTGGTCTTGACTGTCCTTCACCTCGTCTGTTGCGGGTTTGTGCCTTCACTTGTCTGGTGGTTTTTGAAAAGCAGCCATCTCAGATTGTCATGCTCCGTGGTCACCACATAACACTTCTTTTGCACCAGTGTTCTTCCAATTCACTGCCACCCCCCACTCCTCCCAGTTTAACACCCACTGGTGTCAGGAATAGCTGCGTGGGCCAATTCACTAACCTCTGTGTGCTTGTATTTAAGCATGGGATTTCATGCATATATGCAAAGGCCTGCTTTACTCCACACAGTGTGTTCCTAACATTCTTTGAAGACTGACTTTTCTTGGACATCTTTGGTTGAGTCCCAGATAGCCAGCACTTAAATGTGTGTTTTGGCAAATTATCTGTCCTGGTACTGCATCCATCCAACCATCCATAATCTATGCCACTTTTTCTTGAAGAGGGTTGTGGGGGGGCTGGACCCATTCTCAGCTGACATTGGGCGAGAGGAGGGGTCCACCCTGGACAGGTCGCCAGTCTATCACAGGGCTGACTTGTAGACAAACACCTACGGGCAATTTAGACCCCCTACTGCAGTTAATGATTACTTTCTTTATCAATTAATGTAATTATCAGTTATTTTCTGGATTTAATTAAGTAATTAACTAGATAATTTTGTCTGTTGAAAGTTAAAATGAGGAAAATGCCTCTTAAGATCTCCTGTAGCCCAGGGTGTCGTGGAGAATGGGTAAATAGCTTATCAAAGTAGATTAAAGCTGCCAAATAATTTCATGTGTTTCGCTAAACACTCCCAACTATGCCAAACAAAAACACGTGCTTTGACACACAAAAACAGTAGACAACTCAGGAAATCAACATCTAAACAGACCACTGAAAATATTGCTGACTAATGACAACGTATCAGACATGCTTTTGTCTGCTCCCAGAAGATCAGTGTGATGACAAAGAGACACTTAAAAAGGAGGTCTAGGCTGCAGAGTACACACCTCCTGTCCCATCTTGTGTTACATGTAGCAGTATTTGGGAAATGCTCTTATGTCATGTTCGTATCACCGATTGCCACTAATCTGCTAGTTGATTGTATGTGTTGCGTTCCCTAGTGAAGCCTCCACTGATGCAGAGCCCGGGTTGAACCCGAACATGTTTACACTGACAGTGAAAGTACAGATGTTTGGGTAGTTGCCCCCCTCTGACAAATAAAGGTGTCGTGTGTGTAGATATAAAAATATCTATGTGAGAAGTGCTGTGTAACATCTATCCATCCATCCATTTTCCTCCGCTTATCCGGAACCGGGTCACGGGGGCAGCAGTCTAAGCAAAGATGCCCAGACTTCCCTCTCTCCAGACACTTCCTCCAGCTCCTCCGGGGGAATGTCGAGGCGTTCTCAGGCCAGCCCAGAGACATAGTCCCTCCAGCGTGTCCTGGGTCTTCCCCGGGG
>NW_018127957.1:1276986-1286143 GCF_001952655.1 Monopterus albus
GCGACAGGCACCGGAGACCTTACGGCCACAGCTCCGAACAGCCGCATCGACAATGGAGGCGGAGAATATGGTCCACTCAGATTCAGTGTCTCCAACCTCCCCCGGGATCTGGTCAAAGCTCTGCCGGAGGTGGGAGTTGAACATTCTGCTAAATGTTCCCAACAGACCCTCACAATACGTTTGGGTCTGCCGAGCCTGCCATCGGATCCAGCTCACCACCAGGTGGTGATCAGTTGACAGCTCCGCCCCTCTCTTCACCCGAGTGTCCAAGACATACGGCCGGAGGTCAGATGAAACAACCATTTAGTCGATCATCGACCTCCGGCCTAGGGTGTCCTGGTGCCATGTGCACTGATGCACACCCTTATGCTTGAACATGGTGTTTGTTATGGACAGACTGTGACTAGCACAGAAGTCCAGTAACAGAACACCACTCTGGTTCAGATCGGGGAGGCCGTTCCTCCCATTCACGCCTGCTGTGTAACAGCAGATCAGATTTGTAAGAGATAATATTGTAATAATAAATGGTAAAAGAAGCAGCAGCTGTAGTAGTCTGGTTAGATGAAGCATTGCAGGTCAGTCTCACTGCAGTGTAGGTGACTTCAGAATCTGTCCAACATGATATATCGAGGTTTATTTATACTACACTTTCCAGCAGCCACCAGATTGACCAGAGGGCCTCACATAACCTAAAATTCACCTTCAATCAAAACAATACAGCATGCAGACAAAACAGTGCAGCACATAATACAATAAAATGATGTCGAACTCGAACTAGAATACATAAAAACAGAATTTTTGGTGGATAGGTGCCGTACCTAGCAATCAATTAAACATGAATAGAAACCAAACACATATACAATAGAATGATAACACTGGAAGAATTAAAAGCTAGTGTAAATAAGTTTTAAGTTCTGATTTGGACGAAATGATATCCGGTGCTAAATGCGAAGCTAATGGCAAAGTATTCCAAAGCCTCAGAGCAACAACAAGAAAAGGTGTGATCTCCCCATCTTTTATATGTGATTCTTTGGATGTCGAGCTAACACTAGGAAGAAACCCTAAGTGTTTTAGAGTATTTGTCGAAAAGAGTTCAGCACAGTAAGAGAGTGTGACAGTTAAAATTTTTAAAACATTTAAATTTTGGAATCGATCCTAAAGCGCATATGGAAAACTTCTTGTATTGTGGCTATAGTAAGTGGTTGTCACTGTACAAACAGCACATTTATCTTAACTGCATGGAAATTGAATGGCATCCACTGAAAAGCCCACAGGTATAGAACCTCGCTTTTAGATCCTCTGACCAGTTGATTTAGAGTCAAAGGGGATCATGCTTTTGCTGTCGTGGGTCCAAATCATAGAACAGTTTACCATTTAACATTCGAGCAAAAGCTGGAAGTGGCTTTAGATCCCACTTAAAAACCTCATCTTTTTTTACTCTGATGTTTAAACCCAAGTTGCTCCATTGTCTCTTTTTATTTATTTTTGATTGTTTTTAAAAAATTTTTATTTATTTTATTAACTGATGTACAGCACTTTGGTCTACTCCTGTTGTTTTAAATGTGCTTATAAATAAAATCTGATTAATAGTAGGTCAGCATTAACAATCAAACACCAGTCAATCAATTCAATAGGAGGTTTTTTGTTTTTCCCCAGAGAGCATTTCTCTCTGACTCGTAACACTGGCAATGTTCATCTGTGGTTTTCTTTAAAAAGTAACAGCAGCAGTAAAATTGTATTTCACCCTGTGATGGTTAAACTTTGCAATCAGCCCACGGTTCCCATACTTGCTCAGCTGTGAGGGAGAATCCATATGGATCACAGATCAACTACGATCTGTTACAGTACTGATCCACAAGGCCCAGTAAATTCAGTAAGTTAAAAAGTCCCCTCCCTCACACCTGCACTTCGACCGGAGGATGTGTGCATGGTTCTACACTTGCTGCCAATTTGTACAGTGTTATGTAACAGCTGCGGTGCAACTCAACACCTAAGAATTGTAATAGTGGTTTCACACCCAGTTATTGAGATGTTTAGATTTTTCAGTATCCTTTGAGAAACCCGTGAACTTTGAGTCATGGTTTCTTTCACGGTATTCTCAAAACTATGGGATGAATCTTACTGTCATTGGGACTGCTAATATGTCAGGCTGATAGTGTGCATATTGGCCATTTGTTCAATAGAAAGCTCTTGGAAAATCTTTATTTTAGTGATCTGTAGGTCTTTTTTGTCTTTGGTTTTTTCCTTTTCCATATTGTGACAATCAGTCTTCAAGACCATGCCATTATTCCTACACTAAAATGGAAGATTTCTGAGCTGTAATGCTAGTTACAATCACAGGCCACTAGTAGTTGTCATCATCCAGATGTGAGCATTTAGTATGACTTCAGATTACATTCCACCATGGCCAGTTTGTAATAGAGGCTCTCCAAGAACCCTGTGATAAGCCTAAAAAATATTCAGGGCTGTCACTCCATGGACTGTACAGCAGTGGCTTAACAGTTGTGTTTACATGAACACAATGAATTGTTCTGTACTGTGAAAACAAATGTTTTAACCGGAATGAAATAAAGGCTAAAGTGCACTACTATTGAAATATTCAGCCTGAGCTTTTAAACAGCTAATTGATGTGTGGTTTCCAAAGATCTCTTTTTTCTGTTGCATTGTTTTGAGATTGCTTTGGCCTTTTGGTTACATGAAAAGCAACAGCTCCTTACAAAATATGGCCTAAAATAATAAAATGCATTATTTTGAATATGTTGAAATCCAGCATGACTGCCATTGTTATTACTGTTATCAAGGGCTTGAGTGCCAGGTTTTGGTGTCCTGAATCAGTATTCTCTTAGACTTTTTGTCTAAGAGAATACTCTGACAGCTGCTAATTCATTGTAAGAAAAAAAAAAAAAAGGTTTTGATTATCAACTGTATTGACTTCAATCAAAAATATGTACAGTACAAGTCAGACTTTCAGTCATGTCTTATTTGCCACTATGTTCTGTTTATGCAGACGATGAAGTCGACCTGCAACACAGCACAACAGGGGGTGAAGAAGGAAACTCTGGTGAAGGATCGCCTGCAAGCAAACGCAAAGGGAGGTTGTCCAAAATGGGAAATATCTTCAAGCCCTGGAAATGGCGAAAGAAGAAGACAAGCGAGAAGTTTACCGAAACATCTATAGGTAAGCTTAGGTCAAGGGCTTACCAATTCCACCTGTTGTGTGGATTGCCTCTTAACTGATTAATTTAATGTTACCTTTTTCAGCTCTAGAAAGAAAAATTTCTGTTAGAAAAAGTCGCCAAGAGCTGATTGCAAGAGGAGTTCTAAAGGAAATCCCAGAGAATGGTAGGTAGTCTTACAGTTGTCTCTATTATCCTCTAGATGAAATGGTTTCAGTTTGACACTTATTTTGTTTCTTTGTCTTCATGGAACAGACAATGTGAACCACTCCAAAGCTCTGCCAGTCAAAAATGGGCACCCTGTGCCAGTGGACATGGAGGGGGTGTCAGAGGCGGGGGTGCGACTGTCTCAAGGGGAATCGGACATGAAGCCGAATCCTGTTAAGCTGCCCCAGGCAGATGAACGTCGAAGCAGAATACCATCTGATCCCTCTCGGAGTAACCGTGCACCTCTAGATGTGGACTCTCACACACGGCTTTCTGTGGACGTAGACAGACGAAGCCGTCTGCCATCGGATGTCCCTAAGGGGGGAGGATCTTTATCCCGAGGACCTCCTCAAGAAGATAGATGTCGCAGAGAAGAGAGGAGAGATGGAAAAGATGATAGAGAAGAAAGAGGAAGGAAGGACAGGGAAGAAGTGGAAAGACGGGAATGGCAAGAGGAAAGGGAAAGGGATGGGGGTGTTGACCGGAGGGAATACAGAGACTTCAGAGAAAGGCGCGACAAGAGAGATGAAAGGACGGACAGAGACAACAGGGAAAGGAGAGATCGCGAGCTAAGAGAAAGGAAGGATCGGGATGAGAGGGAGCGCAGAAATCGTGAGGAAAGAGAAAGGAAGGATCGGGAAGAGAGGGAGCGCAGAAATTGTGAGGAAAGAGAAAGGAAGGATCAGGAGGAGAGGGAGCGCAGAAATTGTGAGGAAAGAGAAAGGAAGGATCGGGAGGAGAGGGAGCACAGAGATCGTGAGGAAAGAGAAAGGAAGGATCGGGAGGAGAGGGAGTGCAGAGATCGTAAGGAAAGAGAAAGGAAGGATCGGGAGGAGGGGGAGCGCAGAGATCGTGAGGAAAGAGAAAAGAAGGATCGGGAGGAGGGGGAGCGCAGAGATCGAGATAAGAGGGAAAGGAGAGAGAACCGAGATGACAGAGGTAGAGAAGACAGGGAGAGGATAGATGCCCGATTAGAGAGAAATGACCAAGAGGAAAGGGTCAGGAAAAATGAAAGAGAGCAACGAGATGAGGAGAAGGAGAGGGGAGAAAAGCTGGATGTCATGCGGCCCTTAGTCAGGCCGGTCTCTGAGATAGACGTGCGGCCTGCTCTAAAGAAGAGCTCCTCAGAGGAGAACAAGAAGGCTTGTCCTGCCTCAGAAGCTGATCGGAGGAGTACCCTGCCCAGATACACCCCAGCCACAGAGTTTAGAGAACGATCGGGTAAGAACTGGATTACACTAACTTACTGACTAACAGTTTGTGTTAAGAATCTACCACTATTGGTTATTCGGAATCTGGGTCACAGGATTATTTGAGGAAACAAAGAAATATCTGTTGTGATTATGATGTTCTAGACGTTATATGCACTTTAAGGTGTTCCCTATCGGGGATGCAAGTAAGTAAATATTTAACTTAAGAGAATGGAAATTAACAAAATACCCCCAGTGCCCGATTTTCTAAGGGAATTTGCGCCAATATTTAATATCAGGAGAAAACAGTTTTAAAATTAGCGGCAGTGCTGTCAGCATGGCAGCTGTTTTTGAGAGATCTATATGAGTGAGGAGAGGGTGTTTCTGAATTGGCATCTCTCTTTTGGGGATGGCATCTCTCTTTTACAGGCCTTTGGAGCATACCATGCTTCAGTCACTGAACAAAATGAAAGACAGTTTGGCTAGCAGAAGACTGTGATGAGGAAATGGTAGCAGTAAACACTCACTTAATCCCATGCTCCATGTCTGTGAACATGTACAGACACGGTGTTTATAAGTGAAGGTGCATTCAAATGAACTCTACTGCTGTGCTCATTTACATCATCAGCATTGGTAAATACGCTGTTAAATTGGAAAATTGTGGTGATGCAGTATTTTGTGCAAATGTTGGTCATTTGCAGCAGGTTCAGTAAATGTATCCCCATTGTGTAACAGTGGTGCTGAGATAATCCAGCGGGCTCTATGTGAATCAGATCTGCATTCCTAACAGAGAAACACACCTAACCCTGTGTGGAGCGCCTATGGTTGTCTCCTAACCAGAGGATTGGCGGTTCGATTCCCAGTCCAGTCGACATGTTGATGTGTCCTTGAGTTAAGACACCGAACCCCAAGTTGCTCCTGGTAGCTGTCCCGCTGGCATGCGAATGGGTTAATACTGTGAAAGCACTTTGAGTGTGCTTCAGTGCACAGGAAAGCACTCTACAAGAGCAAGTCCTTTTATTGTTTCAGCCTGTCTCGCTGTGGTGGTCACTGCTTTTTCAGCTAAGTGAGCTAAAATAAAGGTGATTTGACCAACTTTGAGTCAGTAAAATGACACCCTTAATTGGCTAATGGAAATGACGGTGTATCAGAACAGTTTTCTTTCTTTATTTAAATGAGTACAATTTAGCATTTTGTCAAAAGCTCCTTTGTTGCGCAGCTTTTCATGTACCATATCTTGCAAACTCATAATTAACCTAAACCTCGAGACTGACATTTGATGTCTTTTATTGAACATTGCATTATTCACCCATGCCAGCGGATGGAATGATTTTGTCTTGTCAGGTCGACGTGAGCTAACACACCCATCCTGTCCTCGTTACTGCAAACCATTTTCTTAGTAAATAGTCAGTGAGGGTTAGCAAGGTAGATTGAACTCTGAAGCTGAAACAATCAACATCAGGTTTTGCTCTGTGGCTTTAGGTGAACATGAAATGAGGGAAGAACAGGTCATTAGAGCCCCTCTGAGCTTCTCTGAGTCATGTTTGCTGTGTGTGGACTTCAGGTCATCTGATTCATGTTATTCTCACTTTTTCTAATAAGTGTAGAATCCTGATTAGATTTGCCCTCTGGGTAAGATCTGGAAACCTGCTTGTTTTCCAGGGTTAATAACACCTCAGCTTTTCCTTCAGTCTTTTACTGTATATGATGACACTACACAGTTTTCCTTGGTGTAACTGTACAATCACAGTAGAACCCGTTGCTGTTGTGACAGCTTTTTTAATGTGTGTTTGTGTGGAAACCCTCTGTAGATTCCACTGGTGTCCGCTTCATCCCTGACCGCCATCCAGCACCTGACTCTCAGCAAGAACTTCCACCACCCAAGCAGGCACTGCTTCCCCCGAAATTCCTTGCTGCTCCTTCCACTGAGTCTGGCAGGAGTCCAACCCCGTCCCCTTCTTCACCCTCTGCCTCTTTCTCCTCCTCCTCTTCCTTGTCCTCTGCTCCTATAACTGTGGCCAAGCCACTGCGGACAGTCTCCCTACAAGTCGAGGACCCACCTCGACCCTCCCTCACTGCCGCTTCGTCAGGAGACGCTGACAAGCCACCCCCTGTCCCTCCCCATGCCAAGCAGCCCCCTGTCCCTCCACCGAAACCCACAAACCGCAACAGCAATCCTGCACTGCTTGGTGAGTTTCTTAGTGTCTGCTCCTGCAGGCTTATTGCACACATAAAATTCTCTGTATAAATAGCTGCTTTTGACTTTGTGTGGCCTTTTTAATAGGATTTCAATAAGGTCTGGGAAAACTGTGCACTGGAAGTCTGAGAAACTGGTGTCAGAACATTGGATTTAAACAGTTTCTTTCATAGAGAACTGTAGAACACTTGATCATTCCGGCATCAAGCAAAATGTTGTTACAGTGTCGGGTCAATTACTAGTGGTTTACACTTGGTAGCATTTGCTATCACAAAACAGTGCCACAAGTTATGAAGGAGAGTGCCATCTACTCAGTTAGGCAGTGTGCTGGAGATGTCTGTGGTTTTCTCTCCCACCTTCCCCGAATGCTGTGCTGGATGAAACATCTCTCTCAGCAATAATGTTTGGATTATGGTCAACTTAATTGAGTTCTAGAGTAAGAAAAGATGGGGCATGTAAACAAAGTGGCTAGTTCAGTGCAACACTGACTAGGTACCATGTAGCAGTTGGTGTTGACTTTCCAATTAAACTTGAATCTTAACTTACAATGAAGCGATGCAGCAAGCTGTGTAACAACAGTGCATGTATGACCTCACTTCCAGTTAGAGGTCGTTTTCCAGACTGACACCATGAGAATTGTCAGTTAAGGTTGTTCAGGTGCTGCAATGCACCACTCACTGCAGAGTAGGTTTGAAAACAGCTCATTTAATTTGTCCTAGAAGTTGTGAATAGGTTGTTGCTGTTATGTCCTCATTACATCTCCAAACTTCATATTTATTTAAAAAAAAGGAAGAAACCAGTTAAATTTTAAGTCCAAGTGTTGACTGTAATTACCTTGAGTTCTGTCTCATAGTGAGTCCAAGTCTGGTTGCTGTGTAGGTGTTTTTGAATCCGTTGCTAGCATGCCGATTTCAGTGTGTACAGCCATCACCCTCTGGAGAGGAGACACGCACCAGCTTGTCCTTCTACCCTCTATGTGTGCTAGCACCTCTCTGGAGGGGAGACAGACACTGATTAGCTTTTAGTATCTCATATCCTTTGTCCTTGTACCTCACAGCTGCTCTTGTTTACAAGCCGTCCCAGTATCTATCTGTGCCAGTGACACATTCACTGCCATTTGTTAGCTGAGGTTTTTCTACATATGTTACTACATTTCCTGTCTCACTATTAGCCTGCAGCTGTTTGTGAGCACAGAACAGCTTGTCTTATAGGCTTTGTGAGGTTACACTGGGAATGGACTTTGTCAGCAACACACACATCTCATGCAGTCAGTCCCTGTAGAAGACATGTTCTTTTTTCTGTGTATTGGTTTATATTAAATAGTGTCAGTTACGTTTTCTCATAAGATATTTTAAGGCAATGTTAAATACATCATGGGGATTATAGCTGACCCAGACTAGATTTTTAGCCTGAGACTATTAATCTTTGGGAGATTACAAAGTCAGATTTTTCAGTTATCTTATTACTTATCAGTAATGTTGGGAACTACAGCAAAGCTACTCTAAGGAATTTAGTTCAATTAACTACAGTAGTTCAAAGTACTTTGTAAACAAATTTATCAAATTGACAATATACGCGTGATACAAAATATACTCAAAGTCACATGGCAGCAACAAACGCCACTCGGTTGAGTCTGTTACCTGAGGCTTGAGCCTGTCTTAAACAAAACAATCCCATCTGGGCTTTTTACAAGGATGAAACTGCAGTGAATGTTATATTTGTGTTACAAGTAAATCTGGATTTTGTATCATTCGACTGCAATTAAAATAGTAAAGAAACATATTTAAGTTGCACCTGTTTAGACCTACTTCAGCAAAAAAAAAACACACAAAAAAAACAGGCCTGTTGTCTTACTGGTGAGTTCTGTAACATCTCACTTGTACAGTCTTAATTACACAAATTTTCAGGTTGTACCTTTTCAGATGGTATGAACAGCTTGAACGCTGGTCTGAATAATTGGCCTATCTTTTTACTTGGCAGAGCAGAATTTCTTGATTGTACAACGCCTGGGCCATCTCTCCGAGTTGTTATCCAACAGGTGGTTCTGTTTGATGCTGAAAAGGTCCTTACCAGTGATGAAAAGCTGCTCATGTGCAGCATGATAAAATAAAAATCATTCCTTTTATGGCCCAAAATTCTTTGTAGTTTTAGTAGGTAATTAGACACAAATGGCAAAAAGTAATTTAACTTCTATTTTCATCACTATGCAAATATGAATGTAGTTGAGCTACCAGCAAGCTATTGCAAAATAGCAGTTAAATTAGTAGTAGTTAAATTACTAGTTTGGTTTCATGTACTTCTTCAGCACTCCCCAACACTACTTATCAACAGTAGGGATGAACAAACTGAAACAAGGAAAAATGGGGATTCCCTGTCACTGATTTCAT
>NW_018127957.1:1286217-1286862 GCF_001952655.1 Monopterus albus
TCACCACTCTGGAATGGAGCTCTGTGTGGTCAAAAGAAATAAAAGTATTTATCTTATGCTCAGAATGTGCCTGGAGTTTTTATCTCCACAGAAGTTTATAATGTAATGATGGGTGTGTACTTCTGGACAGTGTAAAAACCATGACAGGCATGGTTCAAAACCACCCTCTTATATTTTTATCCAAGCTTGGAATGTAAACCCAGCTCCATCTCTTACATCTCTACTCAGTTTTGCCAGCTTCCTCATTGAACAGGGGCTCTAAAGCCAGGCAGCCCTGTCACTGGACCAACTGGAGACACCAGACTGAGCTTGGCTGCTCCCTTTCTCTACCTGTGTACCTGCAGTACAGGGCTAGCCAAACCTGCTCAGGTACCCAACAGTGGCACCTCATCTCAGTAAAAAAAACAAACTGCCGACCGGTGGTGTTGGTTCACCACCATCATGTCCTATTATAACACCAGTACTGCATCGCATGCATATCACAGCCACTGGAGCTGTTTTCAGCTCAGCTAACTTGATCTAAATGCTGCATGAAGCATGGATGGATATCTCGTGTTCTGGAATGCATTTGCTGGTCCCACTGGATGTTAATTAAAGACACAGTTGTCTGTAAATATGTGTCACATCCTCCACTGACTCAGTAAC
>NW_018127957.1:1286872-1295683 GCF_001952655.1 Monopterus albus
GCCTTCCTTTCTCCCCGACTAAAATTGATAGTGACGGGTTTGCTTGTTTTTGTCAAAACTAATGGCAGCCTTCTACAGAGTGAATGTGCATATTCAGGTTCTTGCATTTTAAGTTTGTGCCCATCATTCTATGTGACAATTACTGACTATTGTTGTTGATGGGTTTTATATACAGCAGAGCTTCCACAGCCTGGCAGCGGTGTGATCACAGTCACAGCACCAGCTAAACCCTCTCCACCAACCCCACCAAAGAGGATGACCCCCGTCACCAAGCGCCATTCCACAGATCCTTCCCCTCCCAGTCAGGTTCCAGAGTCTGTCACCACTGACCCAGCTGCTGCCCCTGCACCAGGGACCCCTGTTGTCCTTAGAGGAGATAACAGTGAGGACAAGACAAATGCAGCAGCTCCTCAGACCTCCACTGAGCCACCATCTTCACCACCCTCCCATATACCTCCATCTCCTCCCAGGGTTCAATCTCTTCAGCCACCCGGCACCACCTCCTCTGGTCCTGTGCCCACTATACAAGCCGACCCCCCCAGCCCAACCACAGAGCCTCCCAGCCAGCCTCCAGCCATCCCCCTACACATCCTGATCAAGAAAGCCCTGGCCAGCCCTGGCCCCATTCAGCCCAACCCAGATGGCTCCCAAAGGGCCCACTCGCTACTGTTTGAGACTCCTCCAGACATCTTCACTGAGGCGGGGGTCAACTCGCGTTACTCTCTCCCCGTCACCATCGAACCTCTTAGGCTGTAAGTGTCCCACATACTGTAAATTACATGCTTGCATAACGGATCATCATTGCTTTGGAAGCTGAGGATGAAGGGGAGCAGTTTGCCCTACTTTGCATTCCTTGATTTGAAGTTTTATTTGTTTCAGTTTTTCTTAAACTAAAGTGAAAGCCATCTTTACTTCAGTCCCTGAGGATTCAGCCCAGTACAGCTGAAGCATCAGAGACCAAATCAAACAGATAACTAGAGAAACTTAGTCAGCAACACATTTGAACATTGATCAATTGTTTAAGCATTTCTTTAAGAAGAAAAGGACTTGTAATTGTAAAGATTTGTGCACTTAATCCAGGCCCCGAGCATGGTTACGTCACCATGATGCAACTTTTTGTGATTGAGTTTTTGGTCTTTGTTAAGACGGATTACATTTACAGTGCACGTTACACATGTAGTGGCACAGACTAAAAGCATAGCACGTGCAGCGTGTAGCAAATGGGACTAAAATAGAGCTTTTTGGTAGAGCACATCATTCTACTGTTAGAAAACAAAATGAGGTTAAAATGAAGTTGGATTATGTTGGGCTTCACTGTTTTTACTCTTCTTTTTAGTTAATCCCTTCAGCAAGCAATTGAGCAAAACAAAACAGCTGCAAATTGCCTGCAGCTGTACATAACCGTGCTCGACTGAACACTGCCTTAGGACATGAGGCCACAGGAAGCCTTGAAGTGGTACACTTTATCTCACGACTGTTTCTGAGCTCCAGCTTTTTCAGCTCTCTCATAGCTGCTGTGTTTCTTTGTAGCCCAGAAGATGATGACTTTGACATTGAGGAGGAGATGCGGAAGCTTCACCCTCAGAGGCCTCCTCGTCAGCCTGAGCTAGAACCCCGCAGTAGGAGGGCTTTGATTGTAGACAGCAGAGTCAGTGTCATCCCAGAGGGCGTAGGCCCCGAGGACAGCGAAGAGGAGTCTGACTCTGATGGCCCTGTACTGTACAGAGAAGATGATGATGATGATGATGAAGAAGATGAGGAAGTCCCTACAAGTAAGTTGGCTATTAATCAGTTATTTGGGATGCCCTGATAGTTCAGCGGTTTAGACACTGGGTTTCTTCATTACAAAACATATGGCTCGAGTATTTGTTAAAAATGTTAATATAGAAAATGACTGGTGTTGTCCTATAAAAGTAACTGACACTGCTGGATTTCAGGTTTAGCATGAGCTAAAGAGTAGTCAGAATCGATCAAAGTTTGCTTCCATAAACTGACTTCGACAGTGGTGTGGTGGGTAGAGCAGTCGTCTCCCAACCAGAAGGTTGAAGGTTTGAATCTCGGTGCCGGCAGTCCACATGTCGAAGTGTCCTTGGGCAAGACACTGAAACCCCCCGTTGCCCCCAATGGTTAGATCCATCGGTTGAGGTGGCGCTGTAGATGGCTGCCATTGGTTCTGTACTGGAAACAAATTCCTTGTGTGTAACATACTTGGCCAATAAAGGTGATTATCCTTATCCTTAGCCTGTTTGTTAAATATATGGGTTGTATATATTACAGGTGGTCTGGCGAGCCGTGTGAAGAGGAAGGACACGTTGGCCTTGAAGCTGGAGAGAGAGGAGAGGAGCGCTCAGGAGAACCATGACAACACGAGCTGGCACAATACGGAGCAGTGGGTGGCATTGAGGAGCAAGATCAGCACCACGCTGACACGGTATGGGACTCCCATCGTATCACAAACTGGTGTGCCATC
This sequence comes from Monopterus albus, assembly GCF_001952655.1. Classification (NCBI taxonomy): domain Eukaryota; kingdom Metazoa; phylum Chordata; class Actinopteri; order Synbranchiformes; family Synbranchidae; genus Monopterus; species Monopterus albus. The sequence goes on from NW_018127957.1 coordinate 1,289,343, forward strand.
CTACTGTGAAAGTGGATGTAGCAAATCAGTGTCATCCACAAGATATTAAAGCTGCCATGCACTTAAATACATCCGTTATTTATAGTGTAGTCCATAATCTTTGAGAGGCTCTCTATCCCCCACCCAAGGACAAAACACTCATATGTGCTGTTTGCCAAGATAAAATAATATTTCTTGCAGATTGATCTGTGTTGGCCTTTAAAACAGTCAGTAAACATCATTTTCTGTCTTCAGGCGGCTCAGTCAGAGGCCAACAGCAGAAGAGCTGGAACAGAGGAACATCCTTCAAGGTAAGACTCTATCTCTCCCCCTTTCTTTATTCAGGTGTGCCCATTAACATTCCTCAGCAAAACAAGGTCAAACGGGAGACTTGTCATTCTCGTCATGTCAGTATTAGCCAATTGTCCACTTTTTTTTTTTTCTTGTTTCAGTTATGTTAATAGTCACTGAATACACGTTTGTAGTATTGATGGTGAGGCTGTTTTATTAAAGCTGCATTAAGTAACTTCTCCCTCTAATTTTTGACCATTAAGGGCGAAGTGAGAATCAAACTCAAGCAGTGACACTTCCTCTTTTTGTGAAATGTTTGTAAGATCTAGTATGATATTGGTGCTAAATGATGGATTACCTTCCTGACACTGATGATCATCAGCCTGCCCGGCTGTCAGACTGGTAAGAACGTTTTTAACAGAGTGTACTTGCACTCTGAGCACTGTAAAACTCAGCCAGGCTGGATCCCAGAACCACGTAAACATAATACTTCTCAGAATCCGTCAACATGTTTTGATTCAGAATTCATACCACCACAGTTCCCTGCTTGTCCTCAAATGACTGGGCCAAGACGAGGCTTGGCACCCGCACTATGTGGCACCTTGGGCAGAGTGGGGCAGTGATTATAAGAGTCCCATTACTGCAGTGTGCCGACAGAAGCTCAGGTGAAATCTACCTGACTGGCTGCAGTTTCTCCTCTCCTCTCATGGAATGTCTTTTCTTCTTGCAGCCAAGAATGAAGCGGATCGACGGTTAGAGAGGTCCGAGATCAAACGGAGGCTCACGAGAAAGGTCAGCATGCAATAAAGTAGCTGTACCACAGACTTGGCAATATGTCGGGATCATCATCATTTTTATAATGAAGTACAAACTGACACATGCCTTCGATATTCCTGTTGTTTCTACCATCAGCTGTCCCAGAGACCCACAGTGGCCGAACTCCAGGCCAGGAAGATCCTGCGTTTCCACGAGTATGTTGAGTGCACTGAGGCCCACGACTATGACCGGCGAGCAGATAAACCATGGACCAAACTCACTCCTGCAGACAAGGTAAGAGTCAACAACACATCAACACACATTTCACATCTCTCTTGTACTAACAGAGCACTTGTGCCTTATGTCTTGTTAGCAAGAGAAAGGCTAATCCCTGTGGATTTTTAACAGCGGCATCTTTGCTCAGCTCTGAGAGGATTTGCATTCTAAGCAGATTTACGATGAAGAGAATCCTAAAAACGTAATAGAGATTTTGCTTTATGGCTGAGTTAAGCCCTCTGAGATATGAGGTCCAGTGAAGCTCAACCTTAACATGAACATCACTGGCAGTTGAATTGAATAAGATTGATCATCTCATTACAATGGCACCTGTCATGGGGTGGGACATATTCGGCAGCAAGTGAACATTCAGTTCTTGAAGCAATGTGTTGGAAGCAGGAAAAACGTGCAAGCATAAAGTGTTGGTTCTTGTGGGGTGTTCCCAGTCTGTGGTCGGTACCTACCAAAAGTGGTCCAAGGAAGGACAACCAGTGAACAGGCAACAGGGTCATGATGCCCAAGGCTCACTGATGCATGCTGGGAGCGAAGGCTCACCTGACTGGTCTGACCTTTGTAATACAAAGTGCTGAAAAACCTGATGGGTGTCAGAACACAGTGTGTCACAACTTACTTCCTACGGACCAGTCAGAGAACCCATGCTGATGTCTACAATGGGAATGTGAGCATCAGAACTGGACCATGGATCAATGGGAGAAGGTGGCCTGGTCTGAAGAATCATGTTTTCTTTTACATCAGGTGGGCATTGTTGTGGAAAAATTCTCTTTTAAAGCTCAGTGAGTGTAAAAATAAATACTTAACATCAGTTCTGAAAGTTATTACATATTTATTCCTGCAGGAAGGAGGTTTCTCTGAACAGAGTGTCTAATACAGTCTGTTACAGGGAAGCTCAATGGACAGAGTGTGTGAGTCCTTCTTATACTCAGCCTACAACAAAGAAGACAGATGCTCAAACAGATAAGGGAAACAGGATACAATTCACATCAGGATACCAGCCCTTTGGTCCCAGGTCACATCTGGTTTGGCAACCAAAAGGCATACAAAGGTTTACGACCATGCAATAAATGGTCTGGGGGTCACAACCACACAAATAACTGCATACAGTGACATGAAAGCCACAGCTAAAGAACTTAAGGGGTGCTATTATTAAAAAAATTGCCACCACAGCATCCAGGTGCATGTGTGTGGCTTGCCTGGGGAAGACATGGCACCAGGAAGCACTATGGGAAGAAGCAAGTTAGTGGACGCAGGGTGATGCTCTGGACAGTGTTCTGCTGGGAAACCGCGGGACCTGGCATTCATGTCGATGCTACTGCGACACATACCACCTGCATAAACATTGATACAGACCAAGTGTGCCCCCTCATGGCAACAGTATTCACTGATGGCAGCAGCCTCTGTCAGCAGAATAAAGTGCCCTGCCACACTGCAGTGTTTAGGAATGTTTGAGAGACATGACAAGATAGAGGAGTTCATGGTGTTGCCTTGGACTCCAGATTCCACAGATCTCAATCCAATCAAGCATTTGTGGGATGTGCTAGACAAACAAGTCAGACCCATGGGAGCCCCACCTCGCAGGACTTAAAGGATCTGCTGCTGACAACTTGGTGCCAAATACAAAAATGGAATCCATCCCTCAGTGGCTCAGAGGCACAAGTGGGACCTACACAATATGGTGTGTGCAGGAACACAAATCATCTGTAAGCTAAAGGTGGCAGTGGCATGATTTTAAGTACATGCTCAAGTTGTCCTAAAAACGCACCAACTTTTTCAGTTTGTCTGGGTTTCTAGCATTAAGAAATGTAAATATACAGAGCTTTTATCAGACACACACCCATTCTCCAGCAGATACAGTAAAGCCATTCTCACTGAAGTGCTGTTTCTTTCATGTTTCCTCTTAGGCTGCCATCCGCAAGGAGCTCAATGAATTCAAGAGTTCAGAGATGGCGGTCCATGAAGACAGCAAAATCTATACCCGGTCAGCCTTGTACACAGCACCCATTAATAAATCACCTCACTGTTTTCCACTGTTTATTAGTTCTGTTTTCTCTATTTGTCTTTTATTATGCAGTAAAGTATCTATATAACTTTCCCTCCTTCCTTCTCCTCCAGGTTCCATCGGCCCTAGCTGTCCACGCTGACCAGTAAAGCACTTAGTCTGGGAGAGGTGAGGAGGTGCAAGCTCTTCTCCCTATTATGGACTGAAAATGTGGCTCAGTTGTTTTGTTTTTCTGATTGCCTGCTAACCTGCTTCAGCTGAAGACTGTTTTGTTTTGTTCAGCTGCTGCTGAAAAAAACATGAGCCTAGGTGAACGAAGCCACAAGTGAGTTCAGCCACAGCTGGTTCTCAGATTCCAGTGCTTACACTGTGGAGTTCAGGACAGGACCAGTTTGTTGGTGTGCCCATGTTGGAAGTGCCCAGTGCCAACACTAAAAGAGCGAGGACTCCCACCTCCACCCCTGTGCTGGAGTTTCAGAAAGAGTTGGATGGAACGGGAAGCTTAATTCACGCCGTTGCCCCCTCAGGAAACCACTCTCACCATGCCTTCACCTGCCTTCATAATGCATGTTTTCCCTTCCTTGCAGAACAGGAAGGCTGCACATAAAGAGAGCCTATGGTGGACCCTGTTAGCACTGTTGATGGTACCAACAAACTAATCTGAACTTTGTTGAGCACTGTTTATATGTGCTTGTTGGGTACTACAGATTTTTATTCAACGGTGTCACACAGCCTCAGCATTAATCCTCACATGACCTGTGTTCAAAGTGTGGAAGACTTTGATACAGCACTGTTTTTTTATTTAAACACCACATGTAGTTTCTTTTGAATCAACAAGTGAGCTCTGTGTGTAGACCTGCAGAGCACTGATTCTAGCTGAACATCCTAATGTGCATTTTACTGTATTGTCTTGATCATTGAAATGATTTTCATGGAACATATCACTAGATTGTCTTCTACTGAGGCACCTTATGTTCCTTAATTGAGCATGTAGACAAAACCTCAAGTTACGAGCCTCTAATTTTGTTTATAATTGAATTATTCAAACAGGAAAATGGCTATTTTTTAAATTTTCCTGGCTGCTTTTATGGTACGTTCTATTATCCTGTATGAGCAAGTCGATAGTGGCTGCAGTTGTATAGATCACTTGGTAGATTTGATTTACTTTATAATGTACATCTATATCAATGCTGACATGTTTTAATTATAAAGTATATCATAAATGTTATTTCAAAGCAGTAATGGTACAAAATATTTTTTCTTTTTTATACAGAGATTTTTAAAACTTTTTGCAACCACACTATAAATGAACAGTCCACTCAGAAATTAAAATATGTGATTTCCATTTCAACATGGTCTGATTATTCCACGTCTATCCTTGACCCTTGTGCCCTCCTTGCATGTACTGCCATTTGTACACCTTAAAAAAACTGCTATTAAATCATACATCAATTTTTTTTTAGTTTTTTTTCCATAAGTGTCTTAAACCTCAGATTTCTCAAAACTACTAAACATTCAATAATTCTCAGAATTGTAACTCTTTAAATGCCAGTTAGTGATTTGCATTTTCCATATACTAAATAGTAGGAGGATGGGTTTTTGGTGGTGATTAGTCTTGGATATGTCAAAGATCACCCAGTTGGTTTGTGTATGTGTTTTTTTGTGGTGCCAGATACTCCAGCTGGACAGCTTCATGGCCAAAATTGGCCCATTGATATCCATTACAACCACTTTTTATTTACAGTATGTAACCATGTATTCTGTAATGGCAGCATCTCATTTTGAAGAAAAGTAGTGATGTTTTTACTATATTTAACCAGATGCAACCTTTCCCCCATTGTAAACCAATGCATGAAAATCTTTTATTTTGGAGCCATGTGACTACCAGGGGGCCCCAAGAGGTTTTTTATTTTGTGTGTTAATCTGTTGACACACTGATAAGTTCAGAGGTGAAAAAAGTGCATGTTTTCAAGGATGGTTTGTGTCTTTGGAGAGGTGCTTCAGTAAAAACATGGCCTCCTGCCTTTGCTGTACTCAAAAAGTGATGGCTTTTATGTGCACATGGCACATAAAAGAATAGCACAGAATAACGACGTCTACATCATCTGGAACTGAAGAAAGGCTGTGGGTGACAGGAATGCATCTTGATGTAAGGTTGTCAGGCATAACATTATGACTTCTGCACTTCTGCTTTAACATTTGTGTTTATGAAGCTCAAATGGTGGTGTGCTGGACTACTTTATATTCAGAATATTAGGAACACCTCTGATTATAATGTAGTCCAGTACAACACCACCTTTAACAATCTGTCCACAAACTAAAACAATTTGAGCTTCATAAACAAATGTTAAGGCAGAAGTGTTGCACAGAGGTTATCAATAACAAGACTGCACACAGTACCTGGATGTGAGGTCAGGTTTCTTTGCAGCATCAGGGAAGAACTCCAGAGCAATGGTTTCTTTGTTTCTGGCCATCTAGAGGATCAGGACCTGTTACAGAGTTAACTCAATCTGCCAAATCCACCAAACAAGTTTATCCTCAGTGAATTTAAAAGATAATTCTCTTTGCCATAAACATTACAGATAGAACACAAAGTTTTTACTAAAGCAATACAGGCTCTGAACTTTTGGTTTAAGGCACAACAACAAAGCTTCATTATCCTACAGTAAGCAAAACTGTTATACTACTGGGGCCCGTTTCAAGAAGGAGGTTTTGTTGAAACTCTGAGTTTGTTAACCCCGAAATAAGGAAAACTCAGAGTTTTCGGTTCCAGAAACGGAGGTAACTTAAACCCGTGAAAGCGGGGTAAGTTAAACCCGTTTCAAAAAGAGAGGTAATCTAAACTCAGAGTCAGTTACTATGGCAACTTACTCTGTGAACCTAACCTGTATGGGAGCAGGTTTTGTTCGGGAAAGCCAGAGTTTCCTTCGGTCTCCGCCCCTTTTTAAAGTCAAAGGTGTTTAAATAGGCCTACCTCATTTAATCTTTCAGTACATTCATAGATTGCACATGTTTCCGTCAC
>NW_018127957.1:1299671-1310077 GCF_001952655.1 Monopterus albus
TATAGTCGCGCTGCACGCGCCTAACTCTGAGTCAAACTACTCAGAGTTGATTAAACCAACTCTTTTCAGCTGTTCTGAAACCGAAAACTCCAAGTTTTCCAACTCTGTGTAAGTAAACCTCCTTCTTGAAACGGGCCCCAGGTCATTCTGACCCTGTGTACAAACGTGGTGGATACAAATGCAGAGGGAAGGTTCTTATAAAGACTAATCTGCACACCTTACAGCTTACACACATGCTCATTGTTCTTACAATAGTATTCACAGTAATAGGTTTTGAGATTACAAAGTACTTATTATGGCAGTGGTTGTACGGTAATTGGTGGACACACCATAGTGTTCTTGGGCTATATGGTTAATTGTCTAGTGGTTCTTAGTATAAGAACTGAACAAACCCTATAGTTGTTCACACACTAGACACCATCGGACAGTCACAAAGTAAAGGAGGTAATGAGCTGGGTCCTAGCTCTGACCAATGTGAGGCCCAGTCCTCCATATATTAGTGGATGAGACAACATTATCCTGGTAGTACCGTTCAAATAACTGAATGGGAACATCTTGGGTTCCCTGATGGGGGTAGTGTCAGTCTGTGGTGGATTCTGGTGCAACAGCTTCTTTTTTTTTTTTGGATCTCTGCCCACTCCACCCGAACGGAGTGGCAGGACATGTTACACTGTTAGCTGCGGCTACATTAGAGTCTTACACTACTCTGCAAGCTAGGGAATGTCGATCTGAAACACTTCTTTACTCCACTCTGTGTCCTGTTAACCTACTAGGGAGAGATTTGATGTATAGTCTCCATCTAGGGCTTATCTCGACACCAGAAACACTATCTGTCATTACACTCACTGACACACAATCAATTACAGTTTACCCAGGAAACCCCATTGTATGTGTATACATGGCAGTTGTTATCTAATGCCACTGTACCTGTAACCACTTTGCACACAGTTTGCACACAGTACAAATTCACTGTAATGTACACGAGTGATGGCCCAGATGATGAATTTGAAAATAAATGGTATGTGACAGACGATAAGGCTGAAATGTTGGGGCTAGATAGTATTTACTGGACAAAGAGTGTGGCTGCTGTTCCCGTTTCTGTCTCCCAGACAAACTTCTCTTTTCACAGGACTGACACCACATGTGCAGTCCTAGGGTCATGGCTGCATAGTAAAACAGAGCACAGAGATTTCCATCCCATCCCCGGGGACTCCAGAACAGTGTGCAGGGTGACGTATACCGTGCAGCTGGTAGCTCACACGTCAACGCGTACATGCCGACAACACAGGAATTAGCAGAAATTCCACAGTCCCTATGGGCAAAACATAAATATGATGTGAACCTTGTGACAAATGCCAATCCCATAATGGTGCACCCAAAAATAGGATCCATGTTTAAAGCAGCATCCACTCAGAAAAGAAGCCATCATTAGCATTCATCCTGTGTTTCATTCTTTACTGGAGAGTGGCATTGTTTTACCCTGTGATGACTTCCCAGCAAAGAAAATCAGAGCTGCTGGCCAGCCTACTGAATGCACATTTGTACATGATCTTCATGCAGTAAATGAGGCGACACACGTGCATGTGCCCAAAGTGTCCAGTCCACATATGATTTTGTCTCAAGTGCCTCTGGGTTCAACATATTTCTGCTGTTGAGTTGGCAAATGTGTTCCTTGCCAGTACACCCCGACAGTAAACGCTACAAATGAACAAGAGCTCCACAGAGTTGCCACTCTAGTCCTGGTCATTTCCATCATGCACTTAATGAAAATCTCAGAGATCTCACATTTCCTGCAGGATCCGCTTTGCTGCAGTACTTTGATGACCTGTTGAAGCTGAACTGACACCATGGTGCTTCTTTAGCACATTTAGCTAAAAATGGCCATAAAGCTAGTTTGTCAAAACTGCACTTTATACAGCCTAAAGTCACTTATTTGGGACATGCCATCACGGCAGAGGGCAAATCCCTCTCCCCAAAATGCATCCAGGCAGTTCAAGATGTTCCAAAGCCCCTTATAAAAACCAGCTCGTGAGTTTTATTGGTGTCGACAGTGGATTCCACATTATGCTGAGAGAGAAGCTTCTCTCTCCTCACTCATTCATGGCAAGTGTCTTACAGTCACTGACAAGTGGACACCTGAAGCAGAAGCTGCCTTTACTGACCTAAAGTTTGCTCCCACACTAGGTCTCCTGGATCCAGAGCAACCATTCACACAATTTCTGACCTCACCTTTGTGTTAAAAGCATTTAGGAAATCTACGACCTTGACTGGTTACGATACCATACAGTGTTACATGAAATGCCAAATATAACCATTTCTCAGGGCAATGCAGCAGCTGAGGCAGCAGCTCGAGCGGGGGTTGTTTGCTCACTCCCTGTCCTTTCTTTCTGACATGCAGTCACAGGCGACAGAGACAAAACAGTAGTGTGCTGCTGGTCAAAGGTCAAAGTGTTTATTTGTCATATGCACAGTTAGGAAACGTGTTTCCCTGTACAATGAAATTCTTACTTTGCCGTCCACATGAATGCCATAAAATACAAGTGAAATATAAAGTAGATAAATAAGTAACACTAAATCTAAGGCACTTTAAGCAGCAAATGCAGCAATATGATAAAAATATATAAGAATATAAAAGAATGTATGCTGCACTGGAGCAGCATGTGCAGTAGTCAACAGTCAATGTGCAATTATGCATGTGCAAACTGAGAATGTAAACAGTACATGACGTATTTCCTGGTAATAAACTCCTCAGCTGTTTAGGAGTCTGATGGCAGAGGGAAAGAAAGAGTTTGTCAGTCTAGTGGTCCTGCTTTTCACACTTCTGATCCTCCTGCCACAGGGTAGGGACATGAACAGTCCATGCTGGGGGTGGGTGGGATCTTTGAAGATGGAGGCAGCTTTCCTACGCACCCTGCAGTGGTAAATGCTCTGCAGAGAGGGCAGTAGAGTCCTAGTGATCTTCTCCACAGTCTTTACCACTGTCTGCAGGCGCTTGTGGTCCATAGCAGTAGTGCTGCCATACCAGACAGTGATGCAGCTGGTCAAGATGCATCATTGCATCATATTCCTCTACCTCTCATATTGTTATCCATAGTTGGATGTACCCATGCCATCTGCACACTTTGAACTGGCTATATATTTTGTACCTGCTGATCACATATTTAAAAACAAGTGTGAACAGTTTTGAATCGTTCTGTATGTAAACGATGACAACTGTGCTTTAGTTGTGTTTAAGTTTTGCTGTCCCATGGTTAGTGTTTTGCAACACAAGTTCATCACAGTGTGAATTGTGTTTTAGTGAGAATGTGTTTAGAGTTTAGAAAAGAAGTGCATGAGATCTGCAAACAGTGTCTAACTCACACACTAAACCTCAGTATTCCTAAACTGAGCTGTAAGTGCAATGTCATTATCACTTACAACAAATCTTTGGTCTTTGAAAATAGGTTTAAACATTTAGGGAACCTTTCACCATCAGTGGAAAACAACTGAGTTATTTATTTATCTCCCCTTATTATATGTTTACCACCTGGTTACAAATATGACATATTACTTTTTGGCAAGCCCTGTTTCTCTAGCAATTAAAAATTTATTATTAATCTGTTCATTATTTTGGCCAAATTCTTCATCCATAAAATGAAATTTCTGACAAAATCACCATCCTTTTCAACTTTTAAACAATTACTTCCAAACACTGTCACAATTAAACCACCCCAACAAAAAACAAACCAAAACCACTGACCTCCTCAAACGTTTTAATTTTATATCAGAACAGCTTTACCTCTTTGTATTTTATATATTGTTCTTTTGTTCTCTTTGGTTCTGCTATTCAATTTCACTTTGATATATTATATCTACTTTTGTCCTGTTAATGTACGCTGTTATACATCTGTGTCAACTATTTGTACTGAATATATTTTGTATTGATTTGTTTTTAAAAAAACTTTTAAACTTGTATGTGCAATCTGCTGCTTTCTGTTCACAAACAAGCTTGCTGTCAGTCTTTGTGTAACATAATTTGTTTACAGATTGTATTCACCCGTCTAAAAAACGTATTAACGTACAAATCTTTCCTACACATGCTCATAAAATTGTGACCATGTGCATACATTGCTATTTGTACCATTAAATTGCCATTCATTTGACTAGCAGGCAGTAGTGGGTCACATTTGTTAAGATTGGTGTAATGCTGTGTGCCACCACTAAAGGGCAGCCTTACTGTGAGCTGAGGAGAAGGAACGGGAAAAAGAAAAGTTACAAGACATGTTTTAGGCTTTTAGGCAAAATGTGGCTTATTCCTACATTTAGTTATTAAATAAAATCTAAAACCACTAAGATTTAGAATGAATAAAGAGGGGTTTCAAATAAATACTGTACAGAGATAAATTTACATAATTTACAGGTTTCGGCTGCTTTGGCAAGTCTAGCAACGCACCTTATCACACGTTGTCAAATGTAGTTTATATCTAAGGAATCAGAACCGAGCGATGTATCCGTCCCATTATTTTTAGTCAACACAGGATAGTACTGAATGTTAGGAGCAGTTTACTTTTCCTAACACACAAAAATACTATTTAAAAGTTGTTTATTCTGCGAGTCATATTACAACAAACTGCATCAATCCCATCCACTGCTGTCTGCATTCTCATGGCGATTTTGCATTTATTATTTTTCCTGCTCCACCACAGGTTGATTCTCCAACTAATGATGATCATGATCTCCAGCTCAGCCGAGGAGAGGTCTGTTGGGTCCATCAGGAACATGTTGGCATCTCCCACTATGCACTGCTCCTCTTCTATACTGGGATCTGCCCATTGCTGAACAATGAATGTATATTCTGACAAAAAAAAGTCAAATTAAACAACTTTTGTTTAAGTAAAAGTTGAATGATTTTACTAGTGCATGACCTCAGAAAGAATGATGTCTTATTTTCATATCATATCCAATAATTCCCAGTTTTTCATAAACACTCATGTTCACCGGCAGGGTAAACATGAACCTTAAACGTCACTGAATCATATTTCACTTCATCCCATCATAAGTTGTATTAAATAAGCTTCTGTTATTTGGACAATGTGTTAGCTTATTCATGTAGGCACTGTAAAAATCCTGAACGTTAAAAACTTGTTACTCTAACTTACAATAAGTTAACAAAAGTAAAAGAAGTTCTCTTAGAGAATGAATAAGAGCATGCTCTGTGTGTTTACTGCAGAAGAAGTCTTACTGTCATCGTCTTCCCTCCAGCTGCTTGTCATACTCCTCTTCCAGGGTCAGTGGCTCTGAGGCGGTCAGATGCTGCAGCTCAGGACGCTTCATCCATTCATGATACCTGAAGAGTGTAAACAGGTGGATAAGAGACAGGGGTTGAGGTTTCTACAGCTTTAACTTAATCATGTATCCAGATGCCAAAGGACTGGAGCTGGTTCTGCTGTGCCAGTTAAAGAGACTTCAAACTGTCAAAGAATCAAAGCTTGTATTGACATCTGGGCCAGATGTGTCACCTGTCCTAAATTATTTCTTCACCTTGCGCCAGCCTGGACAAAAAGCTTTCAGATGCTCCGTGACAAATGAAACTGTATGATACAATCAAAAGCTCCAAAAAAGCTACTAAATGGAACTTGATGAGATTGTTTTCTCAACAGTTGTTTTTCCTGATGAGCTCGTGTAATAAAGCATGTTGGTTATCATCTGCTTTAAATGGTCTTATACTTGTATAGCGCCTTTCTATGCTTTTTACAGCACACTCAAAGCGCTTTCACATTATTCGGCCATTCACCCATTCGCACTCCCACACCGGTGACATCACCGGGAGCAACTGGGGGTTCAGTGTCTTGCTCAAGGACACCTTGACTGGACAAGCCGGGAATCGAACCACTAATCACAGGAAACAACCCGTTCTACCTCCTGAGCCACAGCCGCCCCCATTACCACCCTTTAATAACAGAGCATGGGGCCTCTACCATTTCTGACTGAACTTGGTGGTTTCTTACAACCTTAGAGCGATGAGACCTACTATCCTCCATTTCCCACAGGAGAGCGTCATTCCTCACATCTAGTAGGCTAGAATCAGATTTGTCCCTAACCATTTTTCGAAGTTCACGTCTGAGTGCTGCGTCCCTCAGACCCTCAATGAACTAATCCCCAAGGACCATTTTTTAAAATCAGGTATTCTATTTGTGGACTGTTTTGTAACAGAGCTCAATATCTGTGACAAGGCATGGGAGTCGTCACAGAGGTCCTCTCCATCTGCCTGTTTATGGTTGTAAAACGTCTGCAAAAGCTGGGTGGGGCTTCATTGTTGCCCAAACCATTTCTCAGGTAAGAGTACACATCACTGGGCTCTAATGCCTGACCTGTCATGCACAGCTTCCCCTCCTCTAATGCTGGACCATGTAACAGAGACAGTATAAAATCACACTGTTCTTCAGGGGTCTGTTCTCTGGACCTTATTACCCTCTGAACCTCTTCAATAAACTTATCCACAGATCGCTCATTTACCACATTCCCTACTAAAGGGGCGGATTTGACGTTCCCTGGGAATGTAAATATATGACAGAGTGAGGGCATTATTGGCTGTCTGGGTTCTCACTTCATTCTGTAACCTGGTAATTTCATCCCTTAGTCTGGTAAACTCTGAACATGCCTTTTGGCAGTATGGTCTCTACTTGTACCCACTGCCCCATGTGAAAGCTGTCCTGTCTGATCATTGTCATTTCCAGAAGTCCCTTCATCCCCAGAACCACTAGACATTTTGTTCCTACAGTTTTGTCATGGTTTAAACTCAATTCAGTCCTCAGTGTTCAGTCCACAAGGATACTCTGAAGACAGCCTTCAGCTTCGAACACCCCTGGCTCTTCCTCTTTTCAGGTAGTTAGTAGTGGAATCCTCTGAGCAGGTGTGAATGAGTCTCATCCACCAGACAGCACCGGCACCTTCTGGAGCACCTCGAAAACAATTTGTAAACACCAAATAACCACACAGTCACCAAATATCCGTGAAATGTTATATTCACATACTTAAAGAAAACTTACCTTAGTTACCAAAAGTTCACTAGCTCCACGATGGACACACCGGAGAGCACAATTAGCACCCTCAGGTCAAGATGCTGGTAGATGACTTCTTTAGAGTATTAATACAGACACTATCTAAGATTTGGGCATTTTAACTTCCAGATTTCCACCATGAGGTCAAAAAGATCACTGCGCTCCACTCTTCTCCAGTTCAGACCACAATGCACTTGACGAACACATCTTACTCAACACTGCCATCTAGTGGTCAAAGTTGCTGAGGTGACATTAAACTCCAACAGCCCACTGCAGGTTGCTTTCACGTTACATCAGCAAAATTAAACTGTTACATTCACAGGAAAACCATGGACATTGTATGAATATTGGAACTTTAATAGAGGACCTGTCACCATAAGTAGAAAACTATTCAGTTATTTATTTATCTTTCCTTGGTATAAGTTTACCACCACAAAAGAAAGGTACAGTGAAATTTTATATAACAGTAGCAAGACTAACAGAACCAGAGATATGGTAATTATGACATGTTATATAAATGAATAAAAATAAAATAAAAATATGAGTTTTTTTTTTTTTTTACCTTTATATAAATTATAACAGTGTAAGTCAAAAGTTTATTATGGGATAGCCTGCTGAAAATAGGCTACCTACTGTAGATTATTGTAGTTACAATACAAAATCGATATGGCACAGGATCAGGACAGCATTAAATGGCTCTTGTGAATATACAGCCTAACCTATATTTAATGCATCCTCAGTATGTTTCCTACCAGAAAGGAAGAAATAAACATGACATTATGTGCAGTATGACCCAGTTTTTTCCCGGTGTTCTTCAGTGCAAACCCCAGCAGGTGGTCGTGCTTCAGCCAAACACAGCCACCATCAGCTCCAGCACCGTCTAACAGGCCCTGTCGTGTATGAAGAGGGAAACAGTAAATGTTCAGTGTGACGGATGAAGTGCAGCACGTTTATGTCTCTGGGAGCTAATTTACATAATGGTTTGATGATAAACTGCAAGCAAAGCCTGTCTGCAAAGTGGGAGATCAGACACTATATCTCAACAATGTATGCTAAAAAAAAATCTCATTTTAGTTGTATCCAAATTACCTCTCTGTACACATCTGTCTATTTATTATGGACAAGTCATATCCAAAAAAGTATTTCAGGGTATAACAAATATAAGGGCCATGGCAAAAATCTTTGTTCATGTAAAGGTGTGTGTATATTTCTACTGTATTTGCAATAAAATGTACAAGAAATAACTTCAGAACCACAGTCAGCTGCTCAAAGAGACTCCCGAATGAAACAAGTCTGTGTGCAGTGTTCAGATTTTACTGAAACAGAATGTTTCTACTGAGGAGGTGCAGAGTAAACTGTCTGAATGCAGTACAGACACACCCTCTGACCAAAAGGATCATTAATGTATAGCAACAAAGAGAGTCCCTCACTGGCTTCCCATCCGTTGATGGAGTGCCTGGTCAAGTGAAACACACCACTGCAGAGGAAGACATCAGTCTTGAGGGAAGATGTGAGTTTTAAGAACTCAGTGATTCTCATGTGACATTGAAGTTAAAGCCTCAATGAGCTTCAAACTACTTGTCTGATCAAGTTAACAGCATTATCACGTCCACTTAACACACTGCTTGGTCAGGTGTGCAGGTAAGCGGGTTTGAACTTCTCTCTCAAGCCCTCTTCATGGCCTGGCAGCGTGCTCCTTGGAAGGCAGTGTCAGCCAGACCATCACTTTGATCCACACTGAAAAGTCACTAACTGGAATGTTGACCATGATATTACTGTGCTTGATTGGCCAGCCGACTTGCCTGACCTGTGGGGTATTGTCAAAAGGAAGATGAGAAGCACCTGACGATCTTAAGGCCAAAACAATCCGCCTTTCAGGCCACACACGTTTCTACTGTTCTAATGTTTTTGAGATGCATATGCATGAAGATAGAGTCATACAACGCCTGAACAATGCCTGCTCACCTGGCACTGGCATAAAAAAAAATTTAAAAAATGAAGGATGTATTAAGATGTCCACAGACTCATGGGAGCCATTATAGGCACAAGAAGATACTTATGTTGCATATAGTACTTGTCTGAAAATGCAGTACCAACATGTTTAGTCTGTTCATAAACTCTTTGTGCTGACAAAATATTGTTTGGATCATTAAGTGATTTTTATATTTGTCAACCAACCAACACATGGACTAATTAACTAAGTAGGCTACCTGGTCACGGTGAAGCTAATTTTAACAACTTTATCTCAGTGAAGAAAGCCCAGCAGCGCTATATTTCATCAGGTGGCTCAGAATCGTCGCCCTCTCACCCAGGCTTATAGAGGACTGGTACAGAGCATCCTCACTACTAGCATCACAGTCTGGTATGGTAACACCACACAGGCAGAGAGGAAGGCTCTTCAAAGGGTCATAAAGACTGCAGAGAGGATCACTGGGACTGAATTGCCTGCTATGGATGCAATATACACACAACGCTGTCGTAAAAGGGCAGAGAACATAATCAGAGATCCACGCCACCCAGCTCACACTCTGCTCAGACACAAAAACTGCACCTACAGCCTCAGGCAGGGCAGACAGTATCATCACACACAGAACTAGACTTTACAACAGCTTTTTCCCTGCCTCAGTAAGACTGATGGCAAATATGAAAATGTGAGAATATATGTGCAATAACTCCTTACTAGGCATGTGCAATACTAATACAGAAATGTTCCTCAAGGTATTTTTGTAAGAGCATCTCATCAACAATATTCATCTTGTGGGACCTGAACAGAAGCAGGCAATGGAAACAAGCCTGAATATAAACTGTGTTTTAGTATGTTATAACCCCTCACTACCTCAACAAGCTAATGACATATCCAACTCAACCATGTTAAGTGCGATGTTCGATGTTTGAAGTTCACTGGGGAAAATACTGTTACCCTATGTTTGTGTATTGTGGTTTTAATGCTTGGTCACCTTTATGTAACTTTTTTATTTTAAGACTAAGTGTTCTTTCTGGCTTTTGATTCCTTACCTGACTCCAAAGGAGAGCTGCAGAAGAATTCCTATATGCCTAGACTGGCTTTTTATGCATAAATGGCAAATAAAAATCTTGACTCTAGTGGGCAGATCTGAAAAGTAACCAATAACTTCAACTGTCAGATACTGTAAAGGTAGAGGAGTAAAAAGTAGGCCTGCAGTATTTCCCTCTGAAATGGGTGGGTTAGGATTAGTAAAGTATTACTCCTTCAATATTATAGGTGTACGTACGGTACAGTAGCAGAGCAGTAGTTACTGTACATATAAAAACTCTGAGTCATATCCTTTATATCCTGTCTGGGAATTTGGGAGTTGTGCATAATGCTGGGGGGGGGGGCCTCCATTC
>NW_018127957.1:1310246-1313263 GCF_001952655.1 Monopterus albus
GCTCGGCTCTATTGGATTTCGTTGTCCCGGGGATGAGCTGGGCTGGGGGAGCCAGTGAACACGTCGCGGTGTCCGTTTCCATCCGTCCACCTTGCTGTGAATATGTTGGAATAAGGAAAAGAGTTCTGAGACTGTTCATCCCAGATGGTTAGGATGTTATGTATCCTCAAACTATGAACGAGCTGCAACAGGATCCGAAAAACACAGGCAAGTTTCCCTGACAAGTTATAGCCCAATGACGGGCAACTAGAGGGACGGTGCAGTGAATGGAATGAAGTGTGACTTTGTTTTCTAGTGTGTCAGTGTGTGTGGTGGTGAGCTGGGGTGTGTGTGTGTGTGTGTGTGTGTGTTAGAGGAATGCAGCAGCACGGCCAGTCCGACGCTGTCTGTCTGTAACCTCCATACAGCCACAGGGAGACAGTCGGGCACGGAAAGGCAGCGGCTGGCGGTCGTTAAGGTAAAGATAAGGCGCATTATTCCTGTCGGTTGATTTAGCCATTCGCTTGCTTTTCATAACCGAATAAAATGATTTCGGTGGATTTGGCCACCTCTCCGTTGAGCTCTATAGAATAATCGCGGCTTGCTTGTGTTGCTTTTGCACCACAGAAAATGAAACGTGTGTTTCAGTCATGAAGCACAACTTGTGGCTTCCCAGGAGTGAAGCCTCCTCTGCGGGCTGTAGAACAGCACATGACGCGTCTGTGGCGCACACGTTTGCCCGATAAAAGCGCTGTCCATCACACACTGCTCTGCCTGGGCCCCTGTAATGAGCTACATATCAACAGAAACTTGTGTTAGAGCTGGTGAATGCAGGCCACTGTGCACACTCTCAACATTTCTGCAGTGTTTGTGTTGTTGCAGTCATAATTCCAAAGGAAAGGGGCATACAACTGGCATAGGCTTACTGGTGTATGGGTAACGCAGTATTTCTCAGAGGTACCTCTATGATATGCGTTCAGTTACGACTAAAAGCTAAATGTAACAAAATGAGCCAAAATCACAAATGCATCCCTGAGTAGTGTCTGAACACAAAGGGCTATACACACCTTTACAAAAACAACATGCAGTACAGCAAATTCAGTAACCACAAATAAGTAAACATGACTCAGATAGTTTCAGTGGGCGCAATTCGGTTTTAAGATACCGGGGGTTACTATGCAGTGCTGAGATGCAGTGTAAAACAGTGCAAAATATTGTTGGTTAAGATTATTTTAGACAAAAATATAATGTATGCAGATAGGAACTTCAGCTGCATATCATAATCCCTAGGAGAGGTCTCTTACCCAAACCTTAGAAACTCAGCTTTAATGCATGTCCTCTTTGTCCTCATCAACCACTGTTGCTTTTTTCTCAGTTTACCAACAGAAGCCAGTCCTAACGTCTAAACATTCAATATGCACAGCTTAGTTTTCCTATGAGACATCATCTTGGTGCTGCACTGTCTCTCATTAGGACTGATATACAGCCTCAGTATTCCCTGAGGACCAGGTACATTATTTTGGCATATTAAACACTGTCATGTCATTTTCCAGTTCTTATTAACCAGCAAACCTAGTTAGTTGATTGTTGGCCTCCTCAGTGGAACAGGCTGTAAACACATCACTGACACAAGGCTAACATGTTAGAACAGTTATCTGTTCACATCCGACAGACACAGGGCAACATAAGCATTTATTTGGAGTGATGTCTGTTTTCACCTGGTGAATGGAAGTCCAGTATTCATTCTCCTTTAGCTCTGTTTTGGTTTCTACTAACTCCTGAAAACTGTATCTGGCTCTTTAGCTTCTAAATGCTCCACAATGGTCACCAGCTTGTTGTTAAACATTGAAGTTCCATCCAGCCATTTGCTGTACCTGCTTATCCTTGAAGGCCACAGCTGTCATTCACCAATCTACATATGCCTTTGTCACATCCACATCCACTCACTCTCACATTCACATCTACAGGCAACACAGAGTCACCAGTCAACCTAAGCTGCATGACTTTGGACTGTGGGAGGAAGCTGGAGCACCTGGAGAGAACCCATGCAGCCATCAATGCAAGCCTTACACAGAAAGGCCTTGGGCCAGCCTGGTCTCGAACCCGGAACCCTTTTGCTGTGATCTAACAGTGCCAACCACTGCTCCACTATGCCATCTCAATAAATCCACTAATTGGCCACTGTTATTTGCCACTGCTGAAAGCATGGCACAATATAATTCACACACAATAATCTATGACCGCCAGATTTCCTTCTGCATGTTCATGAATACTGAAAAAACAATTTGACAGTTTTAAACTAAACTGTTGTTTGTCCTGTATAAAAAAATCAAATCAAATCAATTTTATTTGTATAGCACCAAATCACAACAAAGTCATCTCAGGACACTTTACAAAGTAAGGTCTAGACCTTACTGTTATCAATATTATTACATAGGGAAAACCCAACAAATCCCCCTGAGCAGCACTTGGCGACAGTGGGGAGGAAAAACTCCCTTTAACGGAAGAAACCTCCGACAGACCCCGGCTCTTGGTGGGCGGCCTTCTGCCTCGTCCGGTTGGGGTGAGTGGATAGGGGAGAGAGTAAAGAAGAAAAGCAACAAGACACAACAAACAATCAAACACTGGTCAGGTTGATGTGACTGGTGACTGGTCATCAGAAACATAGAGCTCCAGAGCCAGGGTAACCTGCAGAAAGGTACAGGGAGAGAGAGAGAACACACTACGGGAGAGAGGAGACACAAAGTTAGTGATGTGTAGTGGTGGCATATAGAAGCATCGAGAGAGAGAGGAAAGGAGAGGAGAGGGGAGGGGAGAGAAACTCAGAGCATCATGGGGCCCCCCAGCAGCCTAGGCCTATAGCAGCATAACTAAGGGAAGGCTCAGGGTCACCTGATCCACCCTAACTATAAGCTTTATCAAAAAGGAAAGTCTTAAGTCTAATCTTAAAGGTAGAGAGGGTGTCTGCCTCCCGAACTGAGACTGGGAGTTGGTTCCATAGGAGAGAAGCTTGATAGCTAAAGGCTCTGCCTCCCATT
>NW_018127957.1:1313699-1323735 GCF_001952655.1 Monopterus albus
TTTAGAAGTAAGAAGTTGCAGGTCATCCAGGCCTTTATGTCTTTAAGACATGCTTGAAGTTTGACCAGCTGACCTGATTCATTTGGCTTCATAGATAAATATAACTGAGTATCATCTGCATAGCAATGGAAATTTATGTTGTGCTTCCTGATAATATTGCCTAAAGGGAGCATGTATAAAGTGAAGAGAATTGGACCTAACACAGAGCCCTGTGGAACGCCGTGACTAACTTCAGTTTGTGTGGAAGATTCATCATTAACATGAACAAATTGAAATCTTTCTGATAAATAAGAAATAGAACAAACTTAGTGCAGTTCCTTTAATGGACTAAAATTAATACATCAGGCAGATAATTATTAGACATTAATGTGTTAGATTTTAATGTGTTAGTAATGTAGTTTAGTAAGATTCAAAGTCTGCTCTAGTCTGCTCTGTTTCAAGGTTAGCAGTAAGCCATGACACCAATTGTTTTCTTGTATTAATCTTGTGTTAGATTTATGTCTGAACGATTGTTTTAGTTACACACCATGTAACATCACCACACACACATATGGAATTCTTCATTTTGTTATGACTAGGTAATACGCAGCTTTTCCAAGCCTGTGGAGCTCTTGATAAGAGATGGAGTCTGCTGGGTTAAAGCATACTGTACCAAATTTTGTAAAGACATTCTGTATTTAGGACTGAATTAAAGTCATTATGGAAAACATTTCTGATCACTATTGTGATGACTGATGCCAGCCAGTGGGAGGGAGGAATGACTTACTGTAGTTGATGAGACGTTCCAAGCTGCAGTTGTTCTTTACTGAACCCAAAGGACCAGAACCATTCTTAGGGAGCTTTGAGTGGGTGTAATGAGGTCCAGCCCCATCTGTATGTGAAAAGGCGAAATGACCTAGCTGTGAGGTATCTGACACTTAGCATGGTGAGAATGTTTTACACTCAGTGTAGCATGCTCAGGGCCATGCAGTAATTACGGTCAGTGTTTGAAGCCATTTTCCCATTTCACTCCACTTAATGTCCACGTCGGAGCTCAAGAAGAACAGCACATGTGCCTGTTTCTCTACTTTTACAAGCTCCCCACTAGTGATGCACCAAAATGAACATTTTGGGCCAAAACCGAAAATTTTGGATGCACTTGGCTGAAAACCGAAACGAAACCGAAAATTGCTTCTTTTAAAAACTTTAAATTTTTAAAACACGCTTACTTTATAATTGTGTGTATGTATATATATGTATAAATTACTTGAATTTGATGAATCTGAAATGAAAAACTAAAATCTAAAATATTTTTAACAATAAATACCAAATAATATTATTCAAGTTTTATGTAACATTCAATAACAGTTTTATGTAACACTCAAACATTTTAAATTGCTGTGCAAAACAATGCATAAACAGCAATAGAACTTCCAAACAAAGTGTAAACAACATAGCCTAGGTAGCTAGCAGTGCTACACAAATTTTAATGCAACTATGCAAAATGCAAAATTGGACTGCTGTTTAGTTCAACAAACGTGGCAGGTTTTTCTTTAGGAACAAAAGTTGCTCCGCTTTTTGGCTGGAGAGATGGTTCCTCTTCTCATTAAGCACGAGATGCTGCACTGAAGAGTCTCTCACTATCTGTGCTGGTGCTTGGGGCAGATAAATACTTGCGTGGAACCCGTGCAAGTAATGGAAGGCGCTCTTTGCTGGAGCGCCAGTAGTCGAGTGGATTGTCACTTCTGGCAATGGGTCGTTCACCTAGATAAGTGAACCAAGTGTTGGCACCGTACCTCCTCTTGATATTTTCGCAGAACAAATGCTGCATATTGCAACTTTGGTGTCCTCACCTGAAACTTCAAAATGCTTCCATACCACTGACATGCTTTGTCGTTGATGGGGAGACGCGTGATATAACAGCTCCAGCGTGAGTGAAACCTAACCTGTGCTGTGCGAGGATGAGCGGGGCATTTTCGGCGTGTTTTTTTATTCCAGCCCGAAATAAAAATGGCCTTTTCGGCCGAAAATTTTCGGTGGCCGAAAGTTCGGTGCACCCCTACTCCCCACAGACATGGAAGGATTGGAACAGCTCTAACTGTTTTCAGTGGTGATTAACACTGAAAAAGGGCTGTGCGTGGTAAACAGCCATGGAGTAATGGATGACCAAACAGAGTTAAGGCAGGGCAAAATGCTCTGTGGATTCCAGGGATTCATTCTGATGTCAGATGACACTTCAGAAGCAAAATATTTGCATGTATCTACAGTGGAGTCCAGATGTTGATTCTCAGAGACTCCAAAGTTCTGCCAGGAAACCACCAGAAATGACAAATGCTTACTTAGGGATTTAGCTACACATTGGGGTTTGGGTGCTACTGAGACACAACATGGAGATGACAAGAACTGTTAATGTAACATTAGCCTTTGTTAACTGTGCTAGCTTTTTGCTTTATTTCTTTGTTTAGAAATTCATGTTTAAGATCTAACCACATTACAAAATTCACTAGATTCATTGTTTAAAACGGCATAACTCTCTCTATTCCCCGACATTCTGGAGCCACTGAGAGATGTTTGAGGCTGCCTTCCTTTGAAATAGAAGATGCCACCAGGGTAATGAGGATGTGAAGGCTAAAATTTAACTGTAGAGGTGAATGGGCTCCAGTCTTTCGAGACTTGATCTATTGCAATAAAAGTTCAGTCCCTAATTTTAATTTTAAATGCTTTGGACATGAGCTCAAAATACTGAAGATGTCCTGATCTATTTCTTTTTGAATCCTTTAATATTAATAAGTATTAGGTCCTGGTTCCAAAATATTACGTTCATTAGCTTAAATTGATATGAATAAAGGAACAACACACACTGAGAACTACAGATTCATTACAGATACTAACTACTACTTCATATTCCTTTCTGAACACACAGTTTGTGTAACCAGTCCACTTTAGCTCTCCCTGTTTGACAGTTTAATAACGCTGCATTAACAAAAGGTGGCTGCTGTCGTAGCACCACTGGACAAAAGCATAAAACTTATCATGTCTGTACTGAAGGGAAAACTATGGTCCTAAACTCTGACAAGTAGTAGACAGTAAGGAAATCCTGGCTACACTTCATATGTGAAGTGTATCTAACCAACTCTAAAGAGAACCGCCATGTTCAATTGGACTGATGTAACCGCTGATCATGTGTTTTAACTGTTTTTGCTTGATGTAGTTGTATATTTTGTAGGCGTTCTGGTTGGAACCAGTGAGTTTCTACTGTTCTGGTGGATTCTATGGAGCGTTTTACACGTCTAGCTCTGATTAAAATAGACTTGAAGCTAAAAATAGACTTCAGATGACAGCTAAGGGCATAAAGCACCACTTATATACCAACCAACACACAGGCAGTGTAGACAACTGGATTGATTACTATTGCAGCTTATTGGTTGTGTGACACATGTGTCTCAAAAACATGACTGTCTGCTCAAATAGGACCATAAGGATCAGAACTGGATCAGCTTTATTCTGGCTGATACAGATCCTGTGAAATATGCCTGGATCGGCACTGATATGATACTTAGTATCGGATCAGGGCATCTCCACACAATACAGATGTCAATATTTGTATAGTGTTGAGCACAAATAAAACATCAACCTGATGAGACTCAAATTGTATGATGAAGTATGAGCTGTCCTTTACATCTGGATGGACATGGGCTCTAAAGAAGTGAAGCTTGTGCAGGATTTTGAACTGTATTAGTCCAAGTCATACACCAGAAGATCGTGTAAGGTTGCTAGGTACATTTCATGACTCATCAGTAAACCTGCTTACAAGCAACTCCTGTTTATTCAGAAAACACCTGGTTGTAGGCCCTGGACATCCGTGGCTTTTGTTTAGGATTTCATTCACTGACATTTTTGCAGCCTGTATTTTGTTTTCAGCCCTTTCATTTTATGTTCCAAGTAAGGAGGGGTAAGAGCTTTTCTGATTCTACCACTAGTGGGCACCAGTCAGAAACGTTCAACTGACACAAATAGTGACTTTAAATTTGTTTATAATTTGCCAAGTAATTGAAAAATTTAACTATGGTTAAAAGAAATGGAAGAATTATTATTTGCGTACTTGTAATCAAGAACTGAATATCACGTTGTTGTGATCTTTTACTTCAAAATGAGAAGCTGACTGATGCACACCTAGATACAGACTCCTGTGTAGTTAAATTAATGCTGCAACAAGCAGTTTTTGCAGCATTAATTCTTGGAATGTCCTCACTCCTTTAGTCCTCTGACAGGGTGTGACCAGGAGTAAACGCTCTGCGCTGATCTGTGCCATGAAGACCCAGAGGGCCCAAGATGATACACCAACTTCACCGTCCCACCGACAGAAGTCTCGCTTCACCTTACGTGGCAGAAAGAAGAAGGATGGGGTGATTCAAGGCAAGCTCCGTATCCGCTCCATGCCTGGAGCCTTCCTGGTGCTGGGAGTCATTGTGGTGGTTGCTGGCACCGCTCTGGCTGTGGCAGGGTACTGGCCCTACCGGATATCAAGATCATCCATCCTGGGAGTTGCAGACGGGGAAAGTATCTCTGAGTCACAGACCTCTGGCTGGACTCTGGGAGCTAAGGGCCTCCTGTCCACAGCCAGCCTCATCCACACTGAACGAATGAAGCTGCTGGGGCCTGTCATCATGGGGGTGGGACTCTTCATCCTCATATGTGCCAACACAGTCCTGTACGAGAACAGAGACAGAGAGACCCAGATGCTGCTGGCTCAGATGCGCAGTGTGATCTGTTCTGTTTCTGCAGCTGTGCCCTCGGCAGACCTTAAAGAAATTGCTGCAGTCAGCTCAGTGGCCAAACACTACCAGTGGGTGAGTGGTTTACCAGCTGCCCACCTCAACATCCTTTGTCTGCAGCAGCTGGCAAGCTCTGAGCCCCTGCTCCGAACCAGACACCACATATACCAGGACGACAGTGTGGGGAGTATCTACCAACAAGCTGTTCTGCAGACAGAAGCCCTTCACCACCAGGAATCAGAGCCTCCGCCTTCCCTCGACTCCTCCCACTCCAACTCTTGTAATTCCAGTCAAACAGACTTTAATACACAGTCTGACACTGAGCATGGCAGCATTACCAGTTTCAATCGGCAGGCCGCCCCAGTCGTCAAGCTCAACAACTGCCTGGTGTCTGCCAATTCCATGTCTACACTAGGGGTGGACGAGGTGGATATGCCAGTTGTCCAGCCGAGGCGCTGCCACAGCATCAGCTACAGGACTAACCCTTACACAGCTCAAACTGGTGTGCATGTGCAGGGAGAACTCCACACACCCACAGAGGAGGGCCAAATAAGCCAGCTAGTAGTCATGAGGAAGGAGGTCAATTCACAGGTTTGTGTTAACATCCCCAGGCAGATTGCGGATGTTGTAGAGGAACAGACTCATCGAAGCTGGCCTCGGCTAGACCTGGGCAGCGGAAGACGATACCTGAAACTAGAGAACAAGGAGGACTCAGTGGACAAACTGCTGGACCATTTAGAGCTGCAGTGTTCTCAGTGGGATAAGAGTTTTGGCTCTGGGCCTTTCCAGTGATGGCTGCTGTAGCTTCACAGTCCAGAGGGTACTTCTACCTGACAACCAAGGAGTAATGTTATTTTTCCCTGGATTCTAAAACTGCAGCATTTTTTTTTTTGGTTTTAAATTTTGTGTGGGGCAGAGAGAAACTGAGCCCTGGATCATTTTGAGTGCAGTATTTTCTAAACCTGAGCCTGTTGTTAGCCTTCAGCGGAATATTGGTACACAGGGGTCATGGTCTGTGCTTGGCTGGATGTGGCAGATGTTTTATATATTGGAAGACAAGGAACAATATACAGGACCCTACACTGCCACAGATGAGTGAAACAGTTTGACAGACTGTTTACTTCTGCAGATTGGGCTGACAGCAGTACCACAAATTAACTTGTATCTCAATGCCAAAATGGGTTTGCCTGTTCCTAGGACACGGTGTGCACAGCCTAGTGAGGAGGATGGGGGATTGTTTTCACTGTGCAATCAGTTTTGAACCAAACTACCTGGACTCCTGAGCCCACAAAGTGCTGACAGCTATTAACAAATACAACCCCAAGTCAGAAGAAGTAGGGACAGTATGTAAAATCAAAATTAAAACTGAAAATAGTCACTTATAAATCATCTATGTCCTGTGTTACACTGAAAACAACACAGCAGCACATTATTAGATGTGACACCTCATCAGTTTTATTCTTTGTTCAAAATAAACACTCACTTCAATTCTGATGCTGCAACACATTCCAATAAAAGTTGGGACAGTGAAATATTTACTATGGTGTGATGCTGCATTTCAGGGATACTACTGAGGTGAAACAATGAAATGATGATTCCATGTGAACCAGGTGATGTCAACAGGTGACTGCATCATGATTTGGTACAAACGTCTGAGTGATTGGAGAGTTTGGTCCTCCAGCTTAGACTTGGCCCTTTACACACTGAAATCCTCCAGACTCCTTGAATCTTATAATGATGATCTGCACCGTAGAGGGTGACAGATTCAAATCCTTCCTGTCTTTCTATGAGGAACATTGTTTTTAAACATCTTAATAATTTTCTCACATGTACTGTATGCTGGTAAACTGCTAGTCCTCGGCCCATCTTTGCTCCTAAATCTTGATGTAGTCACCTGTTGACATCACCTGGTTCAAATGGAATCATCATTTCATTGTTTTACCTCGTTACTGACCCTGAAATGCAGCTGACCCAACATTTATTGGAATGTGTTGCAGCATCAGAATTGAAGTGAGTGTTTATTTTGAACAAAGAAACAAATTGATGAGGTGTCACATCAAATAATGTGCTGCTGTATTTTCAATGTAATACAGGACACATGATTTACACATCACTGTTTTCAGTTTTAATTTTGATTTTACATATCTTCCTGACTTTTTTTTGATTTGGGGTTGAACAACCAGTATACGGAAGTGGGACCTTTTCCTCAGCTGAGGTCCCATACGCCAAATGCAATGCATGCCAGTGTTGTACAGTATGTTACACCGGAATACTTATGCAGCGTCATGTCATTGTTGGTGTTAATGTGTATACGAAGTAATGACAGTTAAGAGGCAATGAGATCTGGGCAAGTGATGCTAACATGTCTATCTCAAAACTGGGATGGATCTTTATATTGGACAAAACAGTTAGATGTTTTTCCTTTGTTTTTTATGGGCAGATTATCATATGGGCCCTTACTAACACAGACACACCCGTGTGTGAGCACCCCCAGCACAGGACATTGTCAAGTAACCTCCACTGTTTACTTATAATGCAGTTGTGCTCATTATGTTGGTATAATACTTTTAACACACATTTTAGCCCTGTTTTGCTCCTTGTAACCCTTCAGACTATAAATAGTTTATATCACACTATAATTAACTGTAAGCAGATATAACTTGTCAATAAATATAACTCCTGCGGGCACCCATAAGTGGAGGCTGCTGTGTAAAGGATGAACAACAGTACAGTAAAGAAATCTGCAGAACTATCAAATTTGTCGTCATAAGAGAAGTTATATTTGCAGACAGATACTATGACTATGTGGAAATAAGACACAAGTTGTAAAAACTTGAAATATCCTTAATAATGAATGAGAATTTCTCCTTGCTGCCCATCAGGTTCGGTCCATTATTAGCTCGTAATGAAAGCAGCGACGTGTCCTCCCTCTGGTCTCCTGTTGATCATCTCTTTTCAGAATGCACCCCACCCCCGCCCTCCATACCCTTTGATCAAATGGACAAAATGGATTGTGGAGACAAGGCATGCCTGCAGCTTCAGTAAGATTTAGTGAGGTGGTCAGTGTTATTGGATACAGATGGGTGTGTGTGTGTGTGTCATAGAGGGAAGAGAAAATGAATCAGGGTTTGAATCAGCAGTCTTCCACTGGTTTTCTTTTTGTCTGTGCCTGTTCAAAGTGTGACACTTTGTCTTTTAAATGTATACCAAGAAGCAATATGAGTGCTCTGACAGTACATTCAGTGTCTTGCCCTGTGTCAACCACAGAATTAAACAACATTGCCATGCCTTTGTTGCAAATATAAAGCAAAACAAAAGCAGCATCTGTTTGCTGTTGTCTCACTTATTCAAGCTGTCAATGAAACGGCACCTGGTTATATGTGTATGCAGCTTCTTCTCTCCACGCTCGCTGCTGTCAACCCCATTCCTCACCCCAGAGGAGATTGTGCATTTCATTCATATTTCTGGAAATATCTGGCTGGGATTGTGGAGCGGCAGGTTGAATTCTGTAATTGCCCTCTGCAGAGCGTCCTGCACACTCCAAATTCCCCCCTTTTTATTAGGTTTTATGGTTCCTTCTGGGCAGGTATTTAGTCCCTTGTGATCTCTTTGCACTTAATTTGTCATTTACTGCTTCTGAGTTTGTACCAGCTCATAAAAAGAGTAAGAGTAATTCCTCCTCCCTTCTGCAGCAAAAATGCAGGAAGGTAGAGAATTACAAGGCTCCAGGAGGGCAAAGAGGTGCAGATGTGAAAAATCAGGGATCATAACATACAGCCTGTGTGCCAGACATCAGCTCTTCCCATCTGCTCAGCTAGTGTGTTAAGTGATCGTTACACTGCCAACCAAAACAGCAACATTAAGAGAGAGAGATTTTTGTAATTAATGGCTCTATTGATTCAAGAAGCAGCCAAAATCACATAATTGTTACTCTCCATTAGCTAATATACCCAGTGCATTAGAGTCTGGCAAGAAGGGATTTAGTGTCCCGCTCTTGCATCATGATGCAGGATGATTATTATCACATTGGCTGAAATGTGTATTTTCACACTATTCATTAGCCAGTGAAATCAGTTTCAATAAACGACCACATCCTTGTTTGGCAGAGTTTAGCTCATTTCCTATAAGTCATGCACATATTTCTAAAGCACACGTGGGAGTTTTGCAGTGTATATTTTAAAATAAGGGTGGTATGGGGAGCATGGTGGTGGAGAGTTGACTTCAGTAGCATCAACTGTCTCCATTACTCCAAATACTGTTCTGTATTGTGGAGTTAATGACCATGAAGTTCCAACCAAACAGTGTCAAGAAAGAGCAAGTGGAATTACCTGGTTTTCTGCATTAAGTGAAGGGATATCCAAGTCCACATTTTTTCCCCTTGTGCTGCTCTAGAGATAGAAGGAGATAGGAGCTGGTTGGTCTCAGCCTCAAAGCCTCTACAACAGTTAAGTTTTTATATACCCTGTTAATCAGAATCAACCTTTACATACAGTGTTGTGTTCAGCTTGTTCACAACAATTTGCTAAAACTAGCAAAAGGCACTCATACTGGTTTAGTAGTAGCCAAACGGACCTTGGGCAAAACAGTGAAGACATCACATCTTGAACATGAATTACAGCCTCCATTACTTAGCACATATGGTTAGGAGCATTGTGGTTGGCTCAAGTAAAGTATAGCTCCCTGTCCTCTCCGCTCCACTGTGTGTGTCTGTCAGCAGCGAGGGAAGAGGCACTCCAGAGGAGAGGAAAGGTAGTGACCGCCAGGTTAAAAACTGTGGCAGTAACAATGAAGGAGGATCAGAATTTAATTGCCTTTATTTGAATGACCAAATCTGTACCAATTCCTAGGAATGGCCAGGGACATCTCTAATGTCCTGGTCATCTATAGTCACAAGTATAGACAACACAACACGCCCAACCTACTACAACCTAATACAAAAATAATGGCAATGTTTTGGATTTACAGTTTTTCTTGATTGCTTTGAAGCAGCCGTCAATTGAAACCCCACATTTTCAAAACAGTTAACACACCTGCCTAGACAGTATCACTGATGGCAAAATGACACATTTTGTTTGCAAAAGGCGCTAACCATGCCAAAACATTTAAAATATGCAACAAAAGCAAATTTTGCCTTCAAACAACACAACTTGCAAACAAGTATAGGAGCTCTTTCAGTCAGTCATTACACAATGGACAACAAAATACAAAATACACAACTCAGTGTGAATCAGTGCCCCATTGCTTGTCATTTTAGCCTATAGCCAGTGCCATTTGTCTTTCTA
>NW_018127957.1:1324179-1332749 GCF_001952655.1 Monopterus albus
GGTTTCTCTTTGGTTACCATAGCTAAAACAATGGAGTTTGGACTGTTTGAATGACATCCGTGTTAACTGTTTTGCAAAAGGGTGGGAAAATGTGTCAATCCAATGAGAGCATGTTTACACATTTGCAATATGTGTCTTCTGCTCTGCTGGGTTAGTGATGATGAAAACTGAGTGGGTCCTAGTTTCTTTAAACAGGTCAAAGCAATCAAGAAAAACTGTAATAACTATTCAAACCTCATTTGGCAGCAGTAACTTGAAAGAAGTGCTTCCTGTAGCTATGAATTTTGGACCAGTCTTCCTCATAGAGCTGCTTCAGCTCAGGAACTGGTGTGAACGCTTTCTGATATCATTCCACTGCAGCTCTGTTTAAACTAATTCTGTGCTGTTTTTAATGTTTGCACCTATTTAACATTGGTAAATGGTCTTATACTTGTATAGCGCCTTTCTATGCCTTTACAGCACACTCAAAGCGCTTTCACATTATTTGGCCATTCACCCATTCGCACTCCCAAGCACTCACACAATAACACACCAGTGACATCACCGGGAGCAACTGGGGGTTCGGTGTCTTGCTCAAGGACACTTCGACATATTGACTGGACAAGCCGGGAATCGAACCGCTAGGTTAGGAAATGACCCGCTCTGCCTCCTGAGCCACAGCCACCCCAGAACAACATTCTGCTTCGTTATATGTTTGTCACATACATGTGTGGAAATGACAATAAATGTGAATCTGAACCTGGATTACTTGATATTTTAAAAACAAACAGCAAGTTTGCATCATGTAAGTTTTCTCCATAGTACAAAAAAGGACAAGTTTAAGCGTTTAAACTGAGTTTTTACATGAATTCACCATGTTACATTAATCAAATCAGTGTTTACAGAGATGGTTTGCAATAAACTAAACATGATTTGTAGTGACGGGATTAAAATTGTAAGACACTTCTCTACTTCTTGTAGCTTTACTGTTAGTATCAAACAAATGGTGACTGCAGCTCAACCCCTCCTGACCGAATGCACAAGAGCCCCGGCTGTCAGTTAGTATTTTCTGGCTTCTCTACTCTGTAATAAATGCAATATACATAGTGAGTGCCATAGAACAGTCAATTCTTTGCTTGTGGGAGAAGAAATGAGATGCCACCCAACTGATCTATGCATTTGGGGTATGAGAGGCAGTGAGAGCAGGATAAATGTGGCCTACAACATTTACTACTGTGACTCCCACAGGCACAGTGACATCAGCCGTTATAAGAGCAGAGCGATTACAGAAGAATTGTGACACCTCAGATTTGTATTGTTAAAGTAGATGATGAATGACTCTAGGAGTACAGGTCAGTTACATTTGTACTTAACTGCTATAAATGATATATTTGGTATATAGTGGATGACCAAGGTGCTTCCAGAATTTAAATGTATCAATTAAATATATGTTACAAATAGTATTTCCACTAATCCTCAGGGTGTTCAGTAAACATTTTTGTTTCACTTGCTTGTTTGTTGTTGTTGTTTTTTGTCCATAAAGAGGTATTGAACAAAAGATTAAAACAAATGGGGCAGGTGGACCTTGAACAAGGCTGAAAGCAGGGGCAGACAAATGCTGCTTTAGCCTGGTGTAGTCCGGTTCATCCTACCTCAGCCAAGGTAGAGAGGCCACCTCCAGGGGCAGCGGCTGCTTTGCGCACTTGAGGGCTCAGTGACAGACCAAATGAGAGGCCAGGTATTCTTACAGTGTTTCACAATTGCTAAGATACATTTCTTAAAACCTACTGCCCTTTTCTCAAAACTGTAAACACAAAACCTCTGCGTCTTCTTGCAAAATCAGTGTTTGCAGATCAAATAAAACCAGAAAATGGGAATAAACTCTTTAGAGCTCTAGACAAAAAAGTTTACAGTTTATAATGAGTTTTTTTAAATTGCTTAAATTGCTAACACACAATTGTAACAACAGGACTCATTGTCTCAGAACACAGTTTGCGAAACAAAACACCTCACCCACCAGGAAAAATAAAGCACTACATGCAAATCCACAAAAACCCTTATTACAATCAAACATTTGCACCATATGCCACACACCTCATTCACATTAACAGATTTAATTTCCAGGAAAATACACAGTGCTGTGCTAAATTCAGAGCACATTTATCTCTGACGGCCTCTGCAGGGAAAGGCCATTGAAGTGCACAGAAATCTGCACAAAATACTAATTTCATCATTAAAACAAAGATTTTTTTTCCTTCACAGCAAATTAGTGCTACATATAGTACAGTGGATATGCCAAACAATACAAAACTTATCCATGCCTTCATCTCAAGTCATTTACTGTAATGCTTTACATTGGTATCTGCCTCTTTGTTAAGTTGCCTTGTCCAAAATGCTGCAGCACACTCGGTTCTGAATTTGAACCTGTCACTTGAGTGAGTGGGAAGGTATGGAAAAGAATAATTCTGAATCAGATGTCCCCGCTGACTACTCCAAATGCTGAGCAGGACAACAGCTACAGAGACAACCAGAAGCCGACAGCAAAGGCCAGTGGAAAAGGTGATGTTTAAATGATTCTTAAACAATATACAGTATTTGGAGATTTAATGATGATGTCATTTAAAAGTAAATGATAAGTTAGTGATTTTTAATGTGATTAACAATGACCAAAGTAATGGTAATAAATAAAGTTAATCATGAAAATGATTTTAAGAGTGTGTATTAATGATGAGATGAAATTAGAATAAAGTATTTTAAAATGTGATAAATCTGAACATGTCTGTTGCAGATACTGAAATCACAAGATGTTTTTCAGGTAATTGTTGCAATGTCGGGTGGAGCTGGGTTATGAGTCGTGAGCAGATGGTCAGGAAATTAGGGAAAAGCATCTGAAGCTTCAAATGCAGAAGTAAGTGAAAAGCGATTTTTGACACATCAGCACTTACTAGAAAAGTAAAAAAGTAACACCTCAGCACTTACTCTTGTGACACTTCAGTTCTTAATGGAAGGAGATGACTTCAACTAGCATGCACTGTTCACCCTGAGCATGAGGCCATCATGACATGAATTGGACCAACGGGAAAACACCTTATTGTTGTATATGGTAAGGGACAGTTTATAAGCTTGCCATTTTTGACAGTTTGGGCTCTTTTTGTCATTTTGTTATTTTGAACCATGATTTAACAGAGCCTACTGATACTGGGTGTCTAGTCTTGGAGCTCAGGACAAAGAGACAAAGAACAGAGGACTCAGTAATGGAATTCCAGGAAGAGCCAAGACAAATAGATGTGGTCAATAAGGAGCTGCTTGCAGTCCAGTTGGCCCCTGAGGAACAGATGTACTGGTTAAATGGACAATCACAAAAATGGATGGTTGTGTAACTAACACCATTCCCACCATTCTTCACTCGCCTGGGTGGAATACACTCACAATTTTCCCACAAGTGCAGCAACGGGTCTGTCACCCTCTGAAGCATCACTGGGTTATGAACCCCCTCTGTTCTGTCCCATTGGTTCAACTACGTCACCACCTGTTATGGAAATTATTGGCTTATGTGCTTTTGTTCTTTCTATGCAATTTAATTCAGTGACAAGGTTACACCTCAGTCTTAGGTGAAGGGTAAATGGAAAATAATAGTTGTACTAAGTATTTGTACTTTAGCTGTGTTTTCTTTTCCCCCAGACCCTCAGCACACACTCAACTCCTAAATACACCTACACACATCTATACACACACACACCCAGTCTCTACTGGCACATACACAGCCTGTTGCCTACACAGCTTAGCCGTCTGAAAGATACCTATGAAGGTCACATATCTAAGAGCCATTTCTGATTGGTTACCAGTTAGGGGGCGATAGCTGACCAGTGTTACACAAAACCTGACTATTACTCTTTTTCTTTGTTGCTTACTCTGCAGACTGCATGACATTCTGTAGGACTGACTGAACTTTCGTGCAAGAAACAAAATACACAAAGGCAACTTGGTTGTTCACTCTTTATTTATCCAGACTCATTTTAAAATTTCCATCACACATTGCTGCCATTAACTGTGAAAGGACACACTTGCTCCTCTGTACCATCACCCATCATCGCACCCCAGCACCAGATCAACCAGATCAGAGGATCTGACACTCTTCCAAAAATATTCCATTGTGAACTGATTCAAGGGAGTTGTCTCTGTGTTTCACTGGACCTTTTACCACTGACCTTGTTATTTCTTGTCTCTCATTTGAAGC
Source organism: Monopterus albus (assembly GCF_001952655.1). NCBI lineage: Eukaryota > Metazoa > Chordata > Actinopteri > Synbranchiformes > Synbranchidae > Monopterus > Monopterus albus. The sequence continues at coordinate 1,328,396 of NW_018127957.1, forward strand.
CAGTATCTAATGGTCCATTGCCATGATGTGCTGCTCTCCGTTCCTCGCCAGTTTGTTCTGTCTGCTCTGTGGCACTTTTGCATTGACCAAGACTATTTTAAGATTGTGCTCAGTGTGATTTGTCCGTGTATATATTCTGTGTTTGCCTGTGCCTGGGATGCACCGCCACCCACTCCTGCCTGTCTTTCTGCTTGTCACACCACTCATCAGCTGTGGTTACCTGCCTCTTCAGCATGCCTCCATCTTGGATCATTCACCCAGTGTTTTCCCAACTCAACAAGAAATACTTAAATGCCAACTTCATTTCATTCAGCTACCACCTTTAAGTCTGTGCAGTATTTCCGCTTTGCTTGAGTGCGAGTAGGGGTTAAAAGTAGCTCAAAATGTATTAGGTCAGTTTAAAGGTCCTGGGCTCGGGCACTGTGTCATGGGGCCCAGCAGATTTATGACAGTTACAGCCTGATGCCCAGTTCCTCACATGTTTAACTGTTTTGAAACTCAGTGAAACTAATTTTAACTTAATTTTCCTTTTTTATTAAATGGAAAATTAAACACATTAGAGAAGGCCCATAGAGCCTGAGCTGATGTTAATCCTGAAGAAGTGAATAATCAACATAGGAGGCAGCTACACATCTTGAAACCAAACTGAACTGAACAATGTAATTCTAACCAAAGAAGTGACTTCATTTCTAATTTTGTGTGACACTAGCAGCTATGGTGTTAGGTGTGTTTCTTCTCAAGTGAACAATGAAGCATTTTGAATCTGCTGCCACTCTGAGTTGCACCCTGTCCAGGTTATTCTCCACAGAAACAGTGGCTGAAGCCTGTGGCTATTATTTTGAGCCATCTGCAAAAATGATGGACAAACCATGATTTCTAAGAAGAAGAGAATCCATTGTTTCTCTATGCACCGCTGAGGATACTGCTTTAAGAAGAAACTGAAGTGGGAATGGGGATAAACACTTCCAGCACCTGCAGCCCCTCCCGCCTCACAGCTCTGTGGGGTTTTGTCATTGCAGGATTCTAAAACTGGACAGGCTTTAGAAATGATGCTAATAATTACTAAACACGGCCCAAAGTCCTGGGGGATCTTAGCAGCAGAGCCTTCCTCCACACAGCAGATATGTGCAGCTGCCACCATTCTCTGGTGACTTACACTCTATTGGTGACAAACCAGGCTCCAGCAGGGAGGAGCTCAGCCAGCAGACGACCGAGCTCTTTCAGTGCTGCACAGATAACAACATGAACAATGTCCCTGTTTCCACATTGTCTGGAACCATACTGACTCACCCTCACATGGATCACTCCTCTTGTTTTCCCCTTTCATTCAGTTATGTGCAAAGCTCTCACCAGAGTGGTTTAGTTCTGCTTAGTGAGATGAAACTGTTTGTTGCATTTGAATAAAGTAAACTTTACATGATGACCGGGCAGTGGTGAGCGTATGTTTGTTTGTCTAAAGAGAAGCAAGTCACAAAATGCAACCCATCCCTATCATGGGTTGCTTTATGGTCTATAGTGATCTTAGGTTTTAGCTGTTTATAGTGTGTATATCAGAGTCAGTGAGCGTTTCTTAGCACAGTTTAACATTCAGGACTTTCTGAAGGCTAGTGTAATATGGATGAAATAAATTCATAATGTCTCCTGGTATCAATACTGCAGCAACATAGCTGTGTGCAGGGGAAACAACAGGTTTTAACAGACATACCTGTAGTTTCTGTCAAGAGATTAAAGATGAGACAACAGCTTTTCAGAATTACTGCTAACCCTTTTAGTTTCAAAACCCTGGGATAAAATACAGGTACAGCTCAATAAATTAGAATATCGTGGAAAAGTCCATTTATTTCGATAATTCAACTCAAATAGTGAAACTCGTGTATTATATACATTCAGTACACATAGAATGAAGTAGTTTAAGCTGTTGGGTCTTTTAATTGTGATGATTTTGCTCACATTTAACAAAAACCCACCAATTCACTATCTCAATAAATTAGAATACTGAGGTGGTATGGAAGCCCAGGTTTCTTTGACAGTGGCCTTCAGCTCATCTGCATTATTTTGTTTCTCATTACTCATTTTCCTCTTGACAATATCCCATAGATTCTCTATGGGGTTCAGGTCTGGTGAGTTTGCTGGCCAGTCAAGCACACCAACACCATGGTCATTTAACCAACTTTTGGTGCTTTTGGCAGTGTGGGCAGGTGCCAAATCCTGCTGGAAAATGAAATCAGCATCTCCAAAAAGCTGGTCAGCAGAAGGAAGCATGAAGTGCTCTAAAATTTCTTGGTAAACGAGTGCAGTGACAGTGGTTTTCAAAAAACACAGTGGACTAACACCAGCAGATGACATTGCACCCCAAACCATCACAGACTGTGGAAACTTAACACTGGACTTCAAACAACTTGGGCTATGAGCTTCTCCACCCTTCCTCCAGACTCTAGGACCTTGGTTTCCAAATGAAATACAAAGCTTGCTCTGATCTGAAAAGAGGACTTTGGACCACTGGGCAACAGTCCAGTGCTAATTTTCCTTAGTCCAGCTAATACACTTCTGACATTGTCTGTGGTTCAGGAGTGGCTTGACAAGAGGAATAAGAATGGAATGGAATACAACAATTGTAGCCAAAATTCCTTGATACGGTGGGATGTGGTGATCCTTGATTCCTTGACCCCAGCCTCAGTCCATTCCTTGTGAAGTTCACCCACATTCTTGAATCAAATTTGGCGTGGAGCCAATCCCGGCTGGCAATCGGGCAAAGGCAGGGTACACCCTGGACAGGTCGCCAATCCATCGCAGGGCTGCATGTCACCATATTCTAATTTTTTGAGATAGTGAATTGGTGGGTTTTTGTTAAATGTGGGCCAAAATCATCACAATTAAAAGACCCAACGGCTTAAACTACTTCGGTCTGTGTGTACTGAATTTATATAATACACGCGTTTCACTATTTGAGTTGAATTACTGAAATAAATGGACTTTTTCACAATATTCTAATTTATTTAGTAAATTAATATTAGCCTAAGGAAGCTGAAGTGTCACAGTCTCCACACTCCAGTCCTTATTTCCTTATACCTCACTGCTACCTACATCCACTGAGACTATGGTCAAGGCTGCACAGAGAATCGTCAGCAGCACCCTACCAACCATCAGTGACATCTACACCAACAGGTGCAGAAGCTCAGCCTTTAACATCATCCTGCCAACAGACTGTTTGCCTTCCTTCCCTCTGGCAGGAGACCACAAAGCACCAGGGCCAGAACAACAAGACTGAGAAACAGCTTCTTCCCTGAGGCTGTGAAGAAAACAAATGCTGCTATCAAATGAAATGCTGCCATTTACAGAACCCCTGCCCTTCGAATTCATTTACATGTTTTGTATTAGTAGTTTTTATATATGTAAATGCGTTCACTTATATGAGTGTGTGTGTGTTAGGTATGTTTGTATTACTATATAGGTTTGCTTTGCTTTTTTGAAACCTCAGTAATCAATTTCATTCCCGTTACAGAAATACCAGGAACGACAATAAAGTATTTTGAATCATTAAAAGTATGGTTGAGTCTATCATTATTGGATTCATTAAACCTTCAAATATTGAAATCAGCATTGGCCTTAAAATTCCTGCATCAGTCGAGGACTAATATGAAAATTAAATCAAATCAAATCAAATTTTATTTGTATAGCGCCAAATCACAACTAAAGTCATCTCAGGACAATTTACAAAGTAAGGTCTAGACCTTACTGTTATCACTATTAGTACATAGGGAAAACCCAACAAATCCCCCCTGAGCAAGCACTTGGCGACAGTGGGGAGGAAAAACTCCCTTTAATGGAAGAAACCTCCGACAGACCCCGGCTCTTGGTGGGCGGCCTTCTGCCTTGACCGGTTGGGGTCAGTGGATAGAGGACAGAGAAAAGAAGAAAAGCAACAAGACACAACAAACAATCAAACACTGGTCAGGTTGATGTGGTTGGTGACTGCTTGTCAGGGACATAGAGCTCCAGAGCCAGGGTAACCTGCAGACAGGTACAGGGAGAGAGAGAGAGGACACACTACGGGAGAGAGGAGACACAAAGTTAGTGATGTGTAATGGTGGCATATAGAAGCATGGAGAGAGAGAGGAAAGGAGAGGAGAGGGGAGGGGAGAGAAACTCACAGCATCATGGTGCCCCCCAGCAGCCTAGGCCTATAGCAGCATAACTAAGGGAAGGCTCAGGGTCACCTGATCCAGCCCTAACTATAAGCTTTATCAAAAAGGAAAGTGTTAAGTCTAATCTTAAAGGTAGAGAGGGTGTCCGCCTCCCGAACTGAGACTGGGAGTTGGTTCCATAGGAGAGGAGCTTGATAGCTAAAGGCTCT
>NW_018127957.1:1336517-1337863 GCF_001952655.1 Monopterus albus
CACCTTGACTTTTCCTCATGTTTTGGCTAAACGTTATAGCAGCTGCAAGGCTTGCTTATCGGGTGACGTCACGGTTCGACAGCCCAGAAAGGATTAATATTGTATAGCAATGCTTGGTTCGGGGTCTTCCTGTTTCCGGGCTGCTTTTGGCAGGCTGGGGGGTGGAAGATCTCTGGACTGGAAGTGGGAATTCTTGCCTGTGACTTTTTGAATAAACCAGCACGGATATATTTTTTATATACTCAAGTGGTCTGAGTCGTCCCTCTGAGTTCCTGGTTTGAAAGAACCGGATGAGGCTTTATAATGGTTTTTAGCCTTTATATGCTTTATTTGTAACGGTTTTTCTGGTACCTTGTCAATATGTTTCAAATTTACTGTGAATTTTACAGATGATGAACAGAAAAAAGGAAGGCACAAGAGGAATTGGTATGTATATATTTATACTTTTTATTTTGTTGTGGGCTACAGCAATGCAGCCCAACTGCAAAACTTTATAGATTCATTATTTGAATAACTACTATTCTAATCTGCTTGTTCTTTCAGGAGGACTGTGCCACAGATGTCTCTCTGTCAGAATCCATTCCTGACCTGGAAAGTGAATATATCCCATCATCTGAAGAAGACCCCTGCAACACAAACAGCAATGATGGGAATCATCCTGATGACAGCGGTGACAATGAGGATGAGGGTAGGACAGTGGTTACAGTGAAAACCTGCCACAAGGGTCAAAAAAGAAAGTGGGACAAGTGTCATTACTGTGTATACTGCAAAAAACCACAAAGTAAAATGGCACGGCATCTGAGGCGGAAACACAGCAGTGAAACAGAAGTGGCCCTAGCAATGTGTCTTCCATCAACATCAAAGTAGTGTCGCCAAACATTTGAGCAACTTCATAGGAAGGGAAATTATTATCATAACATTGAGTTGCAGAAGGGTGAGGGCGAGATAGTAACCTATAGACAGCCATCAAAACATGCAAATGCAGAATATTATTTGCCATGCAACATTTGCTATGGGTTCTTCATAAAAGATTAACTATGGAAACATGAGAAGCAGTGTCGCAGAACAGTGTTCGAGTCAGGAGTTAAATCCCAGATAAAAAGAAGAGTTCAAGCTGCTGCCTCAGCTCTCCTTCCATACAAAGGACAGGCCCAGGTGTCCCTTGAATTAAGTGTTAAGGGAATGGTAATTGACAAGGTGTCCCTTGAATTAAGACATAACCCTCTCATACGTGTATTTGGGGAAAGACTGCTGGAGAAACACGAGAGTGATCGATCAAAAGATGGTCATGTCAGTCAAAAGATGAGAGTTGGGTAGATTTTTACTTGCTGCCAAGTCCCTTGACC
>NW_018127957.1:1338096-1338639 GCF_001952655.1 Monopterus albus
AAAGAAATGATCCCACTCACAGAAGATGTGATGAAGCTGCATCAAGTATTGAAGTCCACAGCAGAGGAGGCAAAAGTGAAACTCATGGAAGCGCCTAACCCTAAAGCATACAAGATTCTCAGCGAGTGCCTTCTCTCACAAATTATACTTTTCAACCGAAGACGGCAAGGCGAGGCAGCAAAATTGCCTTTGTTGACCTGTAGGAACAGTACCAATGAAGAACCAAATGAGGACATTATGCAGTGCCTTTCAAAACTGGAACAAGATTTGAGTCATGAGTTTACCAGGTTGGTGATAAGAGGGAAGAGGTAAAGTACCTGTGCTGCTTACCAGAGAGATGACAAAATCACTTGATTTCCTCATTGAGCAGAGGGGGGAGGACAATGGCATTTTGGGTAGTAATGAGTACGTCTTTGCAAGACAGCATTCGAATTATCATCTCCGAGGTTCAGACTGTTTGAGGAACTATGCAGCTGCAAGTGGGGCAAGGAAGCCTGAAACACTCATGTCAACCCACCTGAGGAAACATGTGGCTACACTTAG
>NW_018127957.1:1338926-1345913 GCF_001952655.1 Monopterus albus
AGAGCTGTTACCTTGAATATCAGCTTTCTTTCTTGCCTATAAATGACAGTAACTAAAAATGTCCATCCTGGTTACTTCTTCTCTTTAAGGGTCCTCCAAACGCAAGAGGTCAAAGATGGCATCTGAATCATCTCAAGTTTCAGACGGGATGAACATTTTTTGGGTCATGCGAGGAGCACTGTGGAATGAAGCATTGCATTATCTGATAAGACTGATTCGTGGTTAATAGTGAGGTGACGTGTTCTTCTGCTGCAGAAGAATCACACATGCTGACTCAACAGGCCTCAGCTACAGGACCATCACACAAGCTCAAAAGGACACAGAAAACAGGTACTGCTCAGTTCTCAGACTTAAGTAGTGTTAATTACAGTAGATGTGGATTAACAACACATTACAAATTAGATCACCAGATAAATTTTTGACTTATCAATATTGAGAATGTCTATCACATTTGTCATTTCTATTTCAGCTGTGGACCTACAGTTACTCAGCAAAAACAAACGCCAGCGCACAGGCCGTGGAGTTCTGCAGAAAAGTGTGCAGTGTGGCGACAACTGGGGCAGTGCATCACTATGCAAAGAGTTCCTGGTAAAGAGGTCTGCCTCAAGGCACTTGAAGCAGAACCAGCACTGGGCAGTCACAACTGGAAAGGTTTAAAGAATAATGTCCACAACTCCATCATGTCTCAAAAAAGGAAATTGTTGTAGTTCATTTTAATTTACAGTATGTTGTGCAAATAAAGCCAGTTGTGACTAATTTTGTGTGCTAAATTGTTTATCAAGCTTCTATCAATGGAGTGGGTGAATTAAATCAACAACACAAAAGACCCCATAAGGAGGAGGTCAGGGTGGTGGAGGGAGCCAGTACAGACACCAGCCAAACTAACTCCAGGAAGAAACCAGCAGCTTGTGTGCTTTTAACATCTGTTTGACAAGATTACGCTTCACTAGACACACCACAGGGGAAAGAAGTGAAAAAACAAACAAACACACACAGCGGGTCCTGGGGTGATGTGCATACAGTTCAGTATGTCTTGGAATCAGTGTGAGGACTGACACATTTGATAGATTGGAATTAAGAAATGCAAGTGACTAAGATCAAAAACATCTAAAAAGGCTTTCTGTGTGAATAAGCCTTGAGCTGTAGCAGCCAATAAAAATACACAGATAAAGTAAACTCTCCCCCAGTCATGGGCATGGAAGTATTTTGGATTATAAAATAACACACACACACACACACACACACACACACCACTATGAATGAATGTGATGCTTTAAACAAAAATCCTGTTGTTAAAGAAGCAAAGGTGGGTTTTTTATATGTCCAGAAGGTCACAGTTAATCCGTATTTGGACTTAAATAGCGTTTTAAATTGAAAAGAGGAGCTAAGTAATATTTTCAAGTTTATTTTGTTTGCACTCTTCACTTAATAAAAATGTAATTGACTGTGATAAATGGGTACATAATATCCTTTCATACTGATCCCTTATATCTCAAAGATAGGATAAATGGCTAAGAGAACTGATGCATGCTCCTATGATGATGGACCACCGTGGTGGGATAGGGCTGATTTCATGCCGTTTCAGGGCGTAGCTTATCTGCCTTTTTCCTAAATAGCTACATTTAAGTTTTTAGGCCATGTTAGTAGCTTTGTTTAAAGTCTACTATATGTATGGATTTTCTTGTCAAATATAATCTTGCAATTAAGTTTAACATCATATTTTTGCATATATTACTTTGCTAAGTTACATTATTTGCCTAAACTTACACATACTACACATAACAAAGTGGTGTTGTTTTCTATAATTTAAATTTGACCACTGTCAAACTATACATATATCAAACTACAGTTGTCACATTATCGTAAAGTCTACTTTGTGGCTCAGAGCTGTCCTCCTCTTTGCTGAAAATCAGTGTATGAAGCTTCATCATCTCTAGTCTTATTCTGAGCTAGTGGTGTTCTGGGTGAAGTCATGGGTAAACTTTGAGCATGAGTGAATACATACAGGCTCTGGTCCTAAAAGTGATAGCCTTACAGTATATTAGGTGGCTGAGGGAGAAACTGAACTGTGCAGAGATAAATGAGGCTGGGAGGACAGACTGGACAGATCCAGCTGGATTATTTTGTTTGAATAACACAAAACGGCCTCTCTTTTCCTCTTGCCATATTCCATACTTCCTTGGCAGCTCTGGAGCAGATTTATGACTATAACCTTGAGAACAACCGGTAAACAAGTCGAGTCCTCGCAGCCTTGTCACACTGGCCACACACACACACACACACACACACATACATACATGTCTTTATGCCTTTGTGTGGCCCACGTTCTGTGACTTCTTTGTGAGGGCCACCCGTTCTACTATAGCTACAATGGTGCAAAACACAAATCTATCATGAGGTGACAATAGAGAATCAAAATGTGTCTTCAGAATTCAGAAAATTCAAAATAAAAAAAAATCTTTTTCTTCTACACATGCGAGGACCGGAGCCTGTTGCCAAGCAGATTTGGTGAACTGGACCTTTTGTCACAATGCACCAAAACAGTGCATGTTATATCACCAGATTTTTAGCAGATCTTTCATAACTGTCCCATCTTAATTTCCTGGTTAACCCAAACCACAGCATGAGATGGAAGCATGTGGTTTTTAATTTTGCCAATGTAAAGTGTATTTAAATTTGATTGTATTTACATCTATTAAAAAATGTATTATAAAAATGGTATATGGTATGCATCTCTGCATTTAAAACTGGGTAGTTTTGCAGACATCTAAACTTTGGGTTTTTTCAATCTTACATGTCACTTGCTAAGTTTGCTTAACACCAGTAACACTGAAAGCAATGTTTGTCAAAGTCCTCTAATCTTGATTTACCTATTTTAACTTCCTCTTATTTGACACTTTTCAATGTCACTGTCAGTGTGTTTATATTTACCTGAAGACAGCGGTGTGAATGATAGGAGCACTGACACTGTGCAGTATGTGAGACTTCTGAGTCACGTTGTCAAGATGCTGTATCTTGCCCTGTTTTGCCCAAACAGACTAAGAAACTGTGGTTTCTTTACTTTGTGGTTTTAATTCCAACCTTTGGATACTGAAGCTGTGAACATGCAGATCCCATCACCAATAATAATTTTTACAATCAAATATATTTATTTTAGAAGGAGATTAGATTCTGTTGTTTTAATTCCTTTTCATCATGCAGTTGTTTTGTAGCCTGTTTTTTTTATTAAACTGGTAAGTATTTCCTGACTTTCAGGTCCTGCACACAGAACAAACAGCATTCATCATCTGATTGCAGAAGTGTGACATAACACACAGAACAGTTTACATGTTAATCTTAGCAAGGGCTTTGACTTTGTATGGGATTTTTGGATTTGCAAATACACATCAAAAGACCATTTACTGGCCTTTACATCTTTGTTGTAACATATGAATTTGGACCTGCACAAGGTTCATTATTTTATCTGTTTTATCACTGAGTGGTCTTGCATTCATTTTAACATGCCTTTAAAAGTGTACTGGATTGTGTTATTAGTACATGTTAAAGATAGACCATATATCCAGACATGTGTGCTCAAAGCAGGTTTATCTGTATCACATCAGGTATCTTAGTAGGCCTTTGAGTCTCATGAACCCATGGCACCTGGGAAGAAAAAAAAAAGTAGGGAACACTGAGTTTACTGTACATATCTTACAGAGTGAGGCTGTGTAGATCCATCCATTATCAACTGGTTATGTGGGGTTAGGTCACAGGGGCAGCAGTCTTAGCACCACCAGCAACATTTTCCAACTCCTCCTGTACAATCCCTTCATTGTATTCTGGGTCTACCCCGGGGCCTCCTACCCAGGAGGCATCATAATCAGATGTCCAAACCACCTGAACTGGAAGGAGCAGCAGGTCTACTTTGAGATCCCGAACCCTGAAGTCAGGCTATGCTGTGTTCTACATGAAATGCTTGGTCTAGTCCTTCTGTCAGTAATCAATAAGTAAAATATCACCCAGCAGCATCTCTGGCTGTGGTGGTGCCCTAAGCAACCTTTCATTCAGAACTTAAAATATAATTTCATTGTACAGAGAGTGAATCTATCGATCTGGGTCTGTCTACAGTTCTGTTTGTATCTCAAATGGCTTAATATGTGTCTAGATACATGGTACATGAATGAGATACAAAGACAGTATAGATGCATTTTAATAATAAATGCAATTCAAAGCTGATTGTATATGATTTGATCCAGTCTGATTTAATATTGATTCATCTCAAATCTGAGAGTTTCACATGTTAATTAGCTGTAGTGTATTATCAAGATTATTAATATCAACTCATTTGTGTTTCAAAGTTATAATTTTACCGATTAAAAATTTGTCAAGTGTGAGTCATTGGACTGATCTGGGCTTTAAAAAATGTCTCAAGTAGAAACAGGCACTTCTAATGAAATCTATTTGTTAGAGTTTATGAGTGCCAGGTGATTTTCTTACTTGCATGGTGATTCTCACTGGGGGCAATAGGTTTAACTTTATAATGAGTCACACATCAATAAGACTTGGTGATGTACAAACTCAGCACTTTTAACACCTTGCATGTAAAAGGAGTCTCTTCCATTAGCCATCTTCCCGCTCTCTCACCCTGTATGCAGGAACATCTGGCAACAACAACAACATTCCCTATAATTCTATATGTCATAAAGGGGAGGGTCTGGCCTGTAACAACGGTCTCTGTCTGTGAACTAAAGTTGCTGTGGGTGTCTTCATTGCCATAGCTTTAGCTATCAAAACTGCATCTGCAACACCTTGTGAGAGACTCTTGGCTCAGTGAAATGTGAATAAAGTCAGACCTACAGTTAGCATGGAACTGGTCAAGCAGTATGGCACATTGTACTGACATTTTGTGTGACCCATGAATGAAAGTAAATGAAATGAAAGTGTTTGAGCGCTAGCACATAAGGTCAAAATCTCACTTGAATACAGATGGAAAATGCTTGAAGCAGAACATAGATTTCATTCAGCTGTATTGTGAATCATTTGCAGCTTTAGCATTCATAGATCAGTCTCTCCTCTTCAAGGCTCAAAGTGTTTGTTGTCAAGGAGCAGGAAACTATTACAATAATAGTCAATTCTAAAGCATCTGTTATAGTTTGCTTTTACTGTAGCTTTGTATGCTGCTGAGCAAACTGCAGAAAAAGACAAAATACACCAATAAAACTGAACAGGAGGAAATGTAAACTCAAAAATCCTTTACTTTCATTGGTAAATGGAACAGCAAATATGTTCAGCGCAAAGTCAAGGAGGAGTTAGTGCCAAGGATGTTTTTAGTCATTTAATACTTTGGTTTTTTTTTTTTTTCTTTGCTTGCACACCAGCAGTTTTTCTTTCCAGATCACAGTAGTTGTAGCAACGTTGTATTTCTTCCCTGACTATAATCTTAACAGTGTCCTGCTATTCACAGACAGGCAGTACAACACAACTGACCGTGTGATGTGATATATGAGTACATATATTGTCATTTACACACACTTGGTACACCCTGGCCTAGACAGCTACAACTGTGCTGAACTAGGCGACAGTCTTGAGTTGCACTGCCAGATCAGCCTTCAGTCAGCGATGGAGATGTTGAGTAAATCTTCTGAGAGCTACACAGTGGAGGAGTGTGTATCATTTCTGAGGCAGCCCTATGGATACTGTGGGGTGAGTTCTCCCCAATGGGGCCTGATGAACCTGTGAATAGACAATCAACAGTTAAAATAAAGAACAACACTTAGATATGGTTTCACTGAGACATTTGACAGACACTGCAGACGTCTGGCAGTATTTTTGGCTCCTACAACACCAGACCGCTCTGTAAAACCAGCAACAAATTTCCATCCCTCCATTTTCCCTCTAATGTTCCTTTTATCATGGCATGAGTCACCTATGTATAGTCCTGTAAGTGGAAACTAGATGGCTGTGTCTGTCTTTCTCCTTTGTCTTTTCACTTCTTGGCTATCTCTCCATAGACAAATCCCAGCGGCAGCTTGTGGTCACATAACTCGACCAATGATTAAACAAATTATTCCATCGATATTTTTTTCTGCTTCCTGTTTTGTCAATATTCTATTTACCTTTCACCTTTTTAAGCATTACTTATGAGCCCTCCACTTCTTAAGCTAATTAACTTGTGTGCATAACACAGGCACACATACAGTTGTTCAGAACTTTCAGCTACAGAAACCATTCAAATATTGAAGAATTTGCCAGTAGAAAAGGTGTTAAATGCTATTAAAAGAATTGAGAGTGATGGGTGAGCAGAGTATAAATGAGGAGTGAGAAAAAAAAGAGGCGCAGCTGATGAGTGTCGGAAAATCAGGGCAGGTGTGTCTAATCAAATAATCAGTGTGAGGGAGCTGACTAGGGCGAGAAAAGAGAAGAAAGGAAGGTGCAGCCGGGCAAACCTGACAGTTCCTTTCGATTGTATTATTATTTATAGTGACGGATGTATCATCTGTACAAACGCTTCTTGCTAAACCAGGACCAACATTCACAAAGAACCTATTGAACTTATCAACTACATCCTCCAATCTATTGACCGGTGTATCATTATCCATAAAATATTGAGGGTAGTTACTCTTGCTGGAACTGTTTCTAATCAATTTATTTAATATATTCCAAGTACCTCTCATATTATTTTTATTATCCTCTAATACTTTAGAGTAATATAGTTTCTTACATCTCCTCAAAATCTCAATTAATTTGTTCTTATATGACTTATATTTTTCTTCCGCCTTCTTTGATCTGTCCTTTATGAATTCCTTATATAACGCATTCTTCTTTTTACATGCATTCTGTAATCCCTTACTCATCCACGGTTTTCCCACTGTAATTCCTCTTGTTTTTATACTGCTTACGAGGACAGTTCCTATCATATACTTTCATGAATATATGTAAAAATTGCTCATATGCTTTATCTAAGTCTTCCTCTCTGTAAACTGATTCCCAGTTTTGCCCCATAAAATC
>NW_018127957.1:1360834-1365383 GCF_001952655.1 Monopterus albus
GCAAGAGGTCCGTAAAAGCACTAAAATCTCCGGCATCCACCCAAGTCTCTGTGAGAAAGAGAAGATCCAAATCCATAGAGTTAAAAAAAAGTCCCTTAAGATAAGGGTTTTATTCCTCAGCGAGCGGACATTCACCAGGTCAAACCTTGCCAGGTCCCAGGCTTGAGGCACCACCGGATGCAAAACCGGTCGAAGCGGCTTCAAAGCACAAAGATCCACCCCACGCAGGTGAAGCCGAGAGGGGCACAGCCCACTGGGCCGCGGGCCCTCATCACCACCCACAACAAACACCAGATAGCCATGGTTAGGATCCATTACACGCCACGGCACTATAGACCCGGGATAAGGTCTCCAGCCCCTCCAGGAGCTAGACGATGAGTATGTAAGTTGAGCCTTTAGTCTCACCAACCACCCACTACGCCGGCCTTGCTGACGGAAATGTTTCCACCAGGGGAACAAGGCCGAGGCCCGGAGCAAATAGGCCAGGATCCCCGATAAAGCTGGGGGAACAGTTCCTCTTCTATCATGTCTAAGCACACATAGATCACCGCCCTTAAGTTGAAGGTCCAAAATGAATTGGCGATCATACACCAGCAGAGACTCAGTCCTTGATACACCAACAATTAAAAACGCCACAATCATCAGCCAGAATAAGAGCAACAGATGAGCAGCCACCAACACTGGCGCCATCTTTGACCGGGGAAACATCTCACTGTGTCTTATATCAAACTCCAGAAATTAGGGAATGTACAGGATAGATACACCATATGGACCAAAGTGTTGGGACACCTGGCCATTACACCATCGTGGTCAATAAAATTTGGCTTTTTTGACAGAAAAAAAAGTGAAAGCGGGTTTCTACAAAGTAGTGTCAATTCAGTAAAAATCTGGAATGGGAAAATTATATTAACCATGATTGATTTATAAAATCCACGTCCAAGGGGGTGAATACTTTTTATAGGCACTGTATCTGCAGTCTCTTACTTAAAAAGTGCAGAGACTGCAAAAAAAAAAAAAAAACTCTGTACACCTCCACATGCATCAGACTGGTGGGTCATAACTTGGTTTATGGGACACATTACACATTATTGTGCAGACACATTTTGCCATAATGTTGTGACAATTTTAAAGGTGAGAAAGAGAGAATAAAGACTGGGAAACTACTGTTTTATTTCTGACAGCCAACCAACTAAAATGATGTAGATGAAAAGGAAAATACTTGATCAATCTATATTTATTGATGCTTCATTCAGATATGAGAATTAGATGTTTTTCTGTTAGAAGACCTCAAGGCTCATGAATATAAAGATGAACAGACAGAGGGTCTACTGTATCTATCACTGGTATAATGCGGCAGCAATATCAGAAATATTCACTGTCTAGCATTTGCCTGGATGGTTATTTATCAATAATGTGTGTACTGTAACATGATTGATCTTGTGTATTTATGCACCATGCTTCACTGGCTGCGTTTGTTGTGTACACCTTGCTGTGAGTTCACTAGAGTCAGTAATGGAGCACAATCCTGTCAAAGCATTCATTTCAGCAGCCTCGTTCATCATTTATGCCATTACATGTGTCCCTAAATCTAATATGAAACTAGAAATAGGGCTCAGTTTCTCACTGAGAGAAGTGGTGAGCTTCTATTGTAATACTGATTTATAAGCTAAAGTCTCTGTCTGTCCTCCTGAAGCTGTCCAGAGTCCCGTTGTTCTGATCCTCCTCTGCAACTGTTGTTGTGACTTTTTCAGCAGACTCATTTTTAGGGCCGTTTATAAAATCTCACCCCCTGCTTCCCATCCCTCCAATGGCACCACAACAATCCTAAACAAATGTCTAATGTCATACTGTTGCGCAATAACACAAGAGACACTTCAAATCTGTTTTATGAGATTCCATCCATCCATTTTCCTCCGCTTATCCGGAACCGGGTCGCGGGGGCAGCAGTCTAAGCAAAGATGCCCAGACTTCCCTCTCTCCAGACACTTCCTCCAGCTCCTCCGGGGGAATGCTGAGGTGTTCCCAGGCCAGCCGAGAGACATAGTCCCTCCAGCGTGTCCTGGGTCTTCCCCGGGGAGATTTTTACATATTTATTTTAATTTGCTGTTTTTATGTGTAGGTGTGTGTGTTTGTGGGTGTGCGAGTGGGAATGGGGGAGTGAATGTCATACAGTTTTTCTTTTAGGGACACCAAATTTCATTCTATGTTACATGCAGTGACAATTCTGTTCTATTCTTCTAGACACACCACAAGGGTGAGGATTAAGAATGGATGGAAAATTAATCTAAAGAGAAAACAGCTCAGACTACACCATTTCTAACAAATCCCAGTATGAACCATGTCCACTTGTGGTACAATGAGATTTATTATCCATGCAGCTAGTAGCCTTTTGTTACATCCCAACCACGTATTAACTACCGCCAGCTGGTTTTTATTATCTTTGCACACTGGTACAATCCAGCTGGATTCCACATTGATTAAAAATGTTTTTCAATGGACAAAAGCCCTGATGAAAGATACTGATCAGTCCTAACTTCTTTGTTAGCCCGGGAAGCAAATTTGTCTTTTGTAAACCCCAGTGTTTTACAAAGCTAACATGCACTGACAAATTCGTGAACGACCCCAACCTGTAGGAAGCCAAACACCAATAGGAAACCTTTGCAGACAGGAGGACATGCCAGCTCCATGCACAAAAGGTTTTTGATTGAAACCCAGAACATTCTTGCTGCAGTTGCAGTGCTACTGTACCCATTATACTGCTGTTCTGTCCTGCACCACTACATGGACTGAAGTATTTTGAATGAAAAATAAAACAAGTCATTCTTCACTGTAGAGTTACGTACATAACGCAGATGACTAGAAACTATTATTACATAAGAATAGATTTAAACGAGAGTGTTGGTTAAAGTTTAAAGAGATGGGGTGCCTACAGGGGAGCAATACAACAGAATCAATCAAAACAGCATTGTTTCACATGTAACTGATCGCTGCAGTGCCTCTGTTAGGCAGTGACTGAGCTTCCCTGCATGGGTAGATCAGACAAAGCTAGCTGTAGTTATTGTACAAACTTCTCAATGCTTCTCACATCCCACCTTGTTGTTACAGATGACTGCAGAGCACATACAGTAGTGTGAATCTGCAGCACGACTTCTGCAAAATGCAGAGTGACATGACTACCCTTAATCTCAAATAAGTTGAAAATCCAAAGTGCAGCCAGAATTTTGGGGCTAATTAATTCCACATCTCCTTCCAGCAGCAACAGCAGAGGCTCTCGGCTCTGTGATAGTCAAATTGCTGCAGTATACTCTTACTGCAGTACTGACACATTTGGTTTCATGACTCATGTTAATATCTCTGCTGTCAAAAATTCAACACCAATGTAATTCCAGTGTCAGAACAATGTTGGGCTAATGTTCTTTGAGGATGTGAGTCCCGACTGTGCCGAGCGGCCTGTCAGCCAGTGCAGCTCGTCTCCCTGTTAACATCCTGCGTGGCTGAGGAGGAGTGGAGCCAAACAGTGCAGAGCGGATGAGTCAGAGGAGACGTCAGACTGTCTAACATAATCTCATCAACAACAAATCCTGACGTTACAGTCAGCAGCACCAGGTTATTCTAAGAAACAGCATGGCACAGTTAGCAGGTATACTGTACTAATGACAGTTCATTAATACTGTCATGTTTCAGTACTGTTCATTTGTTAACTAGTGCTATTTTAGCCCTGCAATAAAAAACCCATTTTAGTTTCAATCATATTTAGAAATAACAATGAGATTACAATTGCACAAAAGAGTACTTGAATATGGTTTTAGGAGAAACAAAGGATGCCATAGGATGTTGCTGCTGTGCTGTCAACAACAGATCATGAGTTTACCTTCTTGAGATAGTCTATAAAATGTCACCTCATCAAAAAACAAACACTCTGACAAGTGGAGGCCATCATTACAAGAAGACAGGACAACCAAACAAGTCAGCTATAAACTAGTAATTTGTACATTAAGATTGCAGTGATACCTGGCTGTTAACCCCTCGTTCTACCCCCAAATGAAGCTGTATTGACAGTATCATTTTAAAAAGTCCTTTGTTATGGTCAGGTAACTCTGGGTGTAAACCGCGGCCTAAACAAAAACACCACGCTGCAGTGTCAATACGATACTTCCGACAGTCACACTCTGGTTTGTGTGTTTTGAG
Source organism: Monopterus albus (assembly GCF_001952655.1). Taxonomy (NCBI): domain Eukaryota; kingdom Metazoa; phylum Chordata; class Actinopteri; order Synbranchiformes; family Synbranchidae; genus Monopterus; species Monopterus albus. The sequence continues at coordinate 1,365,023 of NW_018127957.1, forward strand.
AACAAAGCGTCATCTAATGGTGACACAGTGCAAATCAAGGAATAGCTCTTTAATGGACATGCTTCCTGTGTCTAGATTTCACAGTAAACAGGAGAAGGGGGCTCATGGAAGGCCTGTTTGTGTGTTTGCATGACAAACTCTGTGTGTGTGTGTGTGTGTGTGTGTGTGTGTGTGTGTGTGTATGAGAGAGAGAGAGAGAGAGAGAGAGAGCGCGAGAGAGAGAAGTTGGATGTGTAATGAAATCAGAGATGGGCAGCATACATGAGGCCGCTTGGGAGGGCGACCTCGGGACCAGGCAGGTGACTGGAAGACCAGCTGGGACGGTGGCTGAAGCGGCCGCTGCAAGGAAGCGTTGGGCCGG
>NW_018127957.1:1366702-1368472 GCF_001952655.1 Monopterus albus
GCTGAGTTCGTTTTGGCCAGATTGTACTGTCAGGATTCGGCACGTGAAGCTGCCGAAAAGTGTTTGGTGAACTCAATTAAAAGGCCAGATGAGGAAATGTAAGACAAAACTGTCTCTTTACTAAGAGAACTAACGAACAAAAAACCAGGACAAGACAGGTGTACAAAAAACACACTTACGGGTTGGTATAACACAGTCGATGGTCAGAGCCAGCAAACACATATATCAAAGGGAATCCAAAATACGTAGTCCAAAGGGAAGTCCGATAATCATACACAGTAGCAGTCTGAAACAAGAGGGCAAGGCAGAACAGAATAGTCAGAGCACACGATCCAGGTCAAAACACGAGAAATACACAAACCGAATATAATGCTGGAAAGTCAGAGCTGGCGTCTAGAACAATCTGGCAGGGGACTGGTGGGTGAAGGCTGCTTATAATGCAGTGCAAACAGGTGCAAACTATCGGGAGCAGGTGAACCTAATGTGAGTGATTAGACCGAAACAGAGGTGAAACAAAAACAGGAAGTAAGGTCAAAATAAAAGCCTGACAGGAAGCAGCAGAACCGAATCATGACAGGTGATGGTACTTCATTCTGTTTGCACTTGGGTTGAGATTGTGTTACATAAACTTCAGCCTGCAGAACGTCCCACAATATTTCTACATATTTATTTATCCAAACTGAACTATTCACAATGGGAAATTCTTTATAAGCCCTGTCACTTTTTGTTTTGATCTAAAGTGGATACATACACTATTTGTTTTGCACTCTACAAATATCTATTAAAATGGCCTGATTTACAGAAGTTAACTCCAGTTTAAACAGTCAAGGTATTGATCTCCAGTCCTCTGACTGGTGAGCTAAGAGGAGCTGTATTAGTAATGTTCCTATAAAGTATATTAACGCCAAAATTCACAACCTTGAAGTTTCCCCCTTTGTGACAAACTAAACTAACCAGCTCCTGGGTTCATATTCACCTTTAATGTGCAGATATGAGAAAATGGTGTCAATGTTCTCATCAAAAGTGCACTTTGCCCAAAATGTCACACTGTTCCCTTAAGCATATCTTTGTTACTGTTCCTTGATAATCACGTAGCACAAGCATGCTAAAACTGAAAATGGCTTTTCATGGTAAATGTCAAATGGGTTGTACTGTATTAATTTTCTGAAATAACTAAGAGTGCTGCACACAGGCAATCCTGCACGTGGATGGCAGTATTGATAGTCAGACTTGACCTTTTCACAAAATCCCTCCCTCCTCTATACATTCACTACTCCCTATAAAAACAGTTTATTCTACAGTGAGCAAACTCTCAGACACCGATAATTACTCATCAGTGAAATCAGTATGTGAATTCATTCATTTGCTTAATTACTGACAGGGGTAACATCACACAACAGTCATTGGCACAGTTAGTAGGTATATCATTTGCAGACACAGCTTTAGTATTCAGGCTCAAACACCCACAGGTGTGTCAGGGCAGTGTGGAAACTACACCACAAAAATATAAGTGAATCCAATTAAATGGCCAGTACAACAGGTAGTGAGTACGAGTCTCAATGAGCAGAGAAGACGAGGCCAGGTCGGCGTCTGATCTCAGGTGTGTGGGGATCTTAGAAGAACCAGAGTCGAGGAGGAAGTGGAGTGTGCATTTCTATTTTTTATTCTATTTTATATACTTAGATTGTTGTGTTTTTTTTTCTTTTAAATTGTATATTTCTTGTACTTTGGATTTAAAAGTTTTACGGTGCACTTTTTCGTGGGGGGGGG
>NW_018127957.1:1368566-1377543 GCF_001952655.1 Monopterus albus
TCTTGTCTGGGCCATTGCCCCATGACTGGCCACTGTAGATTGTGGGGGGGGTTCACCAGTTGTGTGCCATGAATCAGTAAGTTTAGGCTGCAACAAAACTAAGATCAAGATTTTAAGGGGTTAGGGCCAAGTCAGGACCAAGACCAGACCAGTGTAGTTTAACTGATTGTCATAGTTTGGTAGCACTGACTAGCCTGAGTTTCACTATATAGGAGTGAAGTTACTGAATATTTTTCCCAATATAATTTCCTCATAATTATACAAAAAAGTTTAATATAACCAACAGGAAGCCCCTGATGGCAGAACTGAATTTGATTGTACTACACTATTTAAAAATGAAGCTATTTAATATTTTTGTAGTAGGCTCTTTCTGTTCAGTGTTGCACTTTGTAGACGGTCTCTGTGAACCCGTCTCACAGCTGGCTGCACAAAGGCCAGTGTTAAGGTCCAGTGATTGTATAGCCCATCTGGGGGTAAAGCTGCGAGGACAGCTTGCCCTGGTTTTCTACCTTACTATGGTTGGAAAGATACATTTCACTATGACTTATTGATCTGGGAACTTAAAATCTGTGAATACTGTTGCAACTTTATTTTAGTCCATCTTTCCAGGCCAAAGGAACTTATTCTGTACATTAGCATCTTTGTTAGCAGGTTAGCAAATTCTTTAGCTGTAAAATAGGCCACATTTGTTTCATCTTCTCTTTATCTGCTGTCATTTTTAAGATATTGGGTGTAACTACCATCCTGACAGTGCAGAGGAATATCCAATCAGTTTGAATAGCTTGATGATCAATCACACAAACAGTTGTCCAACCAATGGTTGTTGATTAGCAGGTCACTCCTGTTGCCAACTTGTTTCTGTTTGAGATCAAGCCACCTTTGTTGTTTTCAGCATAGAACTCTTATTGTTGTTTTTCATTCATTCTGATGTGTCACCTTTTTATGTTCATTTGGCTTAATGCGCTCGCTGTGCCTAAGTGTTGATATGGTAGGGAAAACCTTGGTAATGGTGTTAACAAAAACAGACAATGCACAGGCACGTTCCCCACAGTTGTGGTCTTGACTGGTCTTGAAATAAGATCCCGAGTCCGCTTTGTCCAAGGGTGCTTTCACACCTTAATTCGTTTGCTTTGGTCCGCATCAGTTGACGAGTTTGTAAACATGTAGCAATGTCTCCTTGGTTCAGTTTTGTTTCACACACAGAAAAATCCAAGTGCACCAAAACACGTCAGGTAAAACTACGCGAGAACGTTCTCTCCGCTTATTGGTCAGATGTGTCTGCCGCAAGAACAGAAAAAGTAAATAAAGGAAGAAAGTCCACATTTCTGTGATGAGAGAGGATGGAGGTCAACATACGTGGGTTGGGCCTCGCCCTGGTTATTTTGTATTACGTTACTTGCATTTACCACTTAAACCAAGTTGTACAGTTTTGAAAATGAAGCGCAGCATTGTGCAGCAGACCTCTCGATTTCCTTTTCCCTGAGCCGTTTGCTAAATTGTGCATAAACAATGCTGTTTTTGTGTGTAGTGGATAGTTGTGCCCGTATGTAGTCATCCGACCAGATGTCTACGAGGCATTTTACCTCTTCATGACTCCCAAGTTTGCCCAGGATTCATCCTGGCGCATGTTTTGGGTGACAGGAAATAAAATCTACCCATAATCCAATGCCCTCAAATCATGTGATTCACGGCCATTGGTCTCGTTTTGGTTCGATACACGTTCTCACCAGGAGGACCGCACCAGAGTTCGCTAGATGATGCGGATCGAGACCACCTCATTTTGGGGGTCTCGGTGCGGTTGTTTTGGTGCGCACTCAAGTGCGATTACCGTGTTCACATCAGACAAAATGAACCGCACCAAGAGGGAAAACAAACTTAAACGCTGTAGGTGTGAAAGCACCCCAAGACCAAGACAAGACTGATTAAAAATGCGATGAATTCCAAGACGAGACTGAGACCTTCAAAAAGTGGTCTTGAGACCAAGACCACTACAACACTAGTATCTGGTTATTAAAAATATCTTATCTAGTCTTAACTAATACCACTACCTAGACACATCATGGAAAATTCTTCTTAGGATTGTAGCCCGAGTAAAATGGTTGCCGCAGGGGACACAATTATTGGGGTCCTTGCAGCTTCGATGTCCAGTAGGTCACAGTTTATTTACACACAAAAAGATATGGAGCAACAAAACACGGAGTAGTAAAAAAAAGGGGTAACAAAATACGGCAGTGGGCTATCCCGCCAAAAGCTCACCAGCTCTATGTTGGACACACCGCCACCAGCACCGTCTGCATATAGGTTAAAAAAAATCATGGCGCTCCACTCTCAAGCTCAGTCTAATGTAAAGAAGGAAGGGACCACAATGCATTTGGTCAAGCTTTGGCAGAATGTACACATCTCATTCCATACTGCCAATCCATTGGCCAATGTACTAGGCGACATTAAATTTCAGTAGCCCACTGTAGGTTACTTTTACATAACATTACCAAAATTGAACAGTGTTACATTAACATGAAAACCATAAACATTGAATGATAATGTTGAAAACCTTTAAGGGACCTTTCACCATCAGTGGAAAACAATTTAGTTATTTATTTATTGATCTCCCCTTAGTACATGTTTACCACCCGGCTACAGGATGAAAGTGGTCATTGCTGGAGTTGTTATGCCAGCAGTGATTATTAGTCAGATTTGACATGCCATCCTTTGAGGGATTACGTAAATGTAGAAAACACTTCAGAGCAGGGCAGGAGCACAGAACTCTTCGGTGGGATATTTTCTTCTGGTTCTAATCTCAACAGGACACTGCATGTTTATACTGTAATTGTATATGACATGTTCCCCCAAAAGTAAGAAGACAAAAACACACACAAACAAAAACACAAATGTGAACTCTAAGTACATATAGTATGCCTTTATGAAAGTTTCACTCGCATAAATCAATCTATGATATGCAATGTGAAAATGGCCTGTACTGTACATACACATGAAATAAAATAACTGTGAATCAAACAGGCCTATCAGAATCAAAATCAACTTTCCATGTTAACAGACAAAAAAAAAATCGACTTGGGTTGGGTTTTCAGCTGCTCAATATACGTAGACATGGGACCAAGCAAATATAGACTGATGATGGGTTTCCTCTAGCATAGACAATACCTTCAGCCTCTGACAGCAGAAGGGTTTACAAATGCCAATAACAGGACATTTTAACATATTAACTGTTCATACAACATAGAAAACAAATGGGCACTAGAATTGTATAGATCCAAACCTTTCAATGAAGATGCTCCTGATTAGTGAGTTTTAAAGACTTTGCAGTAAGAATTCCTCACTACTAAAATCCAATCAGCAGTGAACTGCACTTCCAGTAGGAACAGTGGTGGGTCTCTGACTGAAGAGTTGCTGCCAGGTCAGCTGTCATCTTTCAGTCTTAGACCTCAGTCTACTCTTGTTTAGAGAAAATGTATGCCAAAATGTCGTGTATGTAGAGCCAAGTCAGCTGAGCATCCCTTTGGCACGCTGTCTCGTCTGGGTAAATATGGGCCTGTCCAAACCCCTGTGCCAGTTGTTGGTGGCGGAGTATCATCACTCCAAATGCACTTCCTTTTGTACTAAATCTTAGAAACAGTGGTTCCATTCCATTACCTGTGGAGTGAACCAATGTTTCTAAGATTTAGATTGAGATCTTTCCTGATTTTCACAGAATTTGCAGTGTTTGTGAAAAACAATCCATTATTTCATGTGTATACAAGTCAATTTTTGGCAAGATTTAGATTTATGTATTTCAGTGGCTGGTGTGATCATCTAAGGGCAACTGCTAAGGCCTGCCATCCACTCAGGGCAGCTCTGTTCAATCTGGCAGTGACCTTTTTTTTAAAAAAACAACAACAAACAAACAAAAAAAAAACAGTCAATTTCAGATTTCAGCAAATACAACCACTCCAGAACTGTTGTACAACTAAAACTAAGCAGGCACTGTGCAGATTTAGACCCCATTCAATTGATGCTGACTGCTTTTAGAGTAGTCATACAACTATGCAACCTTCTAAATCTTCTATAGAAGAATGTATAGAAAATGATGACAGCCATAATAGAAACACATTTTACTGGACTATATGCTTCATTGCTCAGTGGCCTGTCCTTACATGAAGAGGAGTGTGTCAGTGTTTCCTGATAGATAAATTCAAGTAAAAAAATCAACATCTACCACTTTAGGAAACTTAGATGTTTTGTGTTTTATGCAAAAGCAGACACTCAAAATACTAAAAACAACTTAAAAGATGCAAATGATTTCAACATAGACAACTTCACAGATAGTTGGACAAATAAGAAACTGACCCCTGAGCTTCTCACCGAGCTCACACAAATTTACATCATATCTTAAAATGTAACGCAGATGCATTTCCTGTTTAATGTGTTTCAAGAATTAAACATGAACGGCTCAGTGTTTTGAAGATAAAGCTTTAAAGAGGGCTGTGACATATAGGATTACTGAGATCCTGTAATCCAACGTCATGGCACATAAACTATGTTTAAGTTGTCAGTGCCTCAACAAGCCAACATCCACACACCTAGCCATTTACTTCACATCGCGACTGGCCAGGTGCGTGGATGTGATAAAGCTGGCAAGATTGGAACTTCTCTTTCTTTCAAACGAGCTTCTTTCATTCTTCACACAACTTCTTATGTCATGTTTCTTGTGAACAGTCAAGTGCAATAGCATATTGAATGAATGAATTAAGAATGGGTAGTGATTCTAGGCTTTGCCCATCTTTCCCTTTTACGCAAGAATAAAAATCAAAAATCAAATCAAATCAAATCAAATTTTATTTGTATAGTACCAAATCACAACAAAAGTCATCTCAGGACACTTTACAAACTAGGGTCTAGACCTTACTGTTATCAATATTATTACATAGGGAAAACCCAACAAATCCCCCTTGAGCAAGCACTTGGCGACAGTGGGGAGGAAAAACTCCCTTTAACGAAAACAAAACCTCCGACAGACCGGTTGGGGTGAGTGGATAGAGGAGAGAGAAAAGAAAAAAAGCAACAAGACACAACAAACAATCAAACACTGGTCAGGCTGATGTGGCTGGTGACTGCTCATCAGAAACATAGAGCTCCAGGGCCAGGGCAACCTGCAGAAAAGTACAGGGAGAGAGAGAAGACACACTACGGGAGAGAGGAGACACAAAGTAATGTGTAATGGTGGCATATAGAAGCATAGGGAGAGAGGAAAGGAGAGAAGAGGGTATTTCGTTCATGTTCCAAGCCCTCATGTGTTAGTTATAATAATTTCGCATAAGATACTAATATTAAAACCTGTTCATGAACACCATGCACACTTCCATTAAAGTGTACACTTCTCCTTTCTATAAATGATTTTTATATACATCGAAGTGCCAAGCAATATGATGACACAATACACTGTTGGAAAGTTTTTCAATACCAACTGGTTTAATGTAGCCTTTCGGGCAGTGGGGACTTGACTTGGACTCAAACACTGGTGACTCGAGACTCAACTTGGACACTAGGTTTAGCGACTTGACTCCAACACTGTTTCCCAAAATAAACCTGCCCAACAAAATTCTTTTTGGAATAATGGGGTTATCATGAAAAATAAACCTTGAGCATGGAATTTACAGAGAGGAATAAATACCTAGTGATGGCAGGTCCTCCCACTGAATTCCTTATTAGGGCAGAAAATCTGCATCATCCCTTAGCTCTCCAGTGAAACTGTCAAAGCTCAAAGTGTCCAATATCACCACAGAGCCAAACCAGAGCAGTTAACTTTGGGGTAATATTGGAGTCAGGGAAAAGATGCCAAAGGGTGTATTGATGATACACCAGCATCAGCATAACAAAGCACCAGTAATTTTTAATCAGTACCTTTATGATTTTAGGTTTAATTAAAGTGTGAGATTGTGACTTTGAGTTTTAATTGCAGGTTGTCTGTTCAGATGAACACAGACAATAAGAATAAATCCAGCAAAGGCTGTCTGGCTGGTTGACAGCAGTTTTCAGGGAGCTGAGCTGCTTTGCTTTCAGTGGGTTCAGTAGCTGAATTTGTCAGGACATGTTAGCAGACAGGCTGACTGGACTGAAGCTCAGGGTCAGATGACTACAGACTGGCTGAGGATCCTAGAGTGATAGGGACAGAACACATCACCACACTGCCTCAAGGAAAACATCCCAACTAAAAATGATATTGTCAGCATCACTTGTCTGTTCCAGCTTCATGCTGTGCAGAGGTGAGGAAGGGCCAAGGACTATCAATCTCTTTCTAGTGCTCTTTCATTTTCATTTGTTGAACAATTATATGTGGCACTTTTCATTTTCACTATTAGGCCCTTAGGGACCAAACAGCTCTAGGGTCGTAGTTCTAAGGGCTACCCCAGTGGGGAGCTTCTCCAAAACTACCTCCACAGGCTTTTTTCAGTTTGCAGTAGCATCACCAGTAGGAACGTGGAAGAGATGTAATGGAGTGATCGCTATTGTTCACACAACTAACATGGTCTTTAAAAAATGACAGCAGTGCTGCAGTCAACATACATGTACGTCACTCATGGTTCCTAACACAGGTACTTTTACCAATAGTTCTAAGAACTATGAAAAAGCTCCTCTGGTCCAAAAGTGTCTCTTGTTAATAACTGCAGAAGAGACATTCTGAAAATGTGATTGGTCAGTAGAGCTGAAAGGTTTCACAATAAAAGTAACATTTTGAGTAATGTTTTAACAAAAGATGAAGATGGCCCAATATGATTTAAGTCGCCACAATCCTCCTATAGCCACCTATATCTCATGCCATAGCACTGACTCACATCCAGTTCTCTCTTCCTGACTCTGCAGGGTAAGGCTGACACCTGAAACAAATGCAGATGAGAAGGGAAACAGTTCTATCCTGAAATTACTCAGCTACCATAGTGAAGCTGGTGAAAGAAAGAGGATTATTTATGTCCAGGTTGGGACAGGCAGAGCAATATGAAGTTCATGTAACATCGCTATATAGAGGAGAATGTCACAATTTGTCACATTGGGCTTGTCATTAGAACATACTGTAACGCTATGAGTCAATAAAACTAGCAGAGTTTTCTTCCTTACCTACATATTGGTGATTATATCTTAAAGGAAACTGAAGAATACCAATAATATAATGAAGTTCTTAACGTAATAAAGAGGCTGCAATTTAACACACTGTATTTGGTAGTTTTGTTAGTGAACATAATGAAGTCATATGTAGTGTTTTGTAAATAGTAGTCTTACAAAACAAACAAAAACAAAAACATAAAGACACAAAATTTGGAATACCAGGACCCTGGAGAAGAGACTGAACACCACACCATGAGAGTGTTTTGTCAAAGTCATATAGAGTTTTGTAGTGTAACTCTTTCAACAACAGAAGTTAGCAACACCATGATACTGAAGAAGCTGGAGCTGAGCTCTCACTCTGGCCCCATTTAGATCCAAGCTAGCAAAGCTATTAAAACTGATGGCCATACAATGTTACATTATCCTGAAGACACTGAGCTTCCATGGAGACATCTAAAAAAAATGTTGAAAGAGTTATTTAGTCAAAGAGTGAGATGTGCAATGAGTGGTCACACCCACAGAGGCTAAGGTTTGTGCCACTGAGCACGTGTCTTCACCTGTGTTCATACAGCTACGTTGATACCTGTGTAGCCCCTGGGGTTGAGCTGAAGAATAATATTTCACACACTGCACTCTGACACCTTGATGTGTCAACACAGCAGGAAATAAATTACCATGTGCCTTCCTTATAACTCTCAGCAGAGCCAGAAGACTGAATCATTTAAGCTTTCAACTCTTCAAAGGCTGTTTTTGAGAGTGGCTGTCGTGGTGTTTAGGTTTTAAATTGAGCTGCTTCTCGGAGGAACAGATGGAAGACAGCAATGGCCTGACACTCTCTAATGAAATAAGACAGGTAGCTGATTTATGCTCATAGAGAGCAGAGCTGTATTTGAATTGAATTACTGTGAGGAGCAAAACATGGGGACAGTCCAGATGTTTACCTCAACAGCCACAGGAGTGCTGCAGAAAACATCTGTCTGATCCTTTATTGAAGTGCACGTGTAAACTTGAGCTTAGAAAATGTAGTGTCATGACTATGAAGGGTGATTTGCCACAAAGGCTCTGGGGGTGATAAAAGACTTTGCAGGGAGTACAAGCAGGGAGAGCACTAGATGTTTGAATCAGCATATTGCAAGAGAAAGGCTTATATAACTCAAGTCAACAAGAAGGAAGATGCAAACAGCTGGAACTGTTCACTGAAATATCCCTTTGATTCATTACAGCAAAAGTGAATTGCTTGGACTGCACAGTTCCCCTGAGCACAGCCGACTACAAAGGGCAACGAGGCTTGATATACAGTCTCTACAGTCCAGCCAGCTGAACTCTGTTACTCTCTGCTAACCAGTGTGTGGGCATAGAGAGGAAGTGAGTTCTATATGATCTGTAATATTAATCCATAAAGGAGCAGCCTGATGATGGAATACAAATAAAAACACAGGGTTGCCAATAATTCTGTCATTTTGGAATTATTTTAGCTCTAGAACAATGCCATTTTGTTTTGCACTGCAGCACAGGCTCTTGTAAATGCAAGAGCAAACTCGAGGATCTAATATAGATCTGAGCACTCTACAGTGAAATAATGTGCAATGTATGAATGACAGTGTTCAGTAAAAAGGAAACAATGAGAAATTATGTGCAGTACAGATCACATTTTCAGTTTATTCAGCACATCAAATCAAATTTTATTTGTATAGAGCCAAATCACAACAAAAGTTATCTCAGGACACTTTACAAAGTAAGGTATAGACCTTACTGTTATCACTATTATTACATAGGGAAAACCCAACAAATCCCCCTTGAGCAAGCACTTGGCGACAGTGGGGAGGAAAAACTCCCTTTAACGGAAGAAACCTCCGACAGACCCCGGCTCTTGGTGGGC
>NW_018127957.1:1378115-1386122 GCF_001952655.1 Monopterus albus
ATGGAGCCTTGTCATTAAGGGCTTTGTATGTTAGGAGAAGGATTTTAAATTCTATTCTGAATTTTACAGGGAGCCAGTGGAGAGAAGCTAATATGGGAGAGAGATGCTCTCTCTTACTAGTTCCTATCAGTACTCTGGCTGCAGCATTTTGGATTAACTGGAGGTTTTTTAGGGAATTATTGAGACATCCCGATAGTAAAGAGTTACAGTAGTCCAGCCTGGAGGTAACAAATGCATGGACCAGTTTTTCAGCATCACTTTGAGACAGGATGCTCCTGATTTTTTCAATATTGTGCAGGTGAAAGAAGGCAGTTCTAGAGACTTGGTTTATGTGTGATTTAAAGGACATATTCTGATCAAAGATGACTCCAAGGTTCCTCACAGTAGTACTGGAGGCGAGAGCTAGGTCATCTAAAGTAACTATATGATTAGACAGCAGATTTCTAAGGTTTTCAGGCCCAAGCACAATGACTTCAGTTTTGTCAGAGTTTAGAAGTAAGAAGTTGCAGGTCATCCAGGCCTTTATGTCTTTAAGACATGCTTGAAGTTTGACCAGCTGATCTGATTCATTTGGCTTCATAGATAAATATAACTGAGTATCAGATGCATAGCAATGGCAATTTATGTTGTGCTTCCTGATAATATTGCCTAAAGGGAGCATGTATAAAGTGAAGAGAATTGGACCTAACACAGAGCCCTGTGGAACGCCGTGACTAACTTCAGTTTGTGTGGAACATTCGTCATTAACATGAACACACATATATCAAGATCAGTAAAGTAATCTGTAATCAATACGCTGCTGAGGTTAGAGTGTCAGGTTTGACCGGCTGCACCTGTCTCTCTCACTCTTTTCCTATTGTTTCGGCCCCGATTACATCACCTGGCACACCTGCTCCACATCCCCTGATTGTCACCAGCTGCACCTCATTGGTTCTATCCTTACTTATATCCCGCTCACCTGTCACTCCCTTGTCAGTTTAATCTTGTTCTCAGGCCCTGTCGATCGTTGTTTTCCTGTATTTGACCATTTGTCTCTCACCTTTAGTTCTCCTAGCTCCTACCAGTACTATCTTCCACTTTCCGTTTGCTGTCTCTCCTTCTGCTGTTTTCCTCCTCCACGGACGTCTCCTCCGGGCCCTGGACCTACTCTGCCCTTCCAGTCTCCACCATTTCAGGTCGATGCACAGTCTCCTTGACTCATCTGTACACCCCCTGCCTTCTTTCTCCATAGCCATCACCGTCTCTCTGTCGACCAGCTCAGGAGTGACCCCAGCGTCTGCAACCCGACCAGCTCCCATCCATCTCACCACAAACTGGTTTCTCTGCTGCTGATCGACACCCGGTTACTCTCATCATTCTACACTTACTGGTTATCGTATGGACTTATTCACATTGCATTGTAAATAAATTTAGCACTGATTGCACCGAAGTCAGCTACCTGGGTCCGCCTCTCTTTACTCACTTTCCTCCATGTCCGAGCGGACATAACATCACCAATGCGGTTTGTGTGCTATGATGGACTCTAAATCCTGACTGGGAGATTGGATATTGGTCTATGATTAGCTAGGACACCCGGGTCAAGCATATCAGCATAATGTCCATTTCCACGGTATTAATTCCATCAACACAACAACAGGGTCATGTCATACCCATCACTGCTCTCATGTCAGACAATAAGATTGTTGGGGGTGAACTGAGCCTCGCCTGGAAAGCAGACAAGTGCAGGTGGCGGCAGAGAGTAGTGACAAAAAGTCAAACAGCCTTACTGTCTGTAGAGGAAGTCACAGAAACACTCACTTCCTGTTAGGCTTGATCTCCATTTAATAGAACAGTAATATTCAACTCTATTCAGTTTGTACTCAGTCTCCAATAGATGTCATTTTAACCCTATCATTTATGGTTTGTGTATGAAAATATAAACTATAAATAAACTTGCCTTCCACACCTGCTGTCAGTAATGCCTGTGTCAATTGACTGCAATATGTGCAGGATATTTGTTATTTATTTATGGCTTTTGAGCTGCTTTCTTGTGTTATTCTCTGTGATGATATGCAAATATCATATGTAAATTTAGTGGAATTGATGCTGGCTGGAGTGCACCTCTATAACTATGAACAGTCTCAAGTGCTGATAGTGAGGCTTTTAGGCTAAACCTTTGTTTTGAAACACCCTTCAACCACTCTGCTGTCATTTTCTGCAGCTGTTTCCACTTGTAATCCACATATCTGAGCTTAGTGTGTAGTATCCTGCTGCCACATTCACCCACTCTGCTCCTGAGGGTATAACTGTGAGCTGAATCTAAAATTTAGAGCATTACTTTGTCCAGTATCTGAACAGACCATACAGTTCCCTGACGAAAGCATCTGTTCTATTTTGTCTTATTATGAGCTCCCCTTATGGCAGCAATAAAGGAAAACAATCACTTTTTGCTTCCCTCGGGGAAATTAAACGAAGCAGTCAAAGATGCAATAAATCAGCTGCCTGTTTAATGGCCTCCTAACAACACTGATATTGAGACATTATTAGTTAATTGTCAGGGTGAGATCTGTTTGACAATAACAGTAGACACTGTAATTTAACTGCAAAACCAGAATCTATATTGTTCACAAACAGGTTTACTCTAAGTGTGTCACACCTGCTTAACTGTGACCGCGTGGTTAGTGGATTAGTTTATCACATCCATTCATCTCAGCATCCACTCAGGATGTGTGTACATGCAGTATTCTACTGTGTGTGTCTACATGGTTCGATGGTGTTTTTCATTTCCTACCACCTGAGACCTCAGGTAGCAGCAGGTAATGGTATAAAGTCTACACAAAAGCATAACTGTCCCCATACCCAACCCAATCCACCCTGGAGGTGGATGGGGGCCCAGCATACACCGTCAGGCAGATCCTGGATGTCCGCCCTAGGGGCCGAGGTTTCCAGTACCTGGTGGACTGGGAGGGTTATGGTCCGGAGGAGCGTTCCTGGATCCCCCGCTCCTTTATCCTTGTCCTGTCAGGTTTGCCCGGCTGCACCCGCCTTTCTCACTCTTTCAGCCCCTGCTTACACCGCCTAGCACACCTGCTCCACATCCCCTGATTATCACCAGCTGCATTTCATTAGTCCTATCCCTACTTATACCCCGCTCACCTATCACTCCCTTGCCAGTTTATTCTTCTTTCTCAGGCCCATTCGGTTGTTGTTTCTTCTCGTACTTTTACCATTTGTCTCTCACCCATAGTTTGCCTATCTCATCCCAGTACAATCTTCCACTCTGTTTCTCCTTCTGCTGTTTTCCTACTCCACAGACGTCTCCTCCTCCTCCTCTTCACTCCAATGAATTAGTGGGTTTTTGTTAAATGTGGGCCAAAATCATCACAATTAAAAGACCCAACAGCTTAAACTACTTCAGTCTGCGTGTACTGAATGTATATAATACACGAGTTTCACTATTTGAGTTGAATTATCAAAATAAATGGACTTTTCCACGATATTCTAACTTATTGAGATGCACCTGTATGTGTATTATGAATATAAGTTGTAGTATAGAAACTAGAGCTGACAGAAGAAAAATAAAAGCAGATAAAGTACAAAATTTGGTGGAATTCTAGCTTCAGCTCGGTCCATCTTGTCACTGTTTTGGCTACAGGCTCCGCAGCCTATAGGCTGGGATGAGATGGACCATGTAGCTATCAGACAGACCGAGGGCTGCGATAGGCATTTTTTGTTCCTGCGTAGCAGTGATCCAATGTGTTTTGTCCCTGGTGGGACAGCTGACGTACCGTCTCTGTCCTATAGTGCGCTATCGTGGGCCTGTGGTCTTATAAACACTTTGACCAGAATGAATGAAACATTCTCTGGGAGAATAAAATGGTTTGCAGATGATGAAGAGAGTCTCTAAGTCCATGTTGCAAGTACTTTCTAACACTGTCACATCTTTACACCGACCTTCATTTATGTAGAAACAGATTCCCAATCCTCTCGTTGTCCCAAATAACTCTGTGTACCTGGAACCCCGGTATTTGTATTGTACTGTCTGAGATGGAGTCACTGAGCCAAGACCCTGTGAAACATAGAGCAGCAGAATGTGAGAAGTCACATTAATGAGAAGGAGTTCATCTATTTTGTTGGCTAGAGAGTGGAGATTCGTTAGGTGGATAGACAGGAGCGGCGTCCAGGTCGCTCTCTGTTGTAACTTAACCAGGGCGCCCTCTCTATTCCCTCGCCGGAGTGTTCTCCAAGCCCCATAAAGGGCTGCTGCCCCTCTGACCACAACGTCCACATCATTTTTTGCATTAGCAAAAATGGGAGAGAAGGTGTTCGGAGTGAGTTGTCTGATGTTTAGGAGCTCTTCTCTGGTGTTATTTATGTAGTCATCACTTATATGTAGTCAAAACATTAAAAAAAACTGCTTGTGTAGAATCTGAATCATGAATGAATCACAGAAATATTATCTCATTATTATGCCACTGAAGGGAGGGAGGATATCCCATTTAGCCAGCTACAACTTCTCTAGCATCTTTTCATCACACCCCAGCTCATCCCAGCAGGGATGGGAGAAAGAGAAGGAGCCACACGTTAGCCAAATGGAAATCACCTTCATATTGTCAGTGCATTATGTTACCACTGACTGTTTGTGGCTTACTTGCAAAGGCATATACCGGTAGTTTAAAACACCAAAACAAAACATACGAAACAAACAAACTTTGAGGCCTATCCCTAGAGAAAATATAATCAGTTACTGGCTTTTCTCAACATTTTCTATGCTCAGGGTGTTTTGAGTTTTCAGGGTTGCTAGAAGAATGAATTGTTGTTTATAAAAGAATAGGGAACTTTTATAGGAAAGAATAAAACATATATAATTCTAAACCATAGTTTTACAAACAACTACAATGTACATATTTGAGTTACTTTAACTTGAAGCCTTAATATTGTTGACGTCCACTTTTCGATAGCATTATTACCACTTAAAGGATCGGAATCTGTCTTTCACCGCTGGACTTCCATTTAGTAAACTTTTAATGATCCTGCAGTGAAATGACAGTTATAAAAGGCTGTGTGTTCACAGCACATATAGCCGGAATGACTGGAGCATGAGCACCCAGGCACACTGTTGAGTTACATTCATTCTTGCAGCACACTTTGTATGCTCTGACTGTTATACATGTCACACCATTTTTATCTAGAATTTTGCATGCTGTTGTTTGAGCGTGCTCCTCTGGTGCCATGTCGGACTGTGCTCACATCATGAGAATCGCTGTGCCAGAGTCTGTTCTGCTACTGATAAAAATATATACTGCAAATGCTGTGTTATCAAAGCGGGGATGCAGAGCTGACAATCTGTTCCACTTCACTGCCAAAGGGCCAAGAGGAAGTAAAACACCAGGAAGCACACGCACGTGCTCACACAGCCATTCCACCCACACAAAGACTCAAAAACACATGATAATTAAATGAAACCAGTGAGCTGAGGATTACATTCCCAGCATGCAGCCACTGTCGGTCAGACATTCACTCCGCAGACGTCCAGCAGTGTGTCACAGCTCTCACTCGATCTTGTCTGCCAGTTGCAGCTTTCCATTGCAGGCTGCATGTGAACGCTCCATATCTGGTTTTGTTGTGGTTAATGTGACGGGGGGATTTTTTTTTTATCGAAGAGCAAATAGATGGAAACAATTGATGTGTGGAAGAGCTGTATATGAAACTTTCTTTTGTTTTACCCAGTTTGGGAAAGGACAGCATCACCCACTGAGCAGACAGGTGTAGACTATGTTTGGGTTGCCAAGAACAGAAGCCTATGTTCTTGTGTTTGTAGGCTGAGAGACAGAGAGATAAAAAATCCAAGCTGCCAGCGCGTATACAGACATTTTAAGCAATCACACATTAACTTAAGTCAACAATTCAACTGGCAGTAGCAGAGCTTTGGTAGAAGCCAGCTCTGGGAAAGAGAACAGAGGTGAGAATGTAGAGACTGGCAATGCAGCTATTTTTGAGAGACAAACTCTGGATGCAGAATTAATCACTTTGGTTCAACTAAACCCCCAAAACAGAAAGTCTTTTTCAAAGGAAATTTAACTGGTAAATTTTGAACGAACACTGAGAAAAAAACAATAGATCTTGTCCAACACTAAAACTCAAATACAGCCACATTTACTTTGGTTAGTTAAAGTTTTGTTTACCCAGTGTAAGTGAAAGACAGGCAGACAGAATTTATGGACTTCACATACAAGTTGTTGTGTAAGTGAGGGGACTTTTAATTGTTTTAAGATAAACCTCTGATACATGCTTGTATAAAACTGACAATGATTCACTTCAATTCAGTTTTATTTGTATAGCGTTAAATCACAACAAAAGTCATCTCAGGGCACCTTACAAAGTAAGGACTTGAGCAGCACTTGGTGACAGTGTGTGTGTGTGTTGGGGGGACTCCCTCTAACGGAACAAATGGAAGCATCCATTCAAAATAAAGTGTGCAAATACACCAACTTTTTTCACATATATTTGTCCCACCGGGAGGAGGCCCGGGGGAAGACAAGGACATGCTGGAGGGACTATGTCTCTCGGCTGGCCTGGGAACGCCTCGGCATTTCCCCGGGGGGGCTGGGGGGAGTCGGACGTGGAGAGGGAAGTCTGGGCATCTTTGCTTAGACTGCTGCCCCCGCGACCCGGTTCCGGATAAGCGGAGGAAAATGGATGGATGGATGGATGTTCCAGAAGAAATGTAACCATGTTCACAGAGACGTACCACAGTGCGTACAGACTGTTGGCAGTTGTACATGATGAAAAATATTATGTTACATGTCGTATTCTGTTCTGCCTAGTGGCAGCTATTTTCTGCACTATCCCACTGTAGCCTAGGAAGCCTAGGATTAAAGAGGGGGGGAGAAGGGGATGTTGCAAAATGTAAAATGGACTTTATAGCAAGAGTCAGTGGCTGTCTGCATCACCTCTTCTCAGAATGCTGCTCACAGCCAGAACCTGAGCTCAATGTTACTTCAGTGTCCCTTGACAAAGCCTGACTGTGACAGCAGGGGTAGGCAGGGAGTTTGGTTAATGATACACAAGAGACAATGTCATGAGGACAATGGGTTTCATTTGTTTCTGACCAGCACTGTGACAGTCATGGCCAAGAGCAGATCTCCTCTACCACACTGTCAGCAGAGAGCCAGTCATGAAAGCAATAGGAACTGAGTGCATATTCAACCAAAGTCATAAGTAGATCTGCATTCAAAATGAATGAATATACTGTATATACTAGTATAATTAGTAGACTCAATATAAATCAAGTTTACACTGGTATGTACTGACCCCAATAAATAGATATACGTATATGTTAGGCACAAAAGTTCACCACTGACAAAGGCTTTCACATTCTTCTCTCTATTTACCTTTTATATGATGCCAAACTAACTACCAGCTACTGTAAATACATAAAAGCATTTCAACCATAAATAGTGTTAAAAAACTGTCATGGTCCACTCCTGACTTTCTGTCAGGCTTGGGTTTGGGTTTAAATACTCATCAACAAAAAAGCAAAGGTTTTGAGTCTGGACCTGAACACCTCTTTCACCTTAACGTCTTCTTCCTCCTAATGTGGACATTCTCCTTTTATACACCACCATACTGGTAAATGCACAGCTGACGTTGTTGCTCTGAGCATAAAATATAGTGTGGCTGGCAGCCCATGGGAAATGATTAAAAATTTGTGTCAATTTGTGGATGTTGGAAATGTTTCCTCTTTTCCTAATTATTTCTTTTATGACTACAGTTATCAGGATTTCTTGTCATTATTGTTATCCTGCAAATGTAATAGGTGGGATTCTGCAATATACAAATTGGTTTCTTTGTCTTTTGCCATTGTATGTTATTTATTTCTGAATTTATTTTTGTATTTTTTTAATATAATTTGCCTGATTATTTTATTGTTTCCTCTTTTTTCTTATATACCTTATTTAGCAGCTGAAAATAATGAATAAATGGTAAAATTCCAGTTGCACTACTTATTTTCATATCAAAAAAAAA
>NW_018127957.1:1386198-1388239 GCF_001952655.1 Monopterus albus
TGACAATAAGAACCTCTAAATTTAATTTGTTCTGTTATGGTATATCAACGATGGCCTGAGGAAATAGGACATTCTTCTGCAACAGCTCTACTCTGTTTTTTAGGTGAATAAAATATAGTTTTAAACTGTAATCGTCCCTAGAAGCTTAACACAGTCAACAGTGAAATGAAAGAGCAGGGGTAGAGAACTGCGACCTTTTCTGTTTCTATTTATCAGCTGAAAACAATGAATAAAATGTGGAATACTGCAGGACGACTTCAATTTCATAGGGTAACTTACTTTACCCTAAGTGGTGCTTTCCTGCAGTTTAATTCAGCATGTACACAGGAAGATAGGAAAGTCTCCCAGAGGATGCTACACTACTTCTTCCCCAGCGAGGCTTTTATGTCACCCAGATACAGTAGATTTGCACATTTAAATGTACCCCAGCTGTTTCCTTTATACATATACTCCATGCATTACATGGCCACTATTCTTTTTCTTTTATCATATTCCAGAAATCAAAACATTCATGCTTTAGGGATAAAGACGTTTTACTGTAACTCAGGCATGTCAAACTCAAATCACACAAGTCAAACAGTCACAGCTGCAGGCCAAACAGGATTAACATTTATTGAACAGTCTAAAACTGACAATGATTTAACCAGAAATATGAACTTGAACAGACTTCACGGGTTCCGAAATCGACATGCATTGTGGGAGATGTAGTTTATGGTCAGTGTATGTTTTTGATTAGTATAAACTTTTATTTTAAGACAACCATATGCATTTTAAGCTTTCAAGGGCCACATAAAATGATCCGGCGGGCTGCATTTGGCCCGTGGGCCTTTGACACATGCTGTAACTAAACAAGGCCTACTGCAACAAATTCTTGGTCGATTACCTCTAGATCAATGCATAGAAGCACTTTTGGATCTGATGCCTTTGTCAACGAGACAATAGAATTTGTCAGTGCTGTTATACATGAATGCTCAGAAAAATATAGTGAATATTATTTATGAATATTCACTATAAATAATATTCACTATATTTGTCAGTGCTGTTATACATGAATGCTCAGAAAAATATAGTGAATATTATTTATGAATATGAATTTCATAACCATGCTTTGTTTGATAGGGCACCAGACTTGTTTTGAATGAGTCATACTTCAGAGGAGCAGTCTCCTAACCGAAAGGAGTGAGGTCTTCAGTTCACTGACATCTGCTCTCTTAACAAAAGAAACAAACAACATGAGACAAATACAAGGTGAAGGTGGTTGGGTAGCAGGTAACATGGACATGCAGACATCAGAGTAAAAGAAATATAGCATGATCCGAGGCACTGAATAGTGTGTACAGTATACAGTATGTGTACAATAATTTCAGATTCATTACAGTCACTGGTAAAAAAGTGCAATAGTGAAGGTTAGGTAATTTCTCCCAAGGGATGCTGAGAAATTAACAACAGAGGGAAATGGGGAGTTACTAAAAAAACTATCCTGCAGCAAAAATAGCCCACGAGACACCACCTTCCACCTAGAGAATGGAGTTGCCTTGCCTGCTGACTTTCACTGGCCATTCAAAACCCAGGTAAAAGAGCTGGCTGGTGTGCATTGACAGTTCTAGGTGGTTGGTCCCAGTTCTGTCATTTGTCACCAATGCTGGCTTTCAGTTGTTGTGATGGTCTTCTCTTGCAATGCACTGGAAAGAATGGTCACCATTATCTGAGGTATGTGTAAAGTAAGTCAACATTTCCTTCGCAAACCTGTCATCTTTCATGGTAGATGAAGAGACTTTCTTTTGGCAGGTGATTAATTGGATGTGGTTGCTGAAAACCAGGACCTGCTGGATAGTGGTTGTGGGTGTAGCTGTGGTGCACTGGGCCCTGAGATAGCCCAGAGATGAACTTAGTGGCTGTACCAGGCACCAACTTAGCTGACATGCTGAAAAAGAGACATGGCTGCAGTGAACTTGGCCTTGGCTTGTGTGGCATGTTGAAAATCAAACATGGCAGCTGTGCCCTGGGCCCATAGGTGGTCCATCCATCCATCCATCCATTT
>NW_018127957.1:1389084-1391116 GCF_001952655.1 Monopterus albus
AAACAAGTCTGACTTACTGCTGGCGATGCGAACCAAGCTCCTGCTCCGATCGTACAGGGACCGGGTGGCCCTTAGCAAAGGGCCCTGGACCCCGTACTCCCGGAGCACCCCCCACAGGGCGCTGCGAGGGACACGGTCGAATGCCTTCTCCAGATCCACAAAACACATGTGGACATGTTGGGCAAACTCCCATGAACCCTCTGCCACCCTGAAGAGGGTATAGAGCTGGTCCAGTGTTCCACGGCCAGGACGAAAACCGCATTGTTCCTCCTGAATCCGAGGTTCGACTATCGGTCAAATTCTCCTCTCCAGTACCCTGGCATAGACTTTCCCGGGGAGGCTGAGGAGTGTGATCCCCCTATAGTTGGAACACACCCTCCGGTCCCCCTTCTTAAAAAGAGGGACCACCACCCCGGTCTGCCAGTCCAGAGGCACTGTCCCCGACCGCCATGCGATGTTGCAGAGGCGTGTCAACCAAGACAGCCTAACAACATCCAGAGACTTAAGGTACTCAGGGCTTAAGAGTACCTTAAGAGTACCCATAGGTGGTCTGAGACAAAATTATACATATGTTTTATTATTACAGTATTTATTATTTGTTATTACAGTGAAATGTTACATATTGTAGTTTGGTGTTTCCCCCAGATGGGCTGAGTTCAGGTCAAATGTGCGGTTGTGCTTTTCAAGAGTTTTTGTTCCTAAATATGACCAAGTAACCCCCCCAAACATAACCAAATAGTTTTGTGCCTAAACATAACCAAGTGTTTTGTGTGGCAAAATGTAATGACCCCTTTCTTAAATGAAAGGTCATATTTATGACAGTTTCCAAGGTGATGGAGATCCAGTAGTTTGCTGCTAACTAGCCTGCTAGCTAGGCATTGTGTTTATGGCTGTGCCCATGATGACCAAGGTCTGTAAAGCTCGGCAGTGTGACATACATTGTCATTAATTTTGGTGGGATTGTCGCAATTCCTCTGTTTGAAGGCTACAATATGCTAACCCCTGGACATAGGAATAAAGCTTACCTCTCACACTAAGGTGGCATATTTGAAACATATTAAAGCTCCAAACACTGCTTGAGGTTGTATGACGGAGATATTCACTCAGTAATTGACTACCATGAAACTGCGAACAGAGTTCCCTGCAGACCTCCCTCTTTCATGTTATTAATTCAGGATAAGACCCCAAACCTCCCAAATAACAACAACCTGCAGTTTATTGTGGCAGCTACCTCCTTAAACCCTCAGATGTCACTGTACTGAGAATTTTTATAAGCCAGTACACTCTGGCTCTTTGAGGAAGTGTTAAATTTTGTCTGAAATAACCAATGAAAGCTGTGTCACTGGACACTTAAGACCATATCTATTTTGCACAGTATTTAGTTAACATAAGATGTTATTAAGGATAGGATATTTAGAGAATACTGTATATGAAGTAACAAGTAAACAGTTGGATATTTTAGATGTAACTGTCTGAAGGTCGTTTTAGCAGTACAGTCTGGGCCTTCTGTCAACCCTGTGAACTGTTATGCAACCTCACACACTCACTAAGACTTAGGTAATCCCAACTCACTGGGAATTGGGTAACCAAACACTGAGAAATGTGTGTCTTAACTATTACCATTGAAAGGTTTTAACTCAACAAAATCATAGGAATGTCAATAACATCAAACTTGACTCAATAACCACAGAGAGTATTAAACCTTTTCAGGAATTTTATATAGAAGCTTAACACTACAACATATTAATTGTGTTTTGGTTGATGTCTTTGGGGTTTCTAAGCAGAAGTAGCAGGGTTAACCACCCTCCCAGCCTGTATGCACGCAGTGTTTTTGCCTTTCTGTTATTTCCATCTATCTCCGCGTTGTTTCTGGTGTTTGCCAGGGCCTTACGCAGGCTGTGTGTCAGTGAATGTAGCAAAAGGACTGTTTTCCCCAGCCTCTGTATCCTGAACAGAAAGACGCATGAACAGCTGATGTTGCCATGAGCGTTGGCGTTGCCATGATTCAAGCTTTCACAAGGGAAAAGAATTT
>NW_018127957.1:1391524-1400803 GCF_001952655.1 Monopterus albus
CATCCAACCAGATGCCGCAGTTTGCAGTTGATACCTTATTTGGCGTGCAAAATCATATTGTTCTGAAGTATTGCATATTTTTTACTGTCAGCCCAAGCCCACTGCCCGTAACTGGCCTCTGCCCCACCGTGATCCAGCCTTGTATTCTAGTTCCTCTTTTCTAGAAAACTAAACCATCTGAGTACATAACAAAAATACAAGAAACTCACATCTGACTGAAATACCAAAGTTCCATCATTACATTTTAACAGAACAATCAAAATCACACACTAGTTTCACACAAAACTATCAATGTATTAAAATCAATACATAAATCTTTATATTTTGAATACTTTACTGTGACTAACATGAATTATCATTGATTAGACATTGATCAACAATTATCAGTCAAATCTTTACTTTGGTGCTTAAACATCATTTTTGTTACTGCCTCAGTATAGTCTCTGTGTGGCAGGCACACACAAACATTTTCAGTTCCTCATTTTAGGGATGTGTGTCTACTTCCTCTTGTGTGATTCTGTACTTTCCACTCTGTTAGATGTAAAATCAGTTTCCCCCGTCCTTTCAATACAACCATTTCACATTTTATTTAACACATTCACTAATGATTAGGTCAAACAAAACACACATAAATCATTTTATGATTATCTTTACTTATTAAAAGCTTAACTTTTCTAAGCATTCTGCCACAGCATTTTAACGATAATTCCTTTGTCCTCTCCAACCTCCCCTGGAACTTCCTTTTTCTCCTCTGCCTTCTCTGTGTCTCGGTGCTCTTCGAGGCCCGTATTCACAGCCTTGCTGACACCTCCTTTGACCCTAAGAGCAGTGTTTAATGATATACCCCTATGTATGAGAGAAACAAACAACATATGGCTTGTATAGGTTGGGGGACTTGTTGGGTGGTCTGCAGTGTAGAAGAGGGAGCAGGCTCCTTTGAACTGGGACCTGGGTGGGCTTCCAGCTGAGAACAGACTGTGGCTGCTTTGACAAGTATCTTGGAATGCTTTGCAGTGTAAATGAGGGAGGAAATGATGCTGCAGCTGTTGATGCTGCTGTGCTGGCAGCAGCAAACGGGGCCCTGGAGATGGACAATTGCAAACAAAATTGCTAGAGCAACAAATGACTCCAGGAAAGTCATCATTTGGAAGTCTATCCAGGGGGTCTTTGCGGGTTCTCCACCTGCTCCAGTTCCTTCTTTCCTGTAAATGTGTCCCATAAAGCCTGTCCACTTGTTCTCACCATTGTTGACTGTAATATAAGAAATTACCTTAAAACACACAGATGTATTCATGAAAACTGAATGTATTTGAATTGACACTTTTATTGCTCATCTGATTTCCTTTACACCTGCCCTTTTTCAAATCTTCTGTAAATGAACCTGATTATTTCAATAAACAATATATTGTTTTGTTCACTGGTTATGTTGGGTTCTAAATCTATGCTACACAGAACATGTACAGTAGTTATGCCTTGTGCCATAGTTCAAGGTATCAGGCATAGAATATGCGCTAAGTTCCAGCATTGTTGTGTTTATATTTGCATGAATACATCCATTTATATGAGATTAAATAATTATTGAGCTTGTAGGTGACAAGTGCAGTCATTTGGTGACTCAGTGTTTACTCCACAATATAAAAACAGTGCTCTTAGCGTCAACACCAGTTTCAGAGCTAACTGCCAGTTATGCAACAACATCAGCCAGTGAGGTACACAAATGGGTGAGTTGTGTATTTGGCCACGTGGTTTACTGCCAATCACCTTTTCAACCTGGCAAAGAGGCATGTACCTGATAATTGACATAGTTGAAGTCAAAGGTTTACATACACTTTAGCCAAATACATTTAAACTCAGAATAGTAATGATATAGTATATGGTGTTTAACAGTGATGTGCGGTGAGGTTGACAGCTGGTGAGGCACTGACTCTTTTACAGTCAGATTTACAAAAACAAATTGTCTGTTAACAGACAATGCGTTATGTTTTATATCTCATATCAGCATTCTTCACACAAACGTGACCCATATTTAATTTGAGGTTAAAATTTATTCCAATTGAGCTTATTTCTAACTAGAAATAATAAAAGTTTATGGTCTTACCTTTACTTGTACACGAAATCCATTTGTCAGCTGGTATGTATTACAAACCCTTTTACCGTTCGAATCCAATATTAAAACAAATGTTCTCAATAAAGAAGATCCTTCTGGACAAAAATGTCCAGACTGTCAAAAATGTTTTGATTGAAAGTCCAGATTTGCGAATTTTCTCAGCTTGGAAATGTAATCTTCCATTTTGATAAGGCGGATTGTAAATGGGTTTTATGGTTAATCTGGAGCCTAAACACGTTACAGAACTACATTTTATACATTATCCAGATTATGGCAAGGCAGAGCATATAAGAGTGTTTGAAAGCATTTTATTTGCGATATATAGAGGGACAGCGACACACTATTTGCATCGTATACAGTTTGTGAGGATTACACGATCCACCGAGAGGCACAGCAAAGTGCTGCCTCATCGCGCATCTCCTCCATGTATTTGAACGGGACATACGGAAATTCTGCTATTCTTTAGTGAAAAAAAATCTTTCAACGTCTGATTCGAACGGCAAAAGGGCCTACAACACACACCAGCCGACAAATATTAACATTTATTATATTTTAACTTTTTTTTTTCTTTTCAAGATTGACAGGGGAGGCTCTGCCTCACCTGCCTCCCCTGACTGCACGTCACTGGTGTTTAAATGTGCTAAAATGTTTAGCAACAGGATCTGTGACATCACATTTCTTAAGAGCACTCCTGTGTTGTGTACTACACACATTAAGGGAGCAGGATATCTCCTCTATCATCATTGTATCAAGTAAATAAAATTTTTGTGTTGCTGTAACAACTCTGTCCCCTATGTCTCTTTCACTTTTAAAAGTTACCATAGGTGGGGGTTTTTTAAGCTGTGACATATGCAAATGTTTTAGGATAAAGGGATGATTTTAATGCAGTAAACAAGGTGTGGTTCAGATTTGGCAGTTATTTGCAAATACTGTAAATCTAAGGTCTTTTTAATCTACTTGATCCTCTACACATACAGTACAAGCCAGTCTTCTTTATAACATCTTCCTCTAAACCTGGATAACATTTTTTGTTTAAAGTTTTCATACTGTTCTGGCTTATCCCACATTAGTCTGATGAGTTGATTTACTGGTAGATTTGGAAGTTTTGAGCATGAAGGGGTGTATTACAATGTGGGTGTGTTGAAGAGGGAGAGAGCAACATCTCTTCAAGACTATATGAACATCAATACACTACTTCCCAGAAACAATCAAGGAAAGAGATGAAGCTTGTTTTTATCATTGGCTTTGTATTAAGAAAAGGCTTCAGTGTGTGTGAAGGCTTGTTGGTGATCAATAGGCGCTTTGGGACCAAACAGTTCTAGGGGCTACTCCAATGGAGCTGTGCCGGAGAACTGCCTGGCGTAGCTGAGTCGGTGGCAGGCTGGTTGCCGTTGCAGGAATTGCGCGGTGATTGGATAGTGCTGCCTGGTGGAGCTGAGTGGTGGTCGACTGGCTGACTAAGCAGGAGTTGAGCAGAATGGAGGGCAGACACGCTGAGCTGGGAAAGAGCTGAACAGCAGTAGTGTAGCTGGCAGGGTTGGCGTGGAGCTGGATGAATTACCATGAGGTAGCAGGGCTGGCAGGACAGGCGTCAAGCTGGTCGAGCTTTGCTGGAGTAGCAAGGATGGCAGGATGGGTGTTGAGCAGGTCAAGCTCTGCTGGAGTAGCTGAGCCAACAAGACAGAGAGAAACGGGAGTACAGAAGCACCAAGACTGGGACTCAGGTAACTCAGGTTATCTGGGAACACAGACCAGAAGACTCAGCCAAAGCAGGAGTGACAGCATATCAGAACTGACTAGCACGATAGAGGTTCAGCTTAGGTTGTATATTCTCAGGCCGATTGAGGAATGCACCACAGCTGTGCTGCAGACATGCCCAGCCTAACAATATGTTGCTAATGTCAATCAGATAATGAGGCACTAACCCTCTGCAGAGGTTTATGTTGGCAGATGTCAATGTACATGTATGTCACTCATGGTTCCTATTGGGCTTGGAGAGTACCTACACTGAAGTGGGAGCTAAAAAGGTCCATCAGAATGGTATTCTAAGAGCTATTATTTTTTTCAGTTCCTGTGGTGTAGACACTAAAAAGGGTACTTTGTCCAACCGTTTTATGAACTATGAAAAAGTTCATCTGGTCTGAAAGTACCTATTATTTGTAAAGTGCAAAAGACTCTGCATGGGACAGATGGAGGAAGGCCTTTAGGATAACTGTGAATTTTTGGTGAAACCTATAAGACGACTTTTAAAAGAAACTCATTCAGCACAAATTTAGATTCCTTTGGACAAACGTCCCCATCAAGGACACCCTCGTCAAGAATTATTGTTAGTTCTCTCAGACAGTCCATGGTTGGGTCACATTTTATCTTTTGGGAGGATTTCATTATCATAATTGCACTAGTCCATAACAACAGTGGCAGCCCCTTTTTCAGCAGCTTTAATAACATGGGGTTATATTTTCAAGTTCAGTGTTTACTGTTGACTTTGTTTCAGACTGTGTTGTATGAAACTGATCTTTTTGAAATGTTCATCTATATATCTCTACTAACAGTTTCTTTTCTTGGGTGGCTAAAAATTTCAAAAGCAGTTCTTAGAGAAACATTACTTTTTTAAAGGTTTTCAGGTGTCAATCGCCCCCTGGTGGCTGGTTGCAGTACAGGTCACAAATCCCAGCCCCTCCAAGTTAGCAGATGGGGCAGTGGCCAAAATAAAAACTCAAAGTACACATCAAATACATGTTTTCTAGAGGTGATTTCTGTGGATTTTGGTAGGTATCACATGTGTCGGGAAGTGTTTTTTTTTTGGCCATTTTGTTTTCAATAAGTTATTTGATAATATAAAAAGTTGCATCAGGAAGGGCATCTGGCGTAAAACACATGCCAAATGTCAACATGTGAGTTGTCAGTGTGACAATTGGCTGTGGCGACCCCTAAAACGGGAAAAGCCAAAAGTGACTATTTGATCATATAAAAAGTGATTTATTTCAGATGATATGACAGCTTGGAACGGGCCTGATATGTTGCTCAACTAGTCAAGCACTACTACACAGAAACTGGTTGCCAAATGCCAAGATGGCAGCCACTGTATTCATGATATTTTAGCTTGATTTTTTTGTAAATTGTTTTTTTATTTGTATAGCGCTTTTTGATGCATTGCAGCACACTTAAAGCACTTTCACACTATTTGGCCATTCACACTCCCAAGCACTCACACAATCATGCCCTCGTAACATCACCAGGAGCAACTTGCTGTGAGGTGACAGCTCTAACCACTGTGCTGTCTGATCAGTCACTGATGTGACTACATTTATCAAATCAAAATTTATTTACTGTATATAGCACTTTAAAAACATCTGCCTTCCTCAGCAGAGACAAGTCAGAGATTAACACCAAGGTATAATGCATTGCAACGGTCAAATCTAGAGGTTATAAAAGCATGGATTACAATCTCAAAATCATTAAAAGAAAGAAATGACTTGACTTTACTTAACAGCCTCAGATGGAAGAAACTAGATTTTAATACTGAGTTGATCTGCTTGTCAATCCTTAAGTCATTGTCAAACATTACCCCTAGGTTTTTTACAGTCATCTTCAGATGATGAGCCAGGGCGCCTAAGTCATGGTTAAAAGAAACAAACTTTGCTAGATTGCCAAATAAAACACACTCAGTTTTATCCGCATTAAATTTAGGAAAGTTGAGCACCAGCCATGCTTTCAAGTCTGTCAAAAAGTCAAACAATGGCTGTAGAGACGTCCCTCTGGCTGCTTTTAATGGTAAATATATCTGGATGTCATCCGCATAACAATGAAAGGAGACGCCATATTTCCTTAGAACTGATCCCAGCGGAAGCATGTACAGGGAAAAGAGAGTTGGGCTGAGTACAGACCCATTGGGGACAGAGGAGCAACAGTTACCAATATTAACAGGAAAAACTTCTATTGGTGAGATAAGATCTGAACCAGTTAAGAACAGTACCTTGAAATCTTACTGTATACACTGCTCCAAGCGAGATGAGGATTCCATGATCCATTGTATCAAAAAACAAACAAAACAATAAAACAAAAATGGTACACATGACTGCTCTCACTGTAGAAATGATGGACAGACAATCTCCACAATACTGTTATCACAACATTTACTGCAGGTCTGTCACTCACTTGTCTCAAGCAGCAGAGACTTAAAATGTGTCGATCCACACTTACTGTGGTTACTGAAAGCAAGACTATTGTTGTCCAGCACATTTCTGCTGCCAGTCAGCCTGGTGAAGACCGTGCTGTCATTTCTGCTGGACAGTAAGGGGTTACCCATTATTTGTACTCTACCTTTCTACTTCACTGGATGTGTTTCTGGAACTGTAATGCTTGGGTAGGTGAGATGTTTTGTGCAACCAGGCACTACTGGTTGATGTTTTGTGCCTGCTCTGCATTTCTAAATGACCAACCAAACATTCTGAATTGGAAAGATTTTGGGCCTCCAACTTCGCTTTCCATCTTTCACTCTCTACATGTCATTATTGCCTTTCTTTGGGGTCATTTGTTGTTCCTGCTTGTTTCTCTCCAAATCTTCAATTGGATTGGACACACATCTCCCCTTGATTTACCTTTAAGCTGTTTTCAGCTAGATTTCTGTGGTATGCATATTGTAGCTGTAACATAACAGAGATAGCTTTACTGTGCATACGGCTAATTTTAGTTTATGACAGCTACTTATAGCTGTTTTTCATCCTATATGCTGAAATAAAGCAAATGATCATTGAAAATGAAAAAAGGAAATATTTGTGTTGCGACATTCAGACAGGGTGGAGAGTGAGTTATGAATACATGTAGCAGAAGGGGAGGGAGGCTCTCAGTCGTCTCCACTGTTTCTGACAAGCATGTAACTGGACTCTAGTCAAGGTCAAAGTGTTTATTTGTCATATGCACAGTTAGGAAACGTGTTTCCCTGTACAATGAAATTCTTACTTTGCCGTCCACATGAATGCCACAAAATACAAATGAAATATAAAGTAGATAAATAAGTAACACAAAATCTAAGGCGCTTTAAGCAGCAAATGAAGAGATATAATAAAAATATATAAGAATATAACAAAGAATGTATGCTGCATGGGAGCAGCATGTGCAGCAGTCAACAGTCAGTGTGCAAACTGAGAATGTAAACAGTACAGGTTGACAGTACGTCATTACATGAAAGAAGAAAAGTTTCTCTCCTTAGTGATCTCTGCAAGCAGTCATGCATATTTAAATCTATCCAGGGCTTCACTGAGACGTTAGGGGTAATGGAAGTACTGTGGGATGGATTAACATTAATATGTATAGCTGAGCAGAAAAGTCAAGGATGCTTCACTGCACTCATTTCACATGCACTGATTCTAAGGATGGTACCTATTGTCCTTGGGTTGATAAGATGTTAATTTAAACAGGATCCAGTTCATGTAAGAATCTAACATCTCTGACCATGTAGTCAGGAGGGAGAGACTGCTTAGAACAGTGGCCTCAGGACTTTACACTGATTATGTAGTTCTGTGGTTTGGGATGAGGCCTTGATATTGTATTCTCACCCTAACTCTCTACTATCTTGAATTCTAATGTTACTCAGAGTGCTTGTCATTTAACAGACAAATACAGCTATAACCATATAAACTACCCCATATCCACATTTATAATAACCTTTATGCACAAGAAATGTCACCAAATGGTAATCAGTACTCATAAGCTTAGGGGAAGATAGCAGGCAGTGTTAAAAGAAATCCACAATGACTGTTGGTAAGAAACAGGAAACAAATAGTGGCCTCTCTTGATCATTTACCCATTCTCCTTCCTAAGAGGTTTTGTGACACCACTGTAGAACAATGTCATGCTCCCCTGGTAAAATAAAAGATGGTACAACATACCTTCTCTCGGCTACTCCCTCATGGACCTTCAAGTGCTGCGGTGATGCTAAGATGGACTGATCAGTCGGTCTCACAAAGCTTGAATGAAACATAATCTACATAGCTTTTACTAAAGGTTACTTACTGATTAGTGTTTAAATCTTGTGTTGTGAAGTCAGTTGGATTTAGATTGTCTTAACAAATTGATATTTGACATTAACAGTTTTTCTGCTCTCAGAGTTTGTGTCCTACAGGTGCAGCTCAATAAATGAGAATATTGTGGAAAAGTCCATTTATTTCAGTAATTCATCTCAAATAGTGAAACTCGTGTATTATATAAATTCAGTCCACACAGACTGAAGTAGTTTAAGCCACTGGGTCTTTTAATTGTGATGATTTTGCTCACATTTAACAAAAACCCACCAATTCACTATCTCAATAAATTAGAATACCTCATAAGACCTATAAAAAACATTTTTTGTGAATTGCTGGCCTTCTGGAAAGTATGTTCTTTTACTGTATATGTACTCAATACTTGGCAGGGGCTCCCTTTGCTTTAATTACTGCCTCAATTCGGCGTGGCATGGAGGTGATCAGTCTGTGGCACTGCTGAGGTGGTATGGAAGCCCAGGTTTCTTTGACAGTGGCCTTCAGCTCATCTGCATTATTTGGTCTCTCATTTTTCATTTTCCTCTTGACAATACAACCAACTGAGAGAACCGCAGCCTTGAGAGGCTTGTCAAGCAAAATCGATTCAAGAATTTGGGTGAACTTCACAAGGACTGAGGCTGGGGTCAAGGCATAAAGGGCCACCACACACCGCCATGTCAAGGAATTTGGCTACAGTTGTCGTATTCCATTCCATTCCTATTCCTCTTGTCAAGCTACTCCTGAACCACAGACAACATCAGAGGTGTCTTAGCTAGACTAAGGAGAAGAAGAACTGGTCTGTTGTCCAGTGGTCCAAAGTCCTCTTTTCAGATGAGAGCAAGCTTTGTATTTCATTTGGAAACCAAGGTCCTAGAGTCTGGAGGAAGGATGGAGAAGCTCATAGCCCAAGTTGTTTGAAGTCCAGTTTTAAGTTACCACAGTCTGTGATGGTTTGGGGTGCACTGTCATCTGCTGGTGTTGGTCCACTGTGTTTTTTGAAAACCACAGTCGCTGCACCCGTTTACCAAAACATTTTAGAGAACTTCACGCTTCCTTCTGCTGACCAGCATTTTGGAGATGCTGATTTCATTTTCCAGCAGGATTTGGCACCTGCCCACACTGCCAAAAACACCAAAAGTTGGTTAAATGACC
>NW_018127957.1:1400953-1427669 GCF_001952655.1 Monopterus albus
ATAAACTACTTTATTCTGTGTGTACTGAATGTATATAATACACGAGTTTTACTATTTGAGTTGAATTACCGAAATAAATGGACTTTTCCACAATATTCTAATTTATTGAGCTGCACCTGTATGTTTCTCCTCTGCTGGTTCTCAATCCATTTTTTTTGGGCCTCCATTATCTTCATCTCCAGTTTGGACACTCAATGACCTTTTCCTTTAATTGGTTTTATGGACATTCATGGAACCCTACTGATAAAAACACTGCTTTACCCCCTTCTCTGTAGTCAACCTAATGCCAAAAGTTACAGTTAACTCAGCTCCCCAAAAAAGCTCAAAAAGAAATGTTACTATTGTCACTGCAAATTCTTCCTTTAAATTTTCATGTATGTAAATTCTGATAATTAAGTTTAGTGTGAGCCTATACTGAAATCTTCAAGTGTGATGAAAATGCTTCTGTATATTTTTTGTCTTCCTCTTCAATAGCTAATTATTTCTAACTCTTATTAACCATTGAACAAGTAGCTGGCTCTGGTGGAAAATCCAAACAGTGAAATGAGTCAGGACTGAGAACACTAGGCAGACACAGTGGTCTTTTATTAAGTCTTCCTGTGATGCTAAAGTGAGGGTTCACAACCAAAAAAACAAATGTTGGCTTGCTTATTTCCAGTGAGAAGAGTGCCAGGATAAAGACAGAAGCACAGTGAAAGAACTACAACATGTTGTGTTTTCTAAAAATACATCATGTTTAAAAATCTGCAAACTAGGAATTACATGAGCACAACAAAATAAGTGACATTTGAATGGGCAGTGTGTACTAAACATGAAGATAATTTGCCTCCTAGAATTATTATTATATTAATGTAGCATTATAGTCTTGAATAACTTGAATGGCCACAATACACCGTTTTGAGACTAACTGGGTTAAGATAAGAGGTAATCAAACCAAATAGCCAAGAAATAATCTAAAAAATCTACTGTGTACATCTGACACTGCTGACTAATTATACTGAACTGAAAAACTAACTTTTTTAGTTCAGAACATCCTCTCAGAACTCGACCAGTGAAGTCAAGTGTCCTTAACATCTGTAAATGGGAGCCACAGGGATCAATTCTGGGTGTTTTTATTCACTTGTATAAAAACAATATCGCTGCAGCTCCACAGTGTAATATACATTTTATGCAGATGATGATCTTATATGCCACATGCTTATCTTTTAGCTGGTTTTAAATACTTTGCTTGACTAATTAACTTTATATTATGGTTATGGGGCTGACATTCAAAAGATGTGGTAGCTTGAAGGAAAAATCTTACTGGCAACACAAACTAACAAAACCAGACTGGAGGGTATTTCTGCTTATGAGTTGTCAGATATAATCCACACTAATTAGTTAACATTAAAAATCATTTCAAAATTGTATTTTTTTCCCACCATTACTAGCAATGCTAGTAATGGTGGGAAAAATACTGTGTCTGTGCTGGCTTACTGGCCCATGCATGGTTCATACAGCATAAGTGATGAACAGCAGTCAACAATTTCAACTGATGGCATAAACACTTTTAGTTCAGAGCTAATTCTTGAGTTTAGTTTTGGGGATATATGAACAGAAATTACCCTCACTTATTTTTAGAGCTAAAGGTACAATAAATCCTTCTTAAACTGTAATATGTGTATATCAGCGAGAGATGTAAAATAATTCCAGTTTATTCCAACTTGACTCATATTGTCATGGTGTCAGCCATTAATTTGCATTAATCAGTGTCAGTATGCACAAACTACTCCTAAACTCCTTTCCAATTTTGTGTCTAAGTATTAGATAGATTCAAGTGATTCATTAAATTAGGTTGCACCATTAGAACTTTAGGAATATTTTAGCTGGATGTAAACTGTATGCCAGGAAAGAACAGTACCATCCAGTCAAAAGCAATTATGTAAACAGAAGGTTTATGATGTTCATGGCGGAGGTGGGTGGAGGTGAGCAGAGTGTAGCGAGCAGGGAGAGGGAGGGCTGGGCGCCATGGAAGCCTCATGCTAGTGTTAGCTAAATTTTAAATGAATACAAAGCTTTAATCAGGTTAACATGAAATTACCAACACAAATGTAAACGCTCTGACAGAGTGAGACGATGCAAAACAAAACCTTTACAGTTTAAGTGGGCAACTATCATCCTCGTATCAATGCCAATGATGCAGACTTAAAACTTAATTCTGCATCATTTAATTCTGATTAATCTCTGTTATATTTGAATGCACTTTGATTTGCGTTCCCTCTCTCTGGATGAGTGCACACTGCCCATTGGGTGGAAAAACAGAAATGTGACATATACTGTAGATGCTGGTGTCATGCTCAGTAGAAATGGCTAAAACTCTACCTGGTGACTGCTCTAAATATAAAAACATTAAGATACATACCACTGTGCTGAGTATATCTAAAATGCAAAACACACAAAAATGAGACAAAGATGGGAATAAATTAAGAAAAGATCATTTCATCATGTCTCCTTGGTCCTGATAAAGTCCCGTTCTAGTGACACAAGCACTACAACAAAATTAAAAACAACAACTACAATTAAAACAACCAAAAGTTGCAAAGATCACAACAAATGATTAAGTCAGAATTATAAATAAGATAAAAAGAGTAATAACCCCCTGGTTTGATAAAATCAATCTTTTTATACATGAATTGAAAAAATATCTTTTCACATTGACTGGGAAAATAAAATATTCATTGTACAAGAAATGACACCAAGCCTATGCTAAACTTTGAGAGGGATCCTTGAGTTCTGATGTGTACAATCCCAAGAAAAAAATCACCCACAATCCCTTTGTTAATGCTTTTTGGAACACATTGTTAAAAAAAAACACTTGACTTCCAAGTTATCGATAACCAATTTTGATTGTAAGAAAAGTTGTAGAAAAATAAAGTACTGGTAATCTTAAGATTAAAAGACCAAATGCCCTTGAAAATTTTCTTAAAATCTCCAGACAAATTGGAGAGGAATAAATCCACAAATGTTGTACTTTATTTCATTTCTCTCTAAAAAAAAATGTCAGTCCAGAGTTTGATCTTTTGGCAGTAAGTGGAACAAGAAGGGGATTGTGGGAGGGTTCTTGGGAATTTTCTGGTGACTGTCTCCTTCAGCCCAAACTCCATGCTCATAGAGGTTAAGGTTCATACTGTAGTTCACCACTGAAGCTCGCTCGCTCTGATGTGGTCTGATGGGTCGAAGGCAGTGCAGTCGGGTGTGGTGGCTGGGAGTACTGAGGTAAAATAATGTGATGCAGACACGAGTAAAGAGGAAGAGTGGGGGCTGCTGAGACGGTGAAGCACTGGCAGATTCAGAAAGAGATGGCCACAGAAAGAGAAAAAGAGAAGGATATTTTAGTGTTTTTAAACAAATTAAATGTTACATATAAATTGATCAACTGGCATCAAAATAACACTGAACAGTAAATGATGATAATGTTCTCAGCAGTAAATTCTCAAATAAAGTAAATCAGGTATCGGATCAGACAGACTCCCAAACAAATAAAGGTCAAGAAAATAACTTTAGTTGTGGTGGATAGCCTGTGATATTCACATGCACATTTCAGACCCCTTTAGCTTCTATAAGACTGATCTTATAAACCACTTCTGGGGGAAATGCTGAGTTATACTGACGGCAACTTAGAGACTAGAAAAAGTAAGAGAAGAGAGCGTTTTCAGCAGAGTGGTGAGTATGACATGACTGATTTACAAACACAGTCATGCTAAGTTTGCATTAAGAGCACACCAGAACAGGAGCTGATCAGAAAACAGGGATGCTCTACTAAGATATGATAAAACATTCTCTTAGAAACAGGGAGTCGTGTCTCTAATGTAAGAATAAAGGTTTGATTTCTCCTGCAGTTGAGGTCTGCTGCTAATTATGGCATTAGGAATTGATCATTTAAAAAATGCTAAGTTAAACTGAAGGTCATAGTGTCAAGGTGAGATGACACAAAATCTGGATTTTCTATCCACATTTTTAAAATTTATATCACGTCCCCGGTTTGATAATAAAGTGCACTCGCTAGGCCCAGTGAAAAGAATTCATGAACTGATAATTCAGGGCAAAGACATTAGTATGATGCTGGCAAGGGTAAAAATAGATCCCCTTAAAGCAGTACAGGTCTACTTTATGTTTATGAAAACCAGGAGGGAAGCACAGCAGCTTCTGTTAAGAGCATAGATCTATTGATTTGTTCAGATCCATGGGATTTACATTTTAGTCTAAGCATAACGTTGCCAGGCTGAAATGAAATGTTTCTGCATATAGAGCAGTGCAATGAACCTGTCGCTGCTGGAGCAGTGGAACATAAACTCAGGAATAAGGCTGTGCCGAGGCTTCACTTGAAGCGAAGACACTGACGCTGACTGAATACACTATTAAAACAGACAGGTACAGTACATAGGTGTGTTTGGACCAAACAGACCCCTGCTCCTCCCATACAGGATTGAATCCTTTGCTGAGCTAGTGCAGCTGCTTTTTTTCTACTTGTAAATTTGCAGTGCTGACAAGTAATGCTACTGAGTTTGCCTTTGTCAGTACAGAGTATGCACTATGAAATCTAAATGGTAAATTTATTGCCTAAATATCAAAACTAAATTTGGTTACATAACGTGTTGAAACAAATTGTAGTTTTGGCTCGTCCTGTTGCCATCGACTACTGGTTGATGCACATGCTTCTGGGACACTTGTGTTAACACACACACCGTCTCCCTAAGCCTCCTGGATAAATGTGGACTTGGAAAAGTAAGTGAGCTGTGACAGTTACACATGTCCACAAGAACACCCCCTCACCTCCATCCTTTACAGACAGACTGGGGCATAGGGGCAGTGTGTTTACATACCAGCCTGTCAGCATGTTAAACAGCACCAGACTCCCAGCCTGGACCCATCAACATCACATAAACAAGGCCCCAATTAAAGCCACATGGGTCCCATTATTTGACATATCTCGTGCTGCTGGGGCCCCGTTTCATGCTGAAACAGCTCACTGCTACCAAGCAGCCCACATTCACACACTTATATGTGGGGTGTAGTGCATACGCATTTTAATTTGCATGGTGCTTGTGTATTACAGCAAAGTGAATAATTTAGCAGTGACTAAATATCATTTAAGTCCAATAATGACCTGCAGTATGTAATGTAATTTTCTCATGATTATCACCACCAGTATGTTTGCATCATTCTATTTAGGCTCCTTGTAGCCAGTAACTGGTTTGATTGGTATAATTAGTGTGGTGGCGTGTGGCGTTGTCTCATCGAGGCTCATTATGGTTCATTTAGGCCAAGGCCATATGCTTAGCCACTTTAGTGAAATCTTGCCACTAGGCTTTGTCTATAGAAAAACCCCCAGGGTCAGACTTACTAAGAAAATAACATTGCATGATCATGTGCTACAATTTCCAATGAGTTTGCAACCACAACCTGCATGTGCTCCTGGACAGGGACGAGTCAGGTGCCACTATATATTCACTATGCTCAGAAAAGAAATGACAATATAGTAATCTTGATTCCATGTGGTTCAACTGCACCAGAGAAAAGCAGTTACACAAAATGTTAGGCTAAAATGATGCTACAATCATTATTAAGACAGGGAGAGAGAAAGAGAGGTTGAGGCAGAGCATCAAGTGGAGGATTTGGATGTTTACTGCAGTTACTACAGCTAAATGCCCACTTAGAATCTAGGTTATTTAGTCTAAATACAATTAGTATTACTCTAGCTGAATCCATAATTAACCCCTGGTAACATGTTTCCATATTATTTGTGCAAGCATCCCTGAAATGCTGCTCGGACAGAGGTGCTTCTAGCAAACACTCGCTGAAATGACACCACAAGTGTGACTCCATTCTGCTGTTTCACACACAACCCATTACATCTGGTGTATAACATGCAATTGATTCTTGATCCAATGCTTGATCAAACCTTTTCTTCTGTCCTATTGGACAGGAATCCCCCAAATATACAAAAAAATGTTTTTCAGATTGCTAAAGACTTCCTTATTATATCTACTATTATAACTTTAATCAAAATCTGTTGTAGACTAAATTCAAAGTGATGGAATTTCCACTATGGGCCCACCTGGGGCTGTCATCATCAGCTGTCTCCACTGCTCATTTATCACATCTCCATTAGCTTTAGTACTAACACACTGGTGTTTAACAATTCAGTTTGTGTCTTCTCTATCAGATCCAGCCTTCTGGACATGGGATCACCGGGTTACAAGAAGAATTTTTACAACACTGTGGTCTTTTTTTATTTGCCTGGCCTGTCAAAACAATTTAAACTCCTAATAGTAGTACTTTTTTCATTTCCTTTAAACCAGACAGTCCATCCAACATTAATACCACCTAGCTCACTACTCTTGTTAAACCCAGATCATAAAGATTCACCTCTGTTTTAGATCACTCACTGACACTAGGAATTTGATCTTGTCTAATTTTAAAGACAATGAGAGCAAGAACATAGGACAATAAAATACCATAACCATATGGGAGCACATTCTACATTTGGTTGAGTTCCCTTCCTTGCATACCAGATAGTCAATACAGATTCTCCTTAGGTCCATTATAATGCTAGGGTAGCAAAAATCTCTCCTAGCACAGGTGGGTTTGGGGCGCTCACCTCCCAAAAGATCAGTCTGTCTTACTCTGGAGTGATCTCAGTTTCCTGGTGGACAACCACTTTGGTAACAGACATATCTGGGTGCTGCTCTTTTGCCTCTTTAATGGCCTGAGCCAAAGCCTGAGGAGTGAACAAAGGACAGGTTTGTTATGTAGAAGATGATTCATAAGGTAGATTAAAATGATGTTCAAGCAGAACGGATTTACTTGACATATGAACACAATTGCTTTATGAGGTCAATTAATCCTAGACATATTTGCAGTTTCTTAAATCGGAACATATGCATTTCAAGCAGAAATCTGAGGCAATATATGAGCCAATACACATTCAAAACACCTACTTACTGCAGAGCTCTGAGGAAACCAACATTATCCCAACATCATTCGGCATGAGGAGTGAAGCATCATTTAGATTTCTCACCTTGTCATGATCAATTTCAGTGTCTCCAGTGATGACGATTCTTTTCTCAATGCGAGTCTCAGAGATGCCTCCTTTCACCGTCTACAACAGGCACATGACACAAGCTAAAATACAAGCTAGTAAAACCATACAAAACAAAATCCATCTTTACCATCCCTCTGAGAGAATTTCAGATGAGAACAGAATATGCATTAGCAGGGAAACCAGATAGGACTTCATCACCCTTTAAGAAAAATGTGGTGTCCTTCCCTGACAGAAAGTTAGTAAGAAGGTGGAGCTACTTCCAGACTTTAGGAGGGAAAGTGGGGGACTCTTAATATTAATAAATAGAAATAATATCTGTTTACATGATACATTACCAGTCACAGGTTTATGGCTAAAGAAGCAGATAATATAACAACCAGGACAAGTCTCAAATTAAACCACATAGTCAGACATGGAGGTGGATGCCGGACCAGCCAGTGGAGACAGAGACACTGAAACTCATCGCTCTGTATTTGAATTTGAATATAAGCATTTGTATTGACACATACCTTATGCATTTATTGAACTGACAACCTCAGTATGTAAAAAGCCAACAAATGTCATATTTAACTCCCAAAAACAAGATAAAGAACTTTTCCTCATTTTCACAGATGATGACTGAGCAAGTCAAGGCAGCTTTATGTACAGTATATAGCATATTTCATACACAGAGGCATGTCAAAGTGCTTTACTGTACATAGGCAAAGGAAAACAATACAGTGCCTTGCGAAAGTATTCGGCCCCCTTGAACTTTGTGACCTTTTGCCACATTTCAAGCTTCAAACATAAAGATATAAAACTGTAATTTTTTGTGAAGAATCAACAACAAGTGGGACACAATCATGAAGTGGAACGAAATTTATTGGCTATGTCAAACTTTTTTAACAAATAAAAAACTGAAAAATTGGGCGTGCAAAATTATTCAGCCCCCTTAAGTTAATACTTTGTAGCGCCACCTTTTGCTGCGATTACAGCTGTAAGTCGCTTGGGGTATGTCTCTATCAGTTTTGCACATCGAGAGACTGAAATTTTTGCCCATGCCTCCTTGCAAAACAGCTCGAGCTCAGTGAGGTTGGATAGAGAGCGTTTGTGAACAGCAGTTTTCCACAGATTCTCGATTGGATTCAGGTCTGGACTTTGACTTGGCCATTCTAACACCTGGATATGTTTATTTGTGAACCATTCCATTGTAGATTTTGCTTTATGTCTTGGATCATTGTCTTGTTGGAAGACAAAGCTCCGTCCCAGTCTCAGGTCTTTTGCAGACTCCATCAGGTTTCCATCCAGAATGGTCCTGTATTTGGCTCCATCCATCTTCCCATCAATTTTAACCATCTTCCCTGTCCCTGCTGAAGAAAAGCAGGCCCAAACCATGATGCTGCCACCACCATGTTTGACAATGGGGATGGTGTGTTCAGGGTGATGAGCTGTGTTGCTTTTACGCCAAACATAACGTTTTGCATTGTTGCCAAAAAGTTCGATTTTGGTTTCATCTGACCAGAGCACCTTCTTCCACATGTTTGGTGTGTCTCCCAGGTGGCTTGTGGCAAACTTTAAACAACACTTTTTATGGATATCTTTAAGAAATGGCTTTCTTCTTGCCACTCTTCCATAAAGGCCAGATTTGTGCAGTATACGACTGATTGTTGTCCTATGGACAGAGTCTCCCACCTCAGCTGTAGATCTCTGCAGTTCATCCAGAGTGATCATGGGCCTCTTGGCTGCATCTCTGATCAGTCTTCTCCTTGTATGAGCTGAAAGTTTAGAGGGACGGCCAGGTCTTGGTAGATTTGCAGTGGTCTGATACTCCTTCCATTTCAATATTATCGCTTGCACAGTGCTCCTTGGGATGTTTAAAGCTTGGGAAATCTTTTTGTATCCAAATCCGGCTTTAAACTTCTCCACAACAGTATCTCGGACCTGCCTGGTGTGTTCCTTGTTCTTCATGATGCTCTCTGCGCTTTAAACGGACCTCTGAGACTATCACAGTGCAGGTGCATTTATACGGAGACTTGATTACACACAGGTGGATTCTATTTATCATCATTAGTCATTTAGGTCAACATTGGATCATTCAGAGATCCTCACTGAACTTCTGGAGAGAGTTTGCTGCACTGAAAGTAAAGGGGCTGAATAATTTTGCACGCCCAATTTTTCAGTTTTTTTATTTGTTAAAAAAGTTTGAAATATCCAATAAATTTCGTTCCACTTCATGATTGTGTCCCACTTGTTGTTGATTCTTCACAAAAAATTACAGTTTTATATCTTTATGTTTGAAGCCTGAAATGTGTCAAAAGGTCGCAAAGTTCAAGGGGGCCGAATACTTTCGCAAGGCACTGTAACAGCGTTAAAAACAATAAGCATTAAAACAAGAATAAAATACGGTAAGACAAAATGATGGTAAAAAATACATAAAACAAAAACAAATAAGGTCTGAGGGACAATTATTTAGCAGTCACAGTGCAGAAAGTGCAGCACAGCAACCTGCCAAACAAAGGCCCAGGAGAACAGCAGTTTTCAGTTGAGACTTGAGGTAGCACAGTTGGGGCACATTTAAGGTCCTGGTTCCATCTGTGTGTAGCACAGTAGCTAAAAGCAGCTTCACCCTGTTTGGTTCTGAGCCGAGCTTCTACCAGTTCACTGCTTTGTAGGGATCTCACAGCCCTGCTGGGTTTGGAGTATTCAAGGAAGTCAGGGTCCATATTCACAGCATCCTAAGCCCATAGAGTGATGAAATTCTAAGAAAAATCTTAGAATTGTGACAATTTCAAGAAATTTCCCCTTAAAATTTGGACTAAACCCCAGTAAAGAAAGTTATCCACATAGCATCTTAAGCCCCTATAAGAGCTCCTAAGGTGAAAATTAGGACTTTTAAGAGGCATACGAGTCTCAAAAAACTACTTAAAAAGAATTTAAATCAACTAAAGGAACTCTTCCAATGCTCTGTCTTACAGTTTTAATAAAGAATCAGGAAGGATAGGTGAGCCGGACTTTTCAGAGCTGGAGCTTCCGTACAGGTACACACATTCTAATGTCATTTGATTTTATAAACCCCAACTTTTCTGTGTCCCATTTGTAATACATGAACCATCTGGAGGTTTACATTCTGAAATGTGGGCGTGTACAGTTATGGT
Organism: Monopterus albus; assembly: GCF_001952655.1. Lineage (NCBI taxonomy): Eukaryota > Metazoa > Chordata > Actinopteri > Synbranchiformes > Synbranchidae > Monopterus > Monopterus albus. The sequence continues at coordinate 1,411,172 of NW_018127957.1, forward strand.
TAGTGTTATGGAACTACAGTTCCAATAATGCTTTGGAGGATGTTGAGAGAAAGTATAATGTTGCCATAGATCCAGACATGTTTTACATTTTGGAAAATGGGTACCATCAAAAGTGTGCAGAAGCAGCAGTTCTCGCTGCTGTGTACCTCCAGCAGTGTACCTCTGGATTTATAGACAACTATCACTGGATTACACTGATACTGAAGAAAACAATGTCATAATTTGAAGACAAGTTTTGGAGTCAGAAGGACCATCTTCGTTACTATGATTTCTAAGCTGGAAGAACACAAAGTTCAAGTGGAATGTCATCCCAATTAAAATTACAACCATAATAAAAGTGAACAAAACCTGAAACAAAACAGAAACAAGCAGCATTTCAAGTGTGTTATTGTCTCAAAACCTGAAGATCTAAATTTGGTCACTGAGCTTTTTCTACCTATAACTTCAGTAACAGATGCTCATTTACCTAATACAGCGTTCATTGCTTTCTTTTCTCTCACCAAAAACAATGAAAGAAAACACTGAAAATGGCATTATGGCACTGCCTTGGCAATCTATCGGTGTCAGGGCGGCAAAAGTTGTCTTTTCTTTTGCAATGTTAACTATTTAGATTGTGAGGTTACTACAACAGCCAGTCACTCTTCAGAAGGTTGGGACCACAGCCAGAGAGATCTATCACAGCAAGATGGCTGCCTGGGGCTGTTAGTGAAGTAAGCACACCTTGGTGATCTGGGTGGTGGTTGTGGTGCTGATGGTCTCAGAGGTGATGGTTTGGGCACTCAGCAGCACACCTGACTCCTTCTCTGCCAGGCTGTCCACAGGCTGTGGGAGAGGCACCTTGTAAGAATCTCAACACACTCATCAGTTATTTGTGTATTTTCTTATTTTTGTAAAACTTTTAAAAACATTGTGCTCATATGCGGAACTGGGTAGTGGACCTCAGGATCGTTTGTAACCAACTGAAACGTGTCTTAAGCTGGTATCGCATGTTCATCAGACTGGTAATCTTACTAGCTTACAGTATCCTCACTCCAACATTTTCAACTTTCAGTTGTAGGTTATTCTGATTAAGTTGTTGTATGACTGCTCATCTTTAAACTACTTTAATAATGGAGAATTTTGGCTTGTCCTTTAAAACAGCTTAGTAGAAAAATGTTTATATGTCTCAAAATAATTAAAAAAGTACTTCTGATATTGACTGACACTAAGGCACTAAGGCGTTGGAAATTAGGCAACACACATTCGCCACCCACGCACGGCGCCACGCGTTTGTTGTGAGATAGGGCCCAATGTGTGGAAAGTAGTTAATGGTGATGGAATCAATTTCAGATTAGTTTATTAATACTGTATGTACCACTGAAGCATTATTGCGAAGTCCTATCAAGGCAAATTAACTTTATGTATAGTATATAGCAAAATATCACAAATCAGCCTCAAGGGGTTTTCCAGCCTGTACAGCAACAACATCCGTGATCCCTGAGGTCTTTAGTCCCAGTCTTAGCCCACAGTTTATTGTTGCCTCTGGAACATCTGGTGAGTAATATATGCCAATTTCTACAAGCTGAAAGAAGCCATGCATATATTAATAAAGTACAGTAAGCTAGGCTAGTGAATGGCCTGAACTGAGCCTAATTTCAACAAAATGGCAGAGTTCAGGCTAGGGTCAAACTTTCCAGCTGGGGACAGTCCTCTCGAGTATGTACAGTATGTATGTCAACATGTCTAAAGCTGTAATAGTAATCATGCATTGCATATAAAGTTAGGTCATTTAGAATCAGATCCTGTAGATACTTTGTGAAATATTATTCCTTTGTGTGCAATTTCCAGAACTGCCCTCACCTGTGCTGACTCGTATGTGATGGTCTTAGTCTCTGTGTGAACTAAGGGGATGTTCTTGTAGCTCACAGTTCCTCTCAGGGAGTTGGTGACATCTGAGATGGTGATTGTCTGGGTCTTCAGCACAGGAGGCTGGAGGAATCAGATAAAAAGCAACAAAATCTCTATCAAGACAAGTCAACTGTCACATATTAACTATCATAAGCATGAAATTTCACTACTAACTGCTTCCATATTCTGGACAGAAGTTTGTGCTGCACTGTAATGTAATTATAAATACTGACTGCTGAGGTGACTACTAGTTTTGCATTTGTTAAAAAGGCACAGCATAAATACAAAATAGGAAATTTAGCTTGTGCATAAAGTTCCTTTATTAACTATATTATATATATGGACTGCAGACAATGAGTTAAGGTTTATTTCACAAACAAATCCTTATCCAAGTGCATTTAACTGGAAGCCTATTTTTGTTTATCATAGTTTATGTTCATATAAATCCCTGAGCAGGATGAGGTGTCACATTTACTCAAGCATTAGTTGCATTAGCTACACAGACAGGGCTTGTTATGTGTGATGAACCTGAACTCTGATATGGAGAGGTGCATGTGTCAGTAGCATTTCTTTTTCATTACCTGGGCTGTGAAACTGGGTAATGCTAACACGTTAAGCTGTCACCATAGTTAAGCTGAGGTTTCACTAAGCAGTAGTAATACAAGCATCACATCCATGTGCCTCTTTATTGCTGTATCTGTAGCTTTTCAGAGTCCCTGGCCACCAGAGACAAGAGGTCAGAGGGTGAAAACAGTCCCAATTATGATACACTCAATTAAAAAATAAATAAATGCATATTTTTAGTGCATTGCTTGTCTTTCAGACAAAAAGTTGTTTCATGCAGGAAGCCAAGAGAAGGCAACACATAAGATTTGTTCATAGTTTTCTAAAACTTGCCTGGAGATCTTTAACAACGTCAGCCTAATTGGAGTAGTAATCACTGTGAGCAATGCTACAGAACCCAAAAGTGAGCTGTAAAATCATACAACCAGTTTAGATCAAGAAACATTACTAAGAAGCATTTAACAGGTGTAATCATTGCACATGTGCTGATTCTCTGGTACTTGAAATTCTTTATCCCAGAAACCACATTGAGGAAAAGATCCCAGGAACAATTTTTACTGGTATCTGATTTCCATGAATTAAGTCCCTTTTCCACCACCTGGTAACAGCTCGACTCGACTTGGCTCTACTGACCTTATTTGTTTTTCCATCAGTCAAATGTTGGGGATAGCACCTGGTACTATTTTTGGTATCACCTCCGTCGAGGTTCCAAGCAAGCTGAGGCAATACCAAACAGTGATGTGTAAACATTGCAGACTACCGACTGGCCAGAGAAATTTGTCACTACTACACAACTATTTTGCCACCAGTGAACCATAATAGCAGCTGCCACTGTTCTCACACAAGTGTCACAGAGGGTAAAATTTATGGTGACAGAGGCCTGGACCGTCTATTGCTATATAAAATAACCATTATGTTTTGTGAACCACCACATTGTATATCTTATCACGTAGCCCATAGGTTAGTGAATGTGATAATATGAGCACAGTGGCTACAGCTATCTCTGCTAAGTAGAGCTAGCTAGATGGCACGTTAGCAGGTCATCATATCTCCGAAAACACCTGAGCAAATTTGTAAGTGGCATTACATGGATAGATTGACCACATGCTCAAAAATTAAATGGTTAGTTAACCACCTGAAAACGATCAAAATGTAATAAACTGGCATAGTAACAGTCCTAGGATGAAAATTATAACAGCTTTGAACCTGCTGTCACCAGCATGGGCTAGCAAATTCACGGCGGTTTCAGCGTTGCTGTGACAACCAGCGACACTGCAGTGGGACCATGTACAGTGGAAAACGAAACACCTGGTACCAAAAGTCAGTAGAGTTGAGTAAAGTCGAGTTGAGCAGGTAGCAGGGGGCTTTACACACGTCCCCAGCAGTGAATAAACATATTCTGCAAATTTATAGAGAAACTACAAGAAACTTATTTAGAAACTTTATTCTGTATTTATAGGAATACATGTAATTTACCGTGCAAAGCATTCAAAGTTACAAAAATAGTTTAATCACAATAATGACAAAAATCACCAATGTTTTTTTATGATGCCAGGGCCGTATGGACCTTTCAGCAATAAAATCAATGAGGTTTCCTCAAATGGCATTTAATTTTTTACAGCCACTACAAACTCAGAGCAGAACAGACATAGTGGCCTTGTTAGGGAAGTAGAATAAAGGTATGTGTGTTTCATTGCCCAAATTTGTTTGTTTGTTTCTCTCATTTGCTGCAGACCCACTTGCTTGTCAGTTAGACTACTCCTACCCAAGGCAAGTACATAATACACAGCAACCAAAGGAGTCCCTGCCTGTTTAGCTTTTTCCGCATTTGTAAAAACCCCTGCTGGAACATGCTTTTCAGATTTGTCTCTATGACGTCATACAAAATGACGCAGCAGTTCATTTCCTACCTAAATCCGTTTTGGTGCTACCTGTCTGCCACTGCACTGTGATTGCAGACAACCAGCAACATGGCACAGCTCAGAGGAAAGTACGGATTCTGTTTGGTTGTTGGTTGCACAAATGAGCACATAAGTCTCTACCTACGTAATAATTAATATACTGTAGGTGTTCACACACTCACCAATAGGCTGAGGATATTTGCTGAGCATGCACCGTCTTTAATACATGTATTTAGTTAAATAGCACTGTTGAATAAGTAGACACATTATAGCTTGGGTTATGTCATTAAACATGATTCTTTTCCAGTTTATTTTGACCCAGCAATTCTTTGTTAACACGAGCAAATAGTCAACATTTTTTTCTGGTATCAGTTTAAGCATTGTTGATACTGTAGACACAGCATTCCTAAAACTTTTAATTATGTTGAAAATTTATAATATATAGTATCAAATTCTTAGAAAATGGTTTAATGATGCCAAAAAACTAATTGATACACATTGAAATATTGGTGGATTAAATCAAAAGCTGAAAAGGTTGTGAGGAAATGGATGAAATGTGTGGTAGTACCCGCACTCTTGGAAGTGTTAAATTTATTCTGAGCCTTTTGGGATGCTCCTTTTACTACGAAGCCACGCTGTTGTAACACGTGCAGAATGTGGCTTGGCATTGTCTTAGGGATGCCCCTGAAAAAGACGTCGCTTGGATGGCAGCATATTTTTCTCCAAAACCTTTATGTAGTTTTCAGCATTAATGGTGCCTTAATAGATGTGCAGGTTACCCATGGGCACTAACACACCCCCATACCATCACAGATGCTGGCTTTTGAACTTTGACCTCATAACAGTCTGGATGGTCCTTTTCCTCTTTAGCCCGGAGGACACGACGTCCATGATTTCCAAAAACAATTTGAAATGTGGACTCGTCAGACCACAGCACACTTTTCCACTTTGCATCAGTCCATCTCAGATTAACTCAGGCCCAGAGAAGCTGGCGGCGTTTCTGGGTGTTTATGTGTGGCTTTCACTTTGCATGGTAGAGTTTTAACTTGCACTTATAGATGTTGTGACGAACTGTGTTAACTGACAATGGTTCTCCAAAGTCTTCCTGAGCCCATGTGGTGATATCCTTTACAAAATGATTGTTTTTAATGCAGTGCATGTGAGGGATCGAAGGTCACGGGCATTCAGTGTCGGTTTACGGCCTTGCCGCTTACGTTCAGCGATTTCTCTGGATTCTCTGAATCTTTTGATATTATGGACTGTAAATGATGAAATACCTAAATTCCTTGCAATTGTACATTGAGAAACATTGTTCTTAAACTTTTGGACTATTTGCTCACGCAGTTTTTCACAAAGTGGCGAAACACGCCCCATCCTTGCTTGTGAATGACTGAGCCTTTTGGGATGCTCCTTTTATACCCAATCATGACACTCACCTGTTTCCAATGAACTTATTCACCTGTAGAATGTTCCAAACAGAGTGGCTGTATTGTGGGCTTCACATTTTCACCTTCACATTTTCTATACAAACCCACCTACTACACACAGTAGTGAGCTAGAGTTACAAAGGAAATTAACATTAACTGCATTGAGTGCACTTCCATGAACATGATCAGGCTTGTGAAGAATCCTGTTTTTGTGTTGGTGCATGTAAACATCATATCGATTTCAAAAACACAGATAAGTCTTTATCCCAATTTTGAGAAGCCTGAATATGCTAGGTGGAGTACTCTGAAAGAAACAGACCAGGGGTGTCCACACTTTTTCGCCTTGCGAGCTACTTTTCAAATGACCAAATCAAAATGATCGACCTACACTAAAAATACCACACACACAAAATATATGTATGAATGAGTGTCGTAGTTTTTATGAACAGTCTGAAAGTGCCCCTCCACATTTCGCTTCTTCGGAATAGTGATGGTAGATTGGTAGATCAAGCAAACGCATTTCGAATATAACGTCACGAAAAAAAAGCCCCCCCATTCCGCATGGAATGTTTTCGGTACGTTTTCGGTTTCTTACTTGATTTGGCTCCCCCACTCATTTTATACCCATTAGTAGAAATTAATTGGAAGGCTGACAAGGTAGTTCTCTCACTTGAGTTTTGCAGTAGCTCGTGCGGTTGACTGTGCATGTTTGGTGACTTGTGTGTCAGAAAAGACAAGATCTCAAACTGGCTGCCCTGCATGTCAATCAAGTAGCAAATGCTATAGGGAGGATGGATGATAGGCTATATATGAATGACTGTCACTTTCGGCTTTTCCCATTAGGGGTTGCCACAGCAAATCATCACACTGACCATTCGCATGTTAACATTTGGCACGTTTTTTTACGCCAGATACATCTAATTTATATTTGAATGGCACGCGAACTACCAACACTACCTTTGCGATCAACTGGTGTTTGAAGGCCATGATATGCTAACCCCTGTACATAGGAATAAAGCTTACCTCTCACACTAAGGTGGCATATTTGAAACATATTAAAGCTCCAAACACTGCTTGAGGTTGTATGACGGAGACATTCACTCAGTAATTGATTACCATGAACCTGCAAACAGAATTCCCTGCAGACCTCCCTCTTTCATGCTATTAATTCAGGATAAGCCCCCACACCTCCCAAATAATAGCAACCTGCAGTTTATTGTGGCAGCTACCCCCTTAACCCTCAGATGTTACCATACTGAGAAACTTTTATAAGCCAGGATACTCTGGCTCTTTGAGGAAGTGTTAAATTTATTCTGAAATAACCAATGAAAACTGTCACTGGACACTTAAGACCATATTTGTTTTGCACAGTATTTAGTTGACCTAAGATGTTATTAAGGATAGGATATTTAAAGAATAGTGTATATTATGTAACAAGTAAGCAACTGCATGTTTTAGATAAAATCCTTCTCTAATATTACTTTCTAAACACCGCCTCCCATCGGACAGCCAGCTGGTTTTGTATGGCATAACACCGGAGCAACAAGCCCAATCAGAAAAGTGCTGCTTGTGTTGTCACGGTGAGGTATCCGCAGCCAGGCAGCTTGTTAATACCGCTGGGTCGCCACTGCCTGTTTTAACTTTCTGACACTGTTCAGGAGGTTGGCATACTATCACTACTATAAATTGTAAACCCTTTTCTGATGTATTTGTCTAAAAATCATTTTAGCAGTTCAATCTGGGCCCTCTGTCAACCCTGTGAACTGTTATGCAACCTCACACACTCACTAAGACTTAAGTAATCACACTCACTGGGAAGTAGGTAACCAAACACTGAGAAATGTGTGTCTTAACCCCTACCACTTAAAAGTGTTAACTCACCAAAATCATAGGAATGTCAATAACATCGAACTTGACTCAATAACCACAGAGAGTATTAAACCTTTTCAGGAATTTTATATAGAAGCTTAACAGAGCTACAGCAAAGCAACAAGCAATAAAATCTAAACCTTAAAATCATCAATAATTGTCTTCCAATCTAAATATATCAACAACTACTAATTCTAAACATAAATTTAAAATAATCATACTGATTAAAATCATTATGGTTGAGCTAGGCTCTTGATCTGAATAAAAGTCAAAGGTCTCACGTCACCAATCCTCAGCTGGCACTGGGCAGGCGGTGGGCAATTGGGGCAATCACTTGTTCCTCCTTTTCCTTTTTGCCATGATTCAAGCTTTCACAAGGGAAAATAATTTACAAACAAAAATATCAGAGCTCATCCGGTTCAATCCTCAAAACTCTCGAAGAGAGAAATCTAAAACTGTCTTCTTTGCCAGACATCCTTTCCCCACCAGGCCAGGTGGATTTTGGCTTTTTGTTAAAATTCATGATTTCTTCATTAATCAGCTTTGTAGCAGGAATTCAGTTTCTCTGCTGAACTGTGAGGCTCTGCCACAGTTTCATCATCCCACATCAGCATGCATCCTCCTGCTCTGACAGGCTGATGCCTGTGTCCAAACACCCAGAAAAGGGGCTCTCTCTCCCACGATGGCATGCTTCTCACCCCCACAGGCACTGGCCTGTGGGGGAGCACCCCCAGAGGGGTGCGCTCTCCCGGGACTGCCTCTCTGCAGTCCTCAGTCTCCGGGAAGTCAGATGGTCAACCAGACAGAGCCTCCGGCCGCAGCTGTGGAAAGGCTCTCCGTTCCTATTTTTGCCTCGGTTTTTATAGGGTTCTGGTCAGTGATTTTTGTCCTCTCATCCAACCAGATGCTGCAGTTTGCAGTTGATACCTTATTTGGCGTGCAAAATCATATTGTTCTTAAGTATTGCATATTTTTTACTGTCAGCCCAAGCCCACTGCCCGTAACCGGCCTCCGCCCCACTGTGATCCAGCCTTGGATTCTACTTCCTCTTTTCTAAAAAACTAAACCATCTGAGTACATAACAAAAACACAAGAAAATCACATCTGACTGAAATATCAAAATTCCATCATTGCTTTTTAACAGAACAATCAGAATTACACACTGATTTCACACAACACTATCAATGCCTTAAAATCAGAACATAAATCTTTATATTTTGAACACCTTATTTTGACTAACATGGATTATCATTGATTAGACATTGATTAACAATTATCAGTCAAATCTTTACTTTTGTGCTTAAACATCATTTTTGTGTGTGTCTCTGCTATGTGTCACATAGACACACTCCTGCAGTTCCTCATTTTAGGGATGTGTGTCTGCTTCCTCTTGTGTGTTTCTGTACTTTTCACTCTGTTAGATGTAAAATCACTTTTCCCCATTCTTTCAATACAACCATTTCACATTTTATTTAACACATTCTCCAACGATTATTTCAAACAAAACACACATAAATCATTTTATGATTATCTTTACTTATTAAAAGCTTAACTTTTCTAAGCATTCTGCCACAGCATTTTAATAATAATTCCTTTGTCCTCTCCAACCTCCCCTGGAACTTTTTCTGTCTCCTCTGCCTTCTCTGCATCTCGGTGCTCTTCGAGGCGCTGAGGCCCGAACTTACAGCCTTGTTGACACTGGTCGATTGTGATCGACGTACTGGGAATCCCTTGAAGCAGGCTATCTGCATAGCTGTGGCAGTGACTAAAGGCAGTGAAAGCATTTCACTTTAAGAGATGGAATTTTGTCTAAAAAGTTGGATGTACTCACTAAATTAAACATGTACTCTGTGACTAAAGTTTTTTTTTTCAGAATCGAAATCATGTTTATTAAGTATATTTAAACACACAAGCTCGCAATGCGCTTTTGTAAGGCAACAAGAAAATAGGAAAATATGTGAATATAAAACAGGAAAGGGAAGGGGGAAAAAAAGAGAATCTATTTATAAATATATATACACATTGTGGCAGGGGGGGGTTTTTATTTTTTTTTCCAGTAGTTACTATATTGCACATAATAGCTAACAGTTATAATGTATTGCACTGGGGGCTGTTGTCCTGTTGTACAGAAATGGATTAACTGTTCATCAGAGTGATGGCACTGGGGAAGAAACTGTTCTTGTGTCTGGTTGTTTTGCTGTACAGTGACCTGTAGCACTGTCCAGAGGGGAGGACTTTGTGTCCAGGATGTGAGGAGCCTGCAGAAATCTTCTCTGCCCTCCTCTTGAACCATGAGGTGTACAGGTCCTCCATGGAGGGCAGGCTGACACTGATGATTCTTGGCATTGTGTTGCTGCAATGCTACTGAAAACCACAATCTCTATAGGCTCTATGTTCCATATAGATTAGTTCTGCAGCCAGTTACTTGATTGCTACAACTGCCTCCAGCTCTGTGACCTTGTATGATGATACGGTATGTAGGAGGGGCAAAGAAGAGCGGAGGGAGAAGAGGTGGGGATACTGCTCGAGTATGTTTTGACTCTCACTTCACCCTTAATGGTCAAAAATTAGGGGGAGAAGTTAGTTAATGCAGCTTTAAAATCATATATAAACTAAGTCTCTAGAACTGCCTTCTTTCACCTGCACAATATTGCAAAAATCAGGAGCATCCTGTCTCAAAGTGATGCTGAAAAACTGGTCCATGCATTTGTTACTTCCAGGCTGGACTACTGTAACTCTTTACTATCAGGATGTCCCAATAATTCCCTAAAAAGCCTCCAGTTAATCCAAAATGCTGCAGCCAGAGTACTGGCAGGAACTAGCAAGAGAGATCATATCTCTCCCATATTAGCTTCTCTCCACTGGCTCCCTGTAAAATTCAGAATAGAATTTAAAATCCTTCTCCTAACATACAAAGCCCTTAATAACAAGGCTCCATTGTATCATAAAGACCTCGTAGAGCCTTATCATCCTAACAAAGCACTTCCTAAGTACCTTCCCAAAGTGAGTAGCAACATGTCTGTACAGATTCTTAGTCATCCAGGTCATGGTAAGCTGAAAAAACGTAGAAAAAATCAACTGGTAGGTAGAAGATGTTTCATGTTCATTTTTGTCCAAATAGAACACCCCTCACTAAATGAGGGTGGTGGACTAAGACACAACTTTTCACCCATCTACAACTCTGTTTTGAGATCTCTGCCCAAACATGCCCACCAGGACAACAGGCGTCGGTCCACAGGTGAGGGTTCAAAGACAGGTAACGACGCTCACCAAAACCGGACCCTAATGATTGAGTTGTTAGAGGACATTGTGGGCCACCAAAGGACTGGAACACCCAGGGTGATAAATACCTCCTGCTCACCACCAGTTGGAGAGAACTGATGAAGCCTCTTGGATGAGAGGTGAAACGTCTTCTACCTAAAACCAAGTCCAGTTGATTTTTTTTTTTTTTTTTTCTATGTGCCACTGACATTGGGTGACTGTGGTGCACTTATCCTGCTGCAAAATTGTATACGTGACATAAAACTCTGGCTATCGCAGAATTTTCTGCACTTAAATGAGGACAAGACAGAATACATTGTGTTCAGCCCCGACTCCACTGCTGTGGTACCTAGTTTAGGTGCCCTAGCACCTGCATGCACTGGCACTGTGAGGAACCTTGGCGTCATTTTGGACAGTGATTTTAATTTTGATAAGCAGATCAGATCGGTGGTTAAAACCAGTTTTTATCATTTGAGGCTTTTAATGAAGGTGAAGCCTTTTTAATCGTATGCCGATTTAGAAAAAGATATCCATGCCTTCATCACCTCACGTCTTGACTATTGTAATGCCCTCTATGTCGGAATCTCTCAGTCTCCTCTATATCGTTTTCAGCCCCGACTCCGCTGTTGTGGTACCTAGTTTAGGTACCCTAGCACTTGCATGCACTGGCGCTGTGAGGAACCTTGGAGTCATTTTTGACAGTGATTTTAATTTTGATAAGCAGATCAGATCCGTGGTTAAAACCAGTTTTTATCATTTGAGACTCTTAATGAAGGTGAAGCCTTTTTTATCGTATGCTGATTTAGAAAAAGATATCCATGCCTTCATCACCTCACGTCTTGACTATTGTAATGCCCTCTATGTCGGAATCTCTCAGTCTCCTCTGCGGAAGCTACAGCTGGTTCAAAATGCTGCGGCTTGACTGTTGTCAAACACTCCTAAGTATGCCCACATCACCCCTATTCTTCGCTCACTACTTTGGCTGCCAATACAGTAAAGAATTAACTTCAAAATACTACTATTTGTTTTTAAGGCCATGAATGGCCTTGCTCCGCCATACATATTGGATCTTCTCTCCGTCTATGTGCCACGCAGAACCCTGCGCTCCTCAACCTGTCGCTGGTTGTCCCTCGGGCTAGGTACAATAAATGGGGAGAATGCTCTTTTGCCGTGTATGGCCCCAGGCTTTGGAAATCCCTACTGCCAGAGCTTCAGGCTGAAACTGAGCTGGTGGCTTTTAAGTCGACTCTGAAAACCCATCTTTTTAGACAGGCTTGTGGTATTTAGCTCGTTCTAATCTTAACTCGTATTTTTCCTGTTGTTTTATGCTGTTTCTTATTCTGATATGGATGTCTTTTATTTTGGGGTTTTTAATAATTTGTAGTTTACTCTGTTTAGGTTTTTGTTTTAGTATTGTCTTGTATTAGTGTCCTTTTGTGAAGCACTTTGTGCTCCTGCAGAGTTGTAAAGTGCTATGTAAATAAACTATTATTATTATTATTTTTCTCATCATTTGGAGCTATACAAAGGCAACTGAATTGAAACGGAATGATTTAAGAAAAAAAATTAAATTTAAATTTAAGAAAGCATGGAAATGCTTCTAATCTGTGATGGGCAAATTACGGGACACCTCTTTCTCAATACATAGCCTATAGTAGAACAAGCCAGATCACAGCGAAAAATCCTAAAAAAAAAAACAATTATTATGTAGCTAAAACAAACAAGTGGGTCAAGGAACTTTCAAATTATTCAAAATATTGAAAGACACACTTGGTCACTGTCATGAAAATTACATTATTGAATTATGTTGTTAATAAAGTGATTCTAAAATGTTTTATCAGGAGGGAAATGTCATGAAAATTACATTATTGAGTATGTTTTAAACTGTGTTTTAATCAATATATTAACCAACATATGTTATACAATGGATTTTAAACTTTCAGAACAGACCACAGATCACAGGGACCTGTGAGACACTGCCTGTGTGAACTGAAGGACATGTTTCATCTTTGTTTTAGTACTCTGTGTGCTGTTCAACCAAATGGCGCTCCAGACTTAAAGGAAGCCAGCCATAAACTGTGAAGATAAAACAGGCACAGCAGCTTGTTTAGTGTCTAAGGGGTTATCAGGGCAACCCCCTTCAACTTCCTTTTGTTGTTTTAAATCTACTTTACAACTTGATTAACGCCTGGGTTGCATCTTCAGGGAGTTCCCTTTCTCCTATATATTGTGATGTTTAGACTAAGCTCATTCAGACAACTCTGTATGCTCATGCTGACTTGTCTCCTTGCTGCAAGTAAACCAATCTCTTATTGAAAGATTCCAGTGACTTCATTGCTTCTTTGTAAATTCTTTTGACAGTCACTGTCCACTTTCCACTGTAGAAGATGGAGAAGTTGATGTGAGCTTTCCCTGTCCAGTGGACAGTGAGTCTCCAAAGGAAAGGGTGATATGTCAATGGTTATTAACATTATATCCTCAGTCTTTTTCATTGAAGAACCCATGACATGCTTTTCCTTGTTTTTTGACTTATCGACAATGTTACAACGGTGAATTATCATCTTAGATGTGACCTAAAACTCAAAAAATGAGGTGTACGTATGCTCTAGTACTTATGCAGAAGCAACTCGGTTGATATACATCTCACAAACTCTCACTCACGAGACTTTTTTTTCTAACAAAATTAAGTACAGTAAAACCTTGGATTGCGAGTATAATTCATTCCGGCAATGTGCTTGTAATCCAAAGCACTCGAGTATCAAAGCGAAGTTCCCCATAAGAAATAATGGAAACTCAGATCATTCGTTCCACAACCACTTATTCATATAAAAATGAGTACAGTAATAGAAAATACAGTATAAAGTAAACATAAAACATATTAACCTGCACTTCATCTTTGAAAAGAATCATGGCTGGCAGAAGGGAGACAGAGAGAGGAGCTATCTGCTATCTGTTGGCTCGCTGAAATCTTTTTCTTTTTATACTACTTTAACAAGGAAGCTATCCAATGACACTTGCTTTTGCTTCCTTTTAAGGATTTGTCAGAAATGTGGCATTGCATTGTCGTTAAACAGATTTATCGTTCATACTGCTACAGCCTTATTCGGGTGGTGCTTTTCTACAAAATTCCTCATTGAAATTAGTGCAAAATGGGAAATTGTTGGGGAACCCCATCTGAGCTAACTGGGGATGTAAAATATATGAGATACAAAAACCAAAGAATGTTAAATACTTAAGAAAATGGGAAAAGGGTCGATTAATACAATCAGACTGCGCTAAATTAGTCCAACAAATAGAAGAATACAAATACAGAACAAAAAACTAAAAAAGATGAGGGCATGTTTAAAACATGTAGAAGCTCTTCTGTTCAGCGAACAGAGACCTGAAATTACGTTGACAATTGGATAGCACCAAGTAAAATTCCTATGCAACACAGGAGCCTCAAAAACAGTTGTCCGCCCAGATGATGTACCAAATGTATTATCCTCTGTTGATGCAATCTTTGTAAAAGCCGCGAATGGTCAGGTGCATAAAGAACAACTATCTGAACATGTACAGGTGAAAGAAGAAAAAACAGGGCTACGCTGTAAATGTCAAGTGGTGTTATCTCGTGTCTGTCCGTGCAATCTTCTAGGGAGAGATCTACTAACAGCACTAAACATAGCCGTCATCCCTTGTGGTGATGGGCTCAGAGCACAGACTACAAGAAATAGCAATAATGGAGGGCTACGGGGAACCACATTACTGGTGTTGTACCCGGTACTTTTTACCATATTGACTCTGAGAGACGAGGCAGTCCAAGTAACTACAAAACAGTGCTGATTTATTCCATGAATACAGCTAAAAATTAACATTACACACTCAGGCATCTTGCACCTCCAAACGCACACAGGCAGATGTAAGATGAAAGACCCTGAACCCACCAGGCCTATACATTATATCACCTCGGTTGGGCTAGCCCCATACTACACAGAAACGTCAACCGAGACGTCTCTGTTACCAGCTTTGCAGCTGGTCATAGCAGTAGTCAAAACATGAAGCAAATCAACATGTGTGTGTGTCTGTTGATTAAGTGGTGTGTAGCTAAAAACATTCTCACATGACCTCTAGTGACATGCCATGACATTAAACATAGGAAATTAACAGGTCTATGACTCACAAAACACACACTGCAGCAAAACAGCACAACCCTTGACTGTTATAAAATATTTTACCTGGTGATTCTCACATGATCTCTCACAGCTTTTCTTTAAAACCAGAACAGAGAGACAACATAGTAGACAGGACACAACATAACTCAGCATTACTCACTGCTTCTGCTTCATGGGAAATTACTACAATAAATTATTCATATCCCACCCATAAATACACAGATAATATCTTAATAAAATCATTACACTTCCTGTATCCAATACCCAGCTATGCAGGCCTTTTTATATTTATTCTTAAATTGTTTTACACTTGTACATTGTTTTAAATCATCACCCAATCTATTCCATAATTTTACACCACTCACAGATATACAAAAACTTTTCCTAGTTGTACGTATGGCCTGAGTTTTTAAATTTAAGTGGCCCCTCAATCCATAACCACCCTCTCGATCACCAAACAGACCCCGAAACTTGCCACCAAATTATATCTGACTTTATACATAAATACAGCAGATTTATATTTTACTAAATCAAAAAATTTTAAAAATCCTGAATGTGCAAATGATGAATTCGTATGATCCCTATAACCAAGTCCATGAACAATTCTAATGGCCCTTTTCTGTAGTTTGAATAATGACCATAATGCACTTTTGTATGTATTTCCCCAACACTCAACACAGTAGTCCAAATAAGGTACAAACATAGAACAGTAAAGAGTATGGAGTGACTTCCGATCCACAATATTTTTAACTCTTGCCAATATAGATATACTTTTAGCCAATTTATTATGTATATATTTAATATGAGGTTTCCAACAGATTTTATCATCAATATTTATGCCTAGAAATTTTGTGTCGTAAACTCTTTCTATATTGGCATCCCCCACCCTTACTTGAATCTGACGATTTAATCTTCCATATCCAAACAGCATGAATTTTGTTTTGTCCAGATTTAGTGATAACTTATTCCTGTCACACCATTTCTTCACCTTGTCCAATTCCACAGTAATTGGACCCAAAAGTTGCTGTAGATCTTCCCCAGAGGCCCATATAGTAGTATCATCAGCAAATAGTACAAAGTTCAATAATTCAGAAACATTGCATATATCGTTAATATACAGTATGAAAAGTTTAGGACCCAAAACTGACCCCTGTGGGACTCCACATACTATATCCAGAAAATCTGATTGGTGCACGCCCAGACTTACAAATTGCCGTCTGTTAGTCAAATAACTTTTTATCCATTTCAACACCAAACCTCTAATACCATACCTTTCTAATTTATCAAATAAAATTTCAAAGTTAATAGTATCAAAAGCCTTTTGAAAATCAATAAAAATCCCCAATGTTTGTTTCTTGTTGTCCCAGGCACTAGTAACACCTTCTACAAATTCAGTTATTGCAAGCGCTGTGGATCTATTAGATCTGAAACCATATTG
>NW_018127957.1:1433957-1453551 GCF_001952655.1 Monopterus albus
ATGGCCAGCTGCAAAGCTGGCAACAGAGACGTCTCGGTTGACGTTTCTGTGTAGTATGGGGCTAGCCCAACCGAAGGAATATAATGTATAGGCCTGGTGGGTTCAGGGTCTTTCATCTTACATCTGCCTGCATGCAGTTTGGAGGTGCAAGATGCCTGAGCGTGTAATGTTAATTTTACTTGTGATCCTTTGAATAAATCAGCACTGTTTTGAAGTTACTTGGACTGTCTTGTCTCTCAGAGTTAGCAATGGTAACAAGAACCAAAGACCTACACTAGAGTAATTACAACATAATAAGTAACAAATGGGAACCAGTATCTATCTCTCTCAGAGCACATTTTATCAAACTACTGTATTTTGCATTGGAATCAAAGTCTTACCTCAGTACTTGGATAAAAATCTTTGTCCAAAACGTCATCATCAAATTCACTTTCCAATTCTGAATTTTCTGAGATGTTGTCCTCCAATTCTGAAATGTCTGCTTCAACATCAGAATCTTCTCTCTCTTCAACAATCATTTTCAGGGCCATCTGAGTACTGACTCGCCTTGCCATCTTTACTGTTTGAGCGCCAGGGGGAGAAATGGTCTGCAACTTTGGATGTGCTGTAATTATTCTGTCTGCCCGGCGCCTAGGGGGGTGTCGCCTTTTACGGTGACCACAAAGATGCAAATAACCCCCATAAGAGACAATGAGCCCCACGTAAGGGTCATAAACAGGTCAAATTGGTCACAACGACAGTAATTGGCCAATCTGAACAAGTCCCCCACCTGCCCCCACTTGTGTGGTTGGGGTGGGGGGTGGGGGGGTACTGGTGTGTATGTGTGTGTATGTGTTGGGGGTTGTTTGTGTGTCAATTGGCTTTACTGCTCACAAGTGTGAGGGAAAGAAATTCTGCCTGGTTATAATAGACATGTTTACTAAATGGGTTGAAGTATTTTCCACAGCTGCTCCAGATGCTCACACTAGTGAAGGAAACAATCCCCAGATATGGAATACCTGAGAAAATATATAGTGACAATGGAACTCACTTTGTAAACAGTGTAATATCATTGTTAGCTCAAACTTTGCACATAGATCTGAAGCATCATTGTGCATACCATCCACAATCTGCAGGGTTAGTGGAAAGACAATGGCATTCTTAAAGCAAAACTAAAGAAAACCATGGAGGAAACTGGAATGAACTGGGTGGTGGGTTTTTGTTACATGTGAGCAAAATCATCACAATTAAAAGACCCAACGCTTAAACTACTTCATTCTGTGTGTACTGAATGTATATAATACACGAGTTTCACTATTTGAGTTGAATTACCAAAATAAATGTACTTTTCCACGATATTTTAATTTATTGAGCTGCACCTGTATGGCAAAAATGCTAACATACAAGGAGATTGTGTTAATTCTGTTCCAGGGGAAGCAGTGGAGCCGCAGATTGAAACTGTAAAACCTGGAGACTGGTTGCTACTGAAGGTGATTAAAAGAAAGAACTGGTCCAGTCCAAGGTGAGAAGGTCCATACCAGGTACTGCTCACCACACCTACAGCAGTAAAGATAGCTGAGAGGACCTCCTGGATTCATCTGTCCCACTGCAAGCAGGTAAAGCCTTTATCCTCATAAAATACGTGAAGGACAGTTAGCTACACACCACCGCTCTCTAAGGCAGTAAGTCTGATTACAAAGGGGACTTTTTCCAATAGGGAAGAGTCATCTCAAACTCAGTGAAGGAACCAATGGCCAATAGAAGCATAGGGTGTGACATAAAATAATGAAAAGACAGATAAAGGGGGATTAGAAAACCAGTTTGGGACTGTTTGGACAAACCCCACCTGTAAATGTTATACCTGACAGTATAACCAGAAACAGGCCCAGTCGTATCGGCATGTTAATCATATCAACTATAGGAATAGTTGTAGTCTTGTTACTTTCCTGGCTCTGCGCTGAAGCACCACAAGTAGTGATAAAATCAAGAAATAAAAGATACTTTGCAATTCGTGACCCTGTGCCTGTGATAGAGAGCAGAGAGGGCGATACCATAGTGGCAAAAGTTGACCTGTGTAACCTTATGCAATGTGATGGAGACCCAAAACAGTACTGAGACACCACTAGTGGATAAGGGAGTGAGCTACCTGGAAAACCTTACAGGATGTGATGGCCTTAGAAACAGGATATGCTGATAAAAATGAATGGCTTGTGTAAGATTTGAGTCTTATAGACTCTAGTTACTTTATCAGCTTTAGTTACATCACATACCTTTAGTTACCTTTCATAACTTTATTTTCCTTGTCTATACATATTACAGCTGTATTGATGACTGTCCAGAACTACTGAGCTTTGGTTATTTTTAATACATTTATTTTCCTTGCTTATATATCTTACAATTGTATTGATGAGAATCAAGTGATAGAAACCAGACAGCCTATTTACATTTTGACAGAGACAGGTTGGCCTGTTTTACACTCACACCTCAACCCACTTAGCATATCCCAAACTTTGTTTTGTCTTGGGATGTACTTCAGAGGCCGGGGGCTACAACCTGAGATGACCACATGGCCAGTTTAACATACTTTTTAGCATCACACACACAGGGGGCCTGCAACTCAGGCCACCCATTGTTCAGCGCACCTTGATCAAGATCTGGGTGCCGGAGACATGCACGCACGCACACACACACACACACACACACACACACACACACACACACACACACACACACACACACCCGTGGTATAGCACATATGACGTGTGAATTTTTGTACCTTTGTTTAGGGCGGGCCTGGCGCAGCCAGATAAATGCATTGTAAAAACCTAACACGGGGTTCAGAGAACAGAATTCCTGCGGGAGCTCTATCTCTCTGATCCCAGTGCCTTATGGCTCTATAACTGTGCTCAGACTTCCAGTAAACTTCCTGTTGATTTTAAACAGTCCTCTCCTGTCTTCACTTCTCACGCTTTCAGTAAAAGAATTTGAGTAAAATCTAACACTTGAATGGATGACCCTTTACTGCACAACAAAGTAATGTCAGTAATTGTGGGGAGACTTTCAACATCACTGACTGTGGTGACTATTCTGACACCTGGTTTGTGAACCAAACTGTTTCAAGGGCAGTGTCTGTGCGGAGATGGCAAGTTGAGACCCAGACTCCACTCACTGCGGCGTGGCAGCTGTGCCCTGGTGCAGCTGCTGATGCCGTTTCACATATTCTCCTTGAGAGAATACAGGGAGCTGGGGGAGCTGTTATCTGCATCCCACATACATCATGAAACCAGATCTACAGGCGAGCCCTGAGGATCGTTCAACAGCAGAGTGTACTTAGACGCAACTGGCATACCCCGAGGAGTACCTGATGAATTTAAAGCTAGAAGTCAAATAACTGCAGGGTTCAAATTTTTTCTTTCCTGGTGGGTCACAGTAAACAAGAATGTGGATTGGATTAACTACTTATACTATAATCAACAACGTTTTGTGAATCATACCAGAAATGCAATTAGAGGCATAGCAGAACAGCATGGCCCAACTTCTCTCATGTCGTGGCACAATAGAATGGCCCTAGATATGTTGTTAGCCGAGAGGGGAGGAGTATGTAAAATGTTCGGCACGTTTTGTTGTACTTTTATACCTAACAACACTTCCCTAGTTGGCAGCATCACCAAGGCCCTTGAAGGACTGACTGCCCTATCCGATATGCTGGTTGTGAACTCTGGCATCAACAACCTCTTCGTAGCCTCCTGGAATCCTGGTTCGGAAAGTGGAGTGGTCTGATCGCTTCTGGGTTGATCTCTCTGTCCGTAGCTGCAGCCCTGCTGGTCGTGTGTGGCTGCTGTTGTATTCCCTGTCTACGAGGAGTGATGGCGGGACTGATAGACACTACTCTGACTAAGACAATGTACCAACAGATCCGTGACGAGGAAAAAGGAGAAGACGATCACTATGAACCAGACGATTGGGTTTGAAAAGAGACTTTCCTAATTCTGATCTAAGTGAACCATGTATGACTTGTTTAATGAAAACCTGAAAGGGAGAGTTTAAACAATGAGATCCTGGGATGAACAAGATTAAGAATTATGTTGTTAATAAAGTGATTCTAAAATGTTTAATCAGAAGGGAAATGTCATGAAAATTACATTGAGTATGTTTTAAATTGTGTTTTAATCAATATATTAACCAACATATGTTATACAATGGATTTTAAACTTTCAGAACAGACCACAGATCACAGGGGCCTGTGAGACACTGCCTATGTGAACTGAAGGACATGTTTCATCTTTGTTTTAGTACTTTGTGTGTTGTTCAACCAAATGGTGCTCCAGGCTTAAAACAAGTCACACATGGTTCACTCAGATCAGAATTAGGAAAGTCTCTTTTCAAAACCCAATCGTCCAGTTCGTAGTGATCGTCTTCTTCTTTTTCCACATCACGAATCTGTCGGTACACTGTCTTAGTCAGAGCAGTGTTTATCAGCTTTCTCCTATATATTGTGATGTTTAGACTAAGCTCATTCAGACAACTCTTATGCCTATGCTGACTTGTCTCCTTGCTGCAAGTAAACCAATCTCTTATTGAAAGATTCCAGTGACTTCATTGCTTCTTTGTAAATTCTTTTGACAGTCACTGTCCACTTTCCACTGTAGAAGATGGAGAAGTTGATGTGAGCTTTCCCTGTCCAGTGGACAGTGAGTCTCCAAAGGAAAGGGTGATATGTCAATGGTTATTAACATTATATCCTCAGTCTTTTTCATTGAAGAACCCATGACATGCTTTTCCTTGTTTTTTGACTTATCGACAATGTTACAACGGTGAATTATCATCTTAGATGTGACCTAAAACTCAAAAAATGAGGTGTACGTATGCTCTAGTACTTATGCAGAAGCAACTCGGTTGATATACATCTCACAAACTCTCACTCACGAGACTTTTTTTTCTAACAAAATTAAGTACAGTAAAACCTTGGATTGCGAGTATAATTCATTCCGGCAATGTGCTTGTAATCCAAAGCACTCGAGTATCAAAGCGAAGTTCCCCATAAGAAATAATGGAAACTCAGATCATTCGTTCCACAACCACTTATTCATATAAAAATGAGTACAGTAATAGAAAATACAGTATAAAGTAAACATAAAACATATTAACCTGCACTTCATCTTTGAAAAGAATCATGGCTGGCAGAAGGGAGACAGAGAGAGGAGCTATCTGCTATCTGTTGGCTCGCTGAAATCTTTTTCTTTTTATACTACTTTAACAAGGAAGCTATCCAATGACACTTGCTTTTGCTTCCTTTTAAGGATTTGTCAGAAATGTGGCATTGCATTGTCGTTAAACAGATTTATCGTTCATACTGCTACAGCCTTATTCGGGTGGTGCTTTTCTACAAAATTTTGCACCATTTCCCACATTTTACACATCCCCCTTATAAAATCTTGCGATGTCTGCCACTCGCATACCTCGTTCATGCTTGTCGATGATTTCCTTTTTAACTTCCACCATAATCATCTCCTTTTTCTTACCGCCTTTCTTTTCAACCTTTATTTTTTCTTCATCGGGGCCATTGTTGCAGTACAGATGTTGACTATACGAGCAAGGTGTGAGAGCCATTGGCTCAGTTGTGTCATGATGCTCGGCAGACAAAGCATATGTACTACTCGTATTGCAAGACCTTGCTCGTTTATCAAGTTAAAATTTACAAAATTTTTTTGCTCGTCTTGCAAAACACTCGCAGACCAGGTTACTCGCAATCCAAGATTTTATTGTATTATATGATAGTTTTAGGATTTCCTTGAATGGGCATAAATCCAGGCCGTTGCATGTTCATGTGAGCTTGACATCCACCGGTGCCATTGTAAAAATGTATTTTTTTGACTGCACATGGTTTCGTGGATATATTTTCCCTCCTGCTGCTGCACTGTGACCAGAGGATGTGGAGAAAAATACAGGGCCTGAGGTTACTGCATGTCTGGGAATGTTCCTGTACAGGGACGCGTTGTTTTAACTGACTGGGTCTAACCTACAAGCAGCCAGCCATTGAAGCCCTGTGGGGCGGTTAGTGATCAGTTCATCGATGCTGAATTTCCCCAGAGCACAGTTTGTTTTGACTGCTTGAGGCCAATGTGTCTGCCACATGTGATGTGTTGCCACTTAACAATCCATGACGTTATTTTCGGCACTATGCTACCTGTTGGAATTAATCTCACGGTCTGTGGTTGTGTGGGGGATGATGCAGCGATCACCGGTTGGATCTACCGACCTTGGAGCTACTTGAAAGGGAGTGATGTGTCCACTACTTGGTGGGACTTAATGGGAAGTTAAAAAGAAACACACGTTGAGTGTCTGTTAATGCCTTGTTTCTGTAACATTAGAGAGAATTGTTGTAAGGCTGGAAAAGTTACTATGTCTGCATTATGCCAGTTAAAATATAGGGTTTCTCAGTTACCACTTTGTTTAGAGTGTTACACATCGGTTTTCATTGGTACATATACCATTGTTTACCTATCTATGGAGGAGAAATTCTAATTAATTAATGCCTTGGGAGATTGTTGTGCTATCCACTTTTGACAAAACACTGGCAGCAGGAGGTGTGCACATTCAAAAACTATCCTCTTGTTTTTAGGAAGAGGCTCTCTGGTTTTATCGTTCTGAAATAATTAGACTATCTGGAGCGATGAGCTAATCTAGAAGTACCCAAGATTAAATATTAAATGGCTGGAAATGAGTATGCCATGGGCTCTTTAATTAGAAAAAAATATATTTTTCTTAGAGTAAATCAGGAGATACAGAAGATGATACAGCTGAGGAGATACTCTTAATAACCGGGATACTCATATCTATGTAAACGCTCTCATTATCGTCTGGGATGATGTGTTATGGAACAAATTCTTCTCAGGAATGGAACTTTGTGACAGCTGATCCCAGATGCAATGATATCTCTGTTCATTTGTTCTCCTTACAAAGAAAAGACATTACAATGCAAACATTCTCCTTGGGTAAATGGTCACACTAGAGACATTACAGGAAAGTGTAGGAAAGTAGAAAGAAATTTAAAACTCAATCAAGTTAACTCTTTGTGTACTCTTGGAAGCCTAATGAAAACTAATACAGCTCAGTGGAAAACAGGCTAGGACTATGTATTTTTCTCCACCTGATTGCCTCTCATCCTGTTTCAGACTACTAAGTCTGTGATCAGCGCTCCTCTCACCTAGTTCCCTGAAGTCACTGCAGCAAAATATGAGTTCATCAAAAAAAAGAAAGAAAGAAATCAGGCTACATATTTCTCACCACATCATCTGAACTCTATACATCTTCTGAGCCAGTTCCTCTGCCAAACCTTGAAAATACTAGCACCTCCAGGAAATCATCTTCCTCCTACCTAGATTTCCCATTTACTTGCTTTTTAAAATAAGTTTTTCCACACCACTGGATCTAATATTCTATCCCTCATCAACTGTTCCTCGATTAAATCAAGTTAAAACTCAGCAAAAATTATAATGCTAACTCCAAAATACAATAATAGCCTGCTGGGATATGCAGTGTACATTTTAACTTATCATAGCAACATGAAGCAGAAAGAGACTAAGTGTACTACTGAGGTGAAGACAGAGAACCAGAGTGGCAGTATATAAACAGTGATGCATACACCTAAGGTGCCGTTTAATAGTATGTGTTCATCCACCTAGGTATATAGAGAAGTGTATGAAAGAACCACATCATGAGTATCTACAAATTTTAAAAACTAAACTGAATTAAGTGATTTGAATCAGAAAGGTGATCACCTCTACAGGCATTTCCTATTACTATTTCTACATAGTTCATTAACATAATTTTTGCCAACAACATGTAGCTTTAGCATCAGCTTTTCTGTATAGAAACAGTATAATGTATGTAAGTATGTAAGCATTCCGAGAGAAAAACGAGTCAGCAGAACCAATCTGAGGTAAAGTTAATTAGTTAGCTAGAACTGATCGGATCTGTTGTCCACCTCTGTCTGAAAGGACACAGGTTTACTACGGTTTTCACTAATTAATGTGACGCCATTATTGTAAAGAGCTTGACAGGGGTAGAAACAGTAACTGAGAAAGGGATGATGAGCTTAACAAGTGTCAGCTGACTGTGGCCATAGCGGCTGCTGTTCAGCAAAAGTGACATAGGCTAGCTTTAAAGAGTCTTATTTCTTTTTGAGTCTGGCCAATTTAGGCTGAGCCGAGGTCCATAGATGGAATAAAAGGCAATTCGCATAAAACAGGTAGAAATAATGACTTAAAGATAGAGAAACAAAACAGCACTTGAATGAATCGGTCTCTAGACAGCTGTGGGCACTTTGCAGGATTCAGTGTTCATGGATCTCCGCATTTATTTCTCTTTTAAATAAAAGTCAGCCACAGCATGGTCAGAGCCATCAACAGCAGCCCTGACAGAAAGAAAGACATCCGGGAATGCTTGATCCTGGCTGGGTTTAGCTCGCATGGGTTAACCAAGATCCTTCTCTCCTCTGGCACATTGATAGCCAGTTTTAGAGTGTGGCCATGTGCTTGTTCCTCCTCCTCCTCCTCATTGTCATCATCACCATTAACCCAATCAACCTCTCTGTCCTTTTCATCTTCTTCCAGCAGGCAGTGATGTGCGTACAGTCGTGGTCCCCCTGGCACTGGTGACAAACTACGGGCTCTTACCTTGCGTCCAAACAGAGACTGCCTCCTTTGCTGTGCTCAGCAGCAGCAGAACAAGAGAAACAGATAACAGTGAACAGAGATGTGGACGATGGTAAACTGACAGGAAAAGGGGAAAAGGATGAGGAAATGGAGGAAGGTGATGTTGGAGGAAAGATGCAGTAAAGGGAGGGTGTTTAGGGTGAAGGTGAAATGAGGTTGTCCCTGCAATCCCCTGTCTGCTGCAGCTGAGAAAAGAATGTCAAAATGTACAAACAATTCAGTTCACAGTTTACACAGTTACTCCATCTGTTAGCCTCGAGGAGCTATATATAAACACCATAAGTGAGCTAAAATTACCCAAGCAAGCTCATACTCCAATTTTGACAAGGTTAAGATGTTGGGCGGCTTACTGCCACATGAAATAGGAAAAATCAGGTTCTTATTTCTGCATGTAAGTAGTCCTTTAACTCAGTTTTTCTAACTTATCAGAACTTGTAAGGACTGTATTTTAAGATACCTTAAGCAACTGGGCTCAGGATTTTTACCCATGATAGTCATGTCAGTTTACATCATTTTTGACATGACGCATGAAACAACACTCATGATCATCAGTTGCACATTTTCACTGTATCATTTTTTGCACAACCTCTGCTCCTGTTGGATGATACTGTGTCACTAAATAAGAATAATGTCTTCACTTGAATCTTTGGTTCATCGATTACCATAACAACAGAAGTACAAAAAATGCTGCCTGGAGAAATAATCCTGCAGCATAAATTTCCAGGATATACTGTATGTTACTGTGGTCAGGTATATGAATTGTGGTTTAGTAGTAGAAAGGTAAGATAGTTTGCTGTATTATAGAGTACATATAATGACAATGTCCAATTTGCCAGAAGGACACATTTGAAAGTTGAAAATTTTGAATGTGGCACTGCAATGTACTGTATAGGCAATGTAGATCACAGCAGTGGCTATAGATGATTCTATTTAAAACCAACTACTGTGTGGAGACAGGATGTGCATGATCACAGTCGACAGATAAAAACACCATACTTTCTTTCTGCGGGTCACCCAACTGTATTCACTAAAGCCCTGCAAAGTGTAATTGTCCAATCATAATAAAGAAACTGTAGCAATATGGTGACATGGTAACCATGGTTAGTTTAAACATTTAAACCCAATCATTAATTGGAGTATTGTCACTAGCTGAGTAACTCTGACAGAAAAACAGCCACTGATAAATTCTGTACTTTGTATAAAAAGGCAGGTCGGGACAGTGAGGTGGTCTGATCAGACTGCAAACCTTTGATAGAACAGTGGTAAAAAGGAGAAGGAAGGAGGGGAAGAAGTGAGTACTGAGGATTAAGTCTCAGTTCCATGGTATCCTAGAAAAGGCAAACCAGTTGCCAAAAAGGAGGAGGAAAAGTACCAGCAAAACTGAATGGTATGGGCTGGTAAAACCATAATATGCCATCTGTAGCTCTTTACCATGTACCAGTGTAACAGTCTGTCAGCTATCTTGCCAATTCAGATGAAGGGACTCTGGAAAAGCTTATGATGACACATTTTTTAAGGTACTTCTGCACTGCACTCAGTGGGGTGATGAGAATGTAGTATTGCACACAAGGCAAGATCTGTGTTTAACCCACAGAATCTAAGAGCTCATGGAGAATCAGGGAATTTTAAAGAGGTGGCTACTGATGCAATGGAGATGATTTTTTCATCTCCTGTGTCATCATAATTCCAAGTATTCGGCAATAATATGAAATTACCAAAAATGTGCCTCGGGCTTTCAGTAAAAAACTGCTGCTCTGGCTGGATTCTTCAGTACTGAAAAAGCAAGTGTGATTATTGTGTAGAACCTAATGTCTGGGAGAGAAACTGGGTCTTCAAGTTATGGGTAAAGGATAGCTGAGAGCCAGAGGGAAACACCGTCGAGTCAGAGGACTGAGGACCTCTCTGGCCTTTAGTGTCAATGTCTGAACGCGCAGAAATGAATGATGGAGGTGGCGGAGAGGGGGATGGAGGTGGAGGGGATCTGACTGGATAAACAGGCACAGACTTCAACAGACAAGGGAAGGGAGATGAGGACAGAGGTGACAGAGATACAAGACAGAGACAAAAAACAGACATCCAGGGAGGGACAGATACATGGAGGAGGATTGGATGGTGAGAAAGATGAAGAGGAGGGGGGCTGGTCAGTCCTCTGGCTAGTAATCATTGTTCTTAAGCTTGTTTTCATTGTTCTTTTGCTCTTCAGTCTATCACTGATCATATCAGGCACAAGAATCATGCAGACATACAGTGTTAGGATTGACCCAGCCATGCGATTGATTGGCAGATCAAACATGATGACAAAGCTTGCAGTAGCCATTCACAGAGCGAAGGCAGTGGGCTGGGATTAGGGTAAAGAGGGATGGGATCCAGGACAGGGCCCTTACAAAGGTGCCAGTATGCTTCAAACCAGTGGCTGTCATGTTCTGAACAGCACTGAAACCAACTTACCCTACACCCTTCATTTAAAGTGTGCACCCTTGCCTTCATTTTTATAATATGTCACATCTCATCCTACTCTGTGGTTGCGAGCTCCACACTTTCAAGTGCTCAAGTGTTACCTTTCAGAACAAGATGTGTTCAGGCAACACAAACTAGTTGGTTTGAAGCATACTGAACCCTTTAGACTGCAATCTGGTGACATCAGAGTGCCGCTTGTAACAGTAGGCCATGGCAATGGCCATAGCGTCCAGTGCCAATCTTTATTTTGCTCAGAAAGAAATGCCAGACAGTGCTGATCTACTGCAGCCTGCGCCAGAAAGCACCATATCAGAATACCTTTACCTCAGACACGCCACCAACTACTCTGTATGCAGATGCAACTGTGGACATCCTCCCCTGCACACACACACACACACACGCCATCTTCACATTGGCAATGTGAAAAAAATCCTCAAGTGTCTAGTCCCTCTGTTACTGCAGCTACATTCATATTAAAGCAGTGGAATGATAAGATGAAAGCCAACAGCACCTCCAAGTGTAGGATCAGTGTATAGTTCCCGATGACAAAGATGATAAAGTACATTGTGCACATCTGCCATGTTCTTCATGGACAACAACAATATATTTATGCTCAATACCCACAATATTCCTCCAGGGGTGTACATGTTATTTTTGGGAAGACACCTGAACAATTATAAGGCCTGATAACTAACCATGCAAAGCGGGAAACTGCCATTTGGTCCCACACCCTATGCGGTCCTGAAAGCTGAAGCTGTCATATTTTTACCAAACTTTGAGGTGCTGTCTTATGGATGGACCCTGTGTCAAAATCTATTATGGTTGATAATATGGTTACACAAAGGGTTGAGCATCAGTGTGTCTTGATTGGCCTTTTTCAGAGCAGACACTTTGACCACCACCGGTAGTGTTACTAATAACACTACCAGGCCTAAAGCGCCTTTTTAAAAGGCCTATTGTAAGCCTTCTGAAAACATGGCACATGCAGAAACTCTTTAGTTTAGTTAGTAGCAAGATGGGGCCAGTGAATATCTAGAAAGGCTATATAGCACAGTGGAATTTCAGGCTATGCAAGTTAGTAAAAAGGAACTGTGTAGAATGCATCAGTGTGTTGTTTGCTTAAAAATAAATATTAATTATTAGGTGATGACAAAGGTTTCATTTATGTAAAATGCATAATATTTTATGTGATTCGCTAGTACCTTCCATTCTTTGAATCATAGCCTTGAAATGAAATTGTATTTCAAATGTCAAGATTCTGGCCAAAACCTCTACAGCTGGCTGTAATTCTAGGCAAATCTATATGCTATAGAATAAAATAATAAATTATTGATGCAAAAATGTCTAATCTAAAGTTCTGACAGATGTACAAAACATATCCGATTTTATACTCTGTTTCTTTATTACTCTTGTAATTTCAAAGATTTGTATAATTTAATAATCGACATGGAATTTCATTTCAACAGTTTTATCTAAATGTCATGTACAAAAAGTTTCCTTTTCCTGAGAATGTTCATCTTTTCTTACATACAACAATCCCTGTACAGAGACTAAAGCAGCAATGAGTAGCCTGTTTGTGCCTCTGTTGTCATTCAAAAACAATTAAAAACAGATAAGAGAAAAACCAGATCCTCATATTTGTTAAAAAGGTGTCCAAAAAGCTCCAAATGACCAGAACTTTTACAGCATCTGAGGTAGGAAGACAACTGTACATGTGAGAGATCTCCGTGAAAGTGTGAAGAGCTAGCGGACTGTAAACAAAATATAAAGCTGCCACGGAGACCTCACGCATGCGTAGCTGACTCTTGCTACTTCAGACACTGTAAACGTTCTGGTTATTTGGAGCTTTCTGGGCAACATTTTTAACAAATATACAGGTCTGCTGTTTTATAATGAAAAACCATGTCATCCAGTGCAGAGCAGTGTTTCCCTGATGCTTTTAATTGTTTTTGAACAACAACAGTGGTCAATGGAAGACAAGAATAAGATAATCCGGGACTGACAGAGATTAACCGTGAGTAGAGGTTATTTTGAGTCTGTGTATGGGGAGTGTTGAAAATACCATTAATATAGAAAATGACTGGGCTTATCCTGAAGTGAAATAATCAGAAACTACTTAATGACTTGCAGTAAACCTGGAGCAGGCCAGGTTTCCAGCTGAGAAATATTTTTGGATTTGCCTCTAAGACCCCTAGTGGTTAATCCACCCTAATATTCCCATCATATTGTATTTCTGCCACAGTTTAGGTTTCCCGTGACATTAGCTCAGATCCATCTAATCTGGACTCAGAATTCTCACTAGTCTCAGTTTGTGCATGCTTAAACAACACATTTTACGGTGCAGTGGAAACACAACAGCTCTAACTCAGCTCAGCAGGACTGACCCGTGCTAATGGAAAAACACCATAAATGTTCTCATATCCTGAGAAAACCAGTTTAAGCTATGTTTTTTCCATGAATGGCCTTCTACAGTCATGGCCAAAATATTGGCACCCTTGCATTTCTGTCAGATAACTCACCACTTCTCCCAGAAAATTACAAATTCTTTGCTATTCTCATGTTTATTTCAAAACAACAAAGCAGAGAACAAAGCCAAATCTGATCCATTCCACACACAAAACCAAAAACATGTACTGGACAGAATTACTGACACCTTTTCAAAATCATCAGAAATCGTTGTTTCCAGCCTGTGATGCTCCTTTAATTTGTAGTGAAACTCACCTGTAGCAACCAACAGGTGATGGTAACATGGAAATCACACTGGCAACCAGTTAAAACTGAGAAAAGTTGACTCAACCTTTGTGTGGTGTGGACCACACTGAGCACAGAGATAAGAAAGAAGAGCAAAGTTGTCTGAGGATGTGAGAACCACATAGTGGAAAAGCCTAGACAGTCTCAAGGCTCCAAGTCCATGTCCAGAGATCTGGCTGTTCCTGTGTCCACTGTGCACAACGCTGTCGAGATGTTTACAGTCCATGGTGCTGTACCTGATCTCCCTGGACGTGGACGAAAGAGAAGAATAGATGGCAGATTGCAACAAAGGATGGTTTGAATGGTGGATAAAAAAAACCTCGGTCAACTTCCAGACAAATTCACTCTGACCTGCAGACACAGGGTGCAACAGTGTCAGCTTGCACTGTCTGTCTCCATCTGAATGACAAGGGGCATTATGGTAGGAGACCCAGGGACCCCACTACTGACACAGAAACATAGAAAAGCCAGAGTGCAGTTTGCCAAAACTGACCTGAGGAAGCCACAGTCCTTCTGGGAGAATGTCCTGTGGACAGATGAGACTGAAATAGAGCTTTTGGTCGAGCACATCATTCTACTGTTTTCAGAAAATGAAATGAGGCCTTCAAAGAAAAGAACACGTCCCTACAGTCAAACACTTTGGAGGTTCACTGAGGTTTTGGGGTTGCTTTGCTGCTTCAGGTACTGGATGTCTTGACTGTGTGTCTGGTATTATGAAATCTGAAGACCACCAATGAATTTTGGGCCACAATGTAGGGCCCAGTGTCAGAAAGTTGGGTCTTTGTCAGAGGTCATGGGTCTTACAGCAGAACAATGATCCAAAGCAGACTTCCCAAAGCACCAGAAATGGACAATGAGCTGGAGAGTTGTGAAGTGGCCAGCAATGAGTCCAGATCTAAACCCCATAGAGCAGCTGTGAAGAGATCTCAGAACAGCAGCTGGGAGAAGGAACCCTTCAAACCTGAGACCTGGAGCAATTGGCAGAAGAAGGGTGGTCCACAAGTCAAGTAGAGAGGTGGAAGAAACTCACTGATGGTTACAGGAAGTGACTGATTTCAGTTATTTTATCCAAAGGGTGTGCTACCAAATATTAAGTAGAGGGTGAGGAAAGGATCAGATTTGGCTTTTTTCTCAGGTTTTTGTTGTTCCAATGCAAACAAAAGAAATTAAGACGAGAATACCAAAGAAATTTCTGGGAGAGGTGGTGAGTTATATGACAAAAATTCAGCAGTGACAATATTTTGGCCATGACTGTAGTTATTTAGCTAGCACACAAAATTTAAATTAAGACTGTTCCTTTACTCAAGATACAACCCAGAGACTTGTGCAGTAAGTGTGGCTTAAAAGAACAGTGTGACATTTTAGAAAAGTCTTCTGGTTTGACATATTACAGATGAGAAGAATGCATCAGTTACACTTCTGTGCATCCAGCACAGATATAGGACAGGGACGTTTAGAACAGCTTAGCACAAGACTGGAAGCTGGGGAAGCTGCTAGCATAGTTACATCTTGAGAAAACACACCATTAACAACTTGGAAACTTTGCACTAGTAGGGTCTACTCAATAGAACTCAACAGTACTGTTGCAGTGTATTTTCTCCCCAGGTTGCTG
The DNA here is from genome assembly GCF_001952655.1 of Monopterus albus. Classification (NCBI taxonomy): domain Eukaryota; kingdom Metazoa; phylum Chordata; class Actinopteri; order Synbranchiformes; family Synbranchidae; genus Monopterus; species Monopterus albus. The sequence continues at coordinate 1,449,474 of NW_018127957.1, forward strand.
CACTCACCCCTGGCTGGAGCTGGCCATTGATGCTCACTGTGCGAAAAGGTGAGTTGGTGGAAAGACGCTTGTCCCACTCACTGGGCCGAGGTTCAGGTACCGACTCCATGAAGCTTCTTTTCAGCTCACTGATGCTAGTGTGGTGACGCATGATCTCAGTCTGTGTCTTATCCAGGTCCTTCAACAAGAATGTGAAAGTCAGAATAGGTAGGTGGAAGCGAAATAGTAATACGAGAAGGAACAAGATGATAGAAAATGTGTGAGTAGGATGTAAAAGAAAGCAGGCATGAAAATGAAGTGAAAACAATGTCACCATGTAGAAAAACATTTATATAAAGACAGGAGCAAAGTAGCCACAAATAATGAATCACCCAGACTGGAAAAGAAGTTCTGCCATTCTTTCAATACACTGACAAATAATTCTTTAATATGCAGCGTGGCTTTGTAATATTCAAAAGCATGTGCTTCGATTGAGCTTGCCTATTGTCAGTGACACACTAAGGGCATGGAAGATGTCTTACTGACAAAGCAGACAGATTGCATTGAGGAGAGTCATTCATTGTCTTCTGTGATCCACGACCCATATTACAGCCCAGCAGCGGCTGCTGAAAAATAAAGTTCACAGCCATTCCATGACTTTCCATGATAACACTTGGTAGCCTATTTTCCAAAATGCCAAAATGTATTTTTATCATGTACAGCCACATGTTACTTAAAAGCTGGCAGGCAGGCTGAGTAGGTGGCAGGGTGAACTGGAGAAGTAAACACGTACAGTATAAACATGAAGAGGGCGGTTACATATCACATACTTTGCAGCCAACATGGTAGCCAGAGCCCAGGTATGGTATGACTGTAAAAATTAAACAATCTTAAAGAGGCCAAGAGACTGAGCAGAGCTGCACAGACTGCTGGGGTTTGTCTCTATAGTGACCCTTTTGACCCTCCTTGGTGATCTTTAATGTAGCTTTAAAAAGGACAAAATCAGCAATATGAGGATTATAAGGCTGAAGAAAGCATGTCACCCGTCTCTTCTGAAATCCTTTAAACTCAGATGCAGAGAATGTCACACAGCACAGTGAGAACAGTAATCGGGACAAGAGAAGTTCAGAGTCACACACAGTAAATACAGAGGTAGCATTGGGAGGGGCTTAATATATACAGTATGTAATGAATGACTCAAACGAAAGGAGACTGGAAGTTCCAGGAAGCCATGATGAACAATGAAGAGACGAACAGAGGTGACAAGAATCTGTTAGTGACACCTCTGACACTTACATGAGTGGGAAAGAGCAAAGATAGTACCTTTTTAAAAATAAAATAGCAGGCCAGGTACTGAAGCTACTCTGTGACTGGTACACAGCACTACCAGATTCTCACAGTAACTTGTGCATAACGCACCAAACACACAGCTTTAAATTCACAGCCATGGTTTGTTTGTTTTTTTTTGGTTGAAGTTTGAACTGTTTTCGTTGAGTTAAGGTTGTGGTCAGTGTTTCACTTACAAAAGTTTGGGAAAGTGTGTAACTAGGATAGCACTGAGACAATACTACTTTACTTTTTATACTTCGTACAGACAGACAATCTACCTGACTTACAGAGCAAGCGCATTGTGACTTTAGACACTTGTTTCAGTACCAAAGGCCATGCTGCAGTATCAGTTTAAACTTTAGAGACCTTTCCCAATCATATATTTCAAAAAATGAAAATATGAAATGACAAAAACAAGGTCTAAGTGAAGTGAAGCTACTTGCATGAGAATCAGTGAGGAATATGGTGCATGCCAAGCCTTTTGGGTTAAGCTGAAAACAAGAAATTAAAAGAAACAGAAAAAAGCAAAAAGAAATTCAAAATAACATCCATGCAATTAGACAAACATGGCAGCAAGCAGCCAGAACACATATCTAAAGACTGAAGATACCAACCTCCAGCATTAAATTGCTATGTCTGATATAAATAGTTTCACCCTCCAGTTTCTTAGCTCTTTTCTGTGGAAAATGGGGAGAAAGGGAAGAGCTGGTTGAAAAGCTGTAAACAATACAGAATTTATTCAAACACTGATGTTTCATTTGCAATGGAATCCAATGAGAAGCACTGGCCGTGGCAATGACATGAATCGCATGAATGAGCTATGGGGGCGCAGGAACACAGCGGGTGGGTTGCAGTTCCCTGTGTTCCCGGCTCGGCAGGGGGCAGACTTCAGCTACACATATACAACAGTCGAATGGATGAGAAGCCAGGCAGATACTCACTCACAGGTGTGAGTGGAAGCCACATGTGCAGGAACACCACTGTGTATGTGATTGTCTGAAGGATTAAGGTGTTTGCATGTTTAAAAAAATACATAAAACATTTACTTATCACTATTTTCACATTTCAACTTCTATTTCTTCTGTCTGGGTGGATTAATGAAAACTGATCAGTTTTAAAATTTGAAAAACTGATTGATTAGGTCCTTGATCCCATCCATCCCACTTTGGGTGGTGTGGCTCTCATATCTAGAAATCTGGACAAGTTTATTTTACAACCTAAATTGTGACAACCCAGAGTTGAGTCCAGGACACAGGGTCACAGTCTTACATGCCTCTCTGCTGTCTCTTTGCCGAGGTGGAGGTGTGGCAGCGATCTTTGACTCCAGCCTATTAATCAACCCTAGACCTAAACATAGTTATAACTCATTTGAAAGCTTCACTCTGAATCTCTCACACCCAAACTGGAAAACTCAAAAGCCAGTTCTATTTGTTATTGTTTACCATCCACCTGCTCCTTATTTAGAGTTTTTAACTGGATTCTCAGACTTTGTGTGATTTAGTGTTTAGTACAGATAAAATAATCATAGTAGGCAACTTTAATATCCATGTAGATGCTGACAGTGACAGCCTCAACAATGCATTCTGTTCATTGTTAGACTCAGTTGGTTTTTCTCAAACTGTAAATAAACCCACTCACTGTTTTAATCACACTCTTGATCTTGTTCTGACGTATGGCATCAAAACTGAACACTTAATAGTTTTTCCCCAAAACCCTCTTCTGTCTGACCATTTTCTAAAAACTTTTGAATTTACATTAGTAGATTATACTCTATGTGGGAAACAATTCCACTACAGTAGATGTCTATCTGACAATGCTGTTACCAAGTTTAAGGAAATAATTCCATCATTATTTACTTCAGTGCCATTTGCCAACACAGTGGAGGGAGGCCACCTTAACTTTACTCCCACACAAGTCAATAATCTTGTTGATAGTACTGCAGCCTCCCTGTGTAATACACTTGATACTGTTGCCCCTCTGAAAAGGAAGGCAGTGAAACAGAGGAGGCCCCATGGTACAGCTCGCAGCTCCGCTCCCTAAAGCAGGCATCACAAAAAATGGAAAGGTGGTGGCACTCCACTAAGTCAGAAGAGTTTTTCATAGCCTGGAAAGATAGTTTAATAACATATAAAAAAGCCCTTCGTAGTGCCAGAACCACATTTTATTCATCACTGATTGAGGAAAATAAGAACAAGCCCAGGTTTCTTTTCAGCACTGTAGCCAGGCTGACAAAGAGCCACAGTGCTGTTGAGCTTAACATTCCATTAGATCTCAGCAGCAAATAACTTCATGAGCTTCTTTACAAATAAAATCACAACTATTAGAGAAAAAATTGTTCAGACCAATCCTACAGCTCTTGCGGATGAGCCATTGTCATTTCGACTTGGGCAGTTCCCTAACAATAGGAAAATAGCAAAGGTTATCCCTCTGTATAAATCTGGTGATAAACACAACTTCACGAATTACAGGCCGGTTTCTCTGTTGTCACAATTTTCAAAAATTCTGGAAAAACTCTTCAATAATAGATTAGATACATTTATTGATAAACATAAAATCCTCTCTGATTGTCAGTATGGTTTTAGGTCGAACCGGTCGACATCCTTGGCCATTACCGACCTGATGGAGGACATTACAAGTGCCATGGATGGAAAGAAATACACGATAGGAACTTTTATTGACCTAAAAAAGGCATTTGACACAATCAAACATGAATTATTAATGTGCAAGCTAGAAAAATACGGGATCAGAGGAGTGGCTTTGAATTGGATTA
>NW_018127957.1:1456581-1494067 GCF_001952655.1 Monopterus albus
GTTCTGACCCTCACCTTTGGTCATGACCGAAAGGGCAAGATCCCGGATACAGGCAGCCAAAACGAGCATTCTCCACAGGGTGGCCAGGTGCACCCTTAGAGATAGGGTGAGGAGCTCGGTCACCTGGGAGGAGCTCAGAGTAGAACCGCTGCTCCTCCACATTGAGAGGAGCCAGCTGAGATGGCTCAGGCATCTATTTCGGATGCCTCCTGGACGCCTTCCTAGGGAGGTGTTCCGGGCATGTCCCACCGAGAGGAGGCCCCAGGGAAGACCCAGGACACGCTGGAGGGACTATGGCTCTCGACTGGCCTGGGAACGCCTTGGCATTCTCCCGGAGGAGCTGGAGGAAGTGTCTGGAGAAAGGGAAGTCTGGGCATCTTTGCTTAGACTGCTGCCCCCGCGACCCGGTTCCGGATAAGCTGAGGAAAATGGATGGATGGATGGAACTGCTCTAAGTTGGTTCAAATCAGAAAGATTTCAATTTGTTCATGTTAATGATGAATCTTCCACACAGACTGAAGTTTGTCACGGCGTTCCACAAGGCTCTATATTAGGTCCAATTCTCTTCACTTTATACATGCTCCCTTTAGGCAAAATTATCAGGAAGCACAGCATAACTTTCCATTGCTATGCAGATGATACTCAGTTATATTTATCTATGAAGCCAAATGAATCAGATCAGCTGGTCAAACTTCACGCATGTCTTAAAGACATAAAGGCCTGGATGGCCTGTAACTTCTTACTTCTAAACTCTGACAAAACCAAAGTCATTGTGCTTGTGCCTGAAAACCTTAGAAATCTGCTGTGTAATCATATACTGTAGTTACTTTAGATGACATAGCTCTCGCCTCCAGTACTACTGTGAGGAACCTTGGAGTCATCTTTGATCAGGATACAGTATGTCCTTTAAATCACACATAAAGAGCACTTCGCTCTCAGAGTGCAGGTTTACTTGTGATTCCTAGAATCCACAGAAGTAGAATGGGAGGCAGAGCCTTTAGCTATCAAGCTCTCTTATGGAACCAACTCCCAGTCTCAGTTCGGGAGGCGAACACCCTCTCTACCTTTAAGATTAGACTTAAGATGTTCCTTTTTGATAAAGCTTATAGTTAGGGCTGGATCAGGTGACCCTGAGCCTTCCCTTAGTTATGCTGCTATAGGCCTAGGCTGCTGGGGGGCCCCACGATGCTCTGAGTTTCTCTCCCCTCCCCTCTCCTGTACTCTCTCTCTATGCCACCATTACACATTACTAACTTTGTGTCTCCTCTCCGTGTGTCCTTTCTGCAGGTTGCCCTGGGTCTGGAGCTCTACGTCTCTGACAAGCAGTCACCGGCCACATCAACCTGACCAGTGTTTGATTGTTTGTTGTGTCTTGTTGCTTTTCTTCTTTTCTCTCTCCCCTATCCACTCCCCCAAACCGGTCGAGGCAGAAGGCCACCCACCAAGAGCCGGGGTCTGTCGGAGGTTTCTTCCGTTAAAGGGAGTTTTTCCTCCACTGTCACCAAGTGCTTGCTCAAGGGGGATTTGTTGGGTTTTTCCTATGTAATAATAGTGATAACAGTAAGGTCTAGACCTTACTTTGTAAAGTGTCCTGAGATGACTTTTGTTGTGATTTGGTGCTATACAAATAAAATTTGATTTGATACATCTTTTGAGAAAAATGCTACCGCACATGTACACTCATGGGGCACTTTATTAGGCACACCTGTACTATGTACTTCCACCTGAACATCTGTGTTTATGAGGCTCAGAATAGTTTTTGGTGAAATTGTCATAAATGTATTGTCATGAAAATTACATTATTAAGTATGTTTTAAACTGTGTTCTAATCAATATATTAACCAATATATGTTATTCAATGGATTTTAAGCTTTCAGAACAGACTACAGATCACAGGGACCTGTGAGACACTCCATGTGTGAACTGAAGGACATGTTTTATCTTTGTTTTCAGTATTCTATGTGTTGTTATATGTTCAGCCAGGATGGCATTCCAGACTTAAAGGAGCCAGCCATAAACTCTTTCCTGCCATATATTGTGAAGATGAAAGGACAACATATTTATCGTCTGAGGGGTTATCAGGGCAAAGCCTCTCAAGTTAACTTGAGTACCAGTATTTGTAGTTTATGAGGGCCAGTATAGAAAAGAGAGGCCAAAAACAAATTTTTTTTTATAGGAGGGTGATGAATGAACATGCTTTAAGGAGGCTAAAAGAGGATTTTATGGGGCAAAACTGGGAAGCAGTTTATAGAGAGGATGACTTAGATAAAGCATATGAGCAATTTTTAAACATATTTAAGACTGTATATGACAGGAACTGTCCTCGTTGAGGTCAAAATATTAGGAACAACTTGAGCTTCGTAAACAGATGTTAAGGTGGAACTGTTGCATTTAAGTGCATACAACTGTACATTTGTACCTAATAAAGTGGCCGGTAAGTGTATACCACTGTACAGCATCAATGCATCCCTGAATCTCTGGCAGTGTTTCATAGGCAAAATGCTAAGACTGCAACCTAAAACTACACAAAACTGTTTGGCCTGGACTGGCACAGACTAAACTTTATTGTTACGGTTTAGTCGACCTCACCAGGAGGGTGAGGGAGAACTGAGGTAGGACTCAATATGGCTGACCTAGGTGCTAGTGAAAAAAGGTGATTTAATGGTGAAAAAACAACGTAGTACAGAGTCCATAATACATACAACCAGGGAAGGGCAGTGATGACTAAGGGGACTAGTACGACCAAGGGAGTAGACAGGGTAACAACAGGAACTAGGAGAGGAGGACGGACAGGGGAACAGACATGCTAACCAGGAGGATAGGCGAACGAAAATGGAACTCCACAGCACAGGAACTGTCAGCGTGGAAAACAAAATACGTCTGCTGCATACCACAACTATCGGACTGTTACAGGGTATGCACGTTACAATAGTTACTGTTGCGTTAACTTAGGGTAAGTAATGCTCTGGCGATGGCGGAGCGTCTGCCAGAGGTATAAATAAGGAGGGAGTCAATCAGCGGGATGCACCCCAGCTGTGTGCACCAACAAGCGAATCGCTAATTACGAATGCAACACAGCTGAGGTACGAATCCCGCAGGTCAAGAGAACAGAGGAGAGAAAGGCGGACAAGAGGCAGGTCACGCCGAGCGGACCTGACATTTATCCCCAACACATACCATCACCTACAACTAGTCAACGAAGTAATGTAATCCAGCAGTTACAGAGAAGCATTATCATTCATATCGAGTCATGTTTCAGGTCACCTGGTGAATCGATGTCCAATAGTCCCACTTTTTTACACACATTTCTGACCTTTACCGACCCCAAGAGAAATATCTGCTGACTGGATGCTATGCTAGCTAGCTGAGCTTATCATCGATATCTGTTCAAATCTACAGTATAGTGTTGCCATTGCAAAAAACCATGGAGTGTTAGGGCCACCAGTAGGTGAAAAATTTGAGAATATTCAAGCTGGCATCATAGCAACTACAAAATTCACTATAAAAGGCTTCAAACTGATACTTAAGAAACAGAAAATATGAATAGCAGGGATCGTGTACCTGTGTTTGACCCCAGTATTCAAGAGCTGCTGTTAGTTTTACAAACTGCCAGATGCCACTGTGCTTTCTGTGTCTGAGGCCCCAAATAGAAAGACAGTCCCAAAGCTTCAAAAGGCTTCATCCCTTCATCACCACAAATCAGACCAAAGTGTCTTTTCTCTGATACACAGCATGATCTTTATAGGTGATCATCTCAGTGCAGGACTGCAGCTTGCACTGTTTCCACACAGAAGACAGCATTAAAACATTGTTGTATTGTTTATATACAGCAGGTATGGACAATCAGAGCTGAAGTTCACCCAACAAATCTTGGGCAAAAGTGTTTTCACACTACTGTGTTGGTTTTCTTAGGCCTTTCAAAGTACACCTTCATTTGACAATATTTGTAAAATGGTCTTAAACTTGTATAGCACTTTACTACACTTTTACAGCACACTCAAAGCACTTTTACACTACTCGGCCATTCGCACTCCCAAACACTCACTGAACTTGGGGTTCAGTGTCTTGCTCAAGGACACTTCGACATGTTGACTGGACAAGCGGGGAATCGAACCGCTAAACTTCCGGTTAGGAAATGACCCGCTCTACCTCCTGAGCCACAGTACTTTTTGTACTGTACATACAAGGACAAGGCTTTGGCTTCAAATTGCATTTATGCATGATAATCATACATTAAATTCTTAGTTCACATTGTTCAGTTTTAACTCGTTGCTTTAATCACTAAATGATTAAAGTGATATGTAAAGCGGATGAGAGATCGGGTGTTTCCATTACCAGTGGGACTAGGCTAAGTGTGTATCTACTACTAGAACTGTGTGTATATACCCAGTATATTTCTGTATTTATAGGTACTTTATTTTTTAGTTTCCTAATGCACATTCCTTTTTCTTGTTTGTACTTTGTTTTGTTCTCTCAGTCTTATCTTGTGTACTCATTGCCTTATGGAAGAGCAGTGTACATGCACATTGAGAGCCACTGCACCTGAGTCATATTCCTCATGTGCCCAACACAGGAGCTGATTCTGATTACGATTACAGAGAATTAAAATAAACATACAGTAATAGTTTTGATGTTTCGTATAAAATTAGTTTGCTCTAAAAAAAGATATTGTCCTCATAACATTATGATTTGATTCTAGTGGCTCTGACCCTCCGATGCTCTGATGAAGGCCATTGCCTGAGAAAATTCAGCCATAATAATGAAATACTAAGCTCCACGGGCATCTCTGCTTTCATGGTGTGCCACTTTTCTTGACTTTTTAACTCTTGATTTTTGATGTTGAGCACCCAGTTGAAATACATTTGTTTCTTTTTTTAAGATGATGTGGTTATCAGGTTTGTAAACTGTATGTTGTGTCTCCTCCCAGCATGACCTGTGTCCTTCATTTGACCTGCAAATCAATGAACACATCTACTATACATGCTATATAGACAATAAATGCTACTGAACTGCAGACACATATTAAACAGCAGTTTAAGAAAGAAATTTCGTGCAGAGTCTATTGCTGGCTGCACTCTATGGAGACCAGCTGACTTGTCTTCTGTAGTACCTTATTCAGGTGTCAATAATAATGGAATGACAGTGACCAAATAATAACTTGCACATCCAATCTAATAGCAAGGACATGTACAGTAGAAGCCTTCACAGAAAGACAAACAATCTGAAATCAAGGGATTAAAGCACCTGGTGTCTGTAATGGAAAACAGCAGTGTTGGACAACATAAAAGCAAATTAAAAGTCTATTAATGCACAACTGATGCAGGGATGAGGATGGTGAGTCAGCAAAACACCGGCTCAGAAGCTTGCTAACCTTCCTCACTCGCACCATCTCCGTCTTTGTTTTGTCCTGAGGAGAGCGCTGCTCCCCCGGAGAAAGAAAGACACAGTCACTATACGTTAAGCTCTAACTCAGCAACAAACATCCATCTATCCATTTGTAACAGAATAAAGATCATATAACACTTTAAAGCTTCCTTTGACAGTGATACTGTGGACTGATAACACGTACCAGTATCAACAAAAAAAGTGAACCTTCTCCACTACAAGTTGATTCCCAAGGTATTCGGACCGCTCCACTGTTTGTGAACTTCATTTTATTGTAGATGTCATTTTGAATGGATAAACTTGCCATGTTGCCCATCAATCAACACTAAATAACACACAATACACACATGCATGCAGTGGGCACTTCATTAGGTATACCTGTACATTTGAACACTGTCTAACACAACAGACCTGCCATAACATCTTTATGAAGCTCATAATGTATCAGCTTTCAGTAGGATCATCAGAAACCTATGAATTCACTTATATATTTTTTTATTGAGGTCACTGATAAAGGTGGTGTTGTCCTGGACTGCATTACTTTCAGTGGTGTCTCTATAGTGTTGTTCCCACCATTTACATAGATGAGGGGTTCAGATTATTAGGAACACGTCAGGTACAGCACCACGTTTAACTAGGACCTCGATTATAAACTATTTTTGTTCATATTGTTTATAAATAAAGTGCTCAGTGAGTGTAAATACTGTATGTAGTTATTTATATATGGGATCAACAGTCGGCTCATGCACCGAGCAAACAAACCTGGCTCTTTCTGTCTCTTTCATAATTGCCGGTGGGCACAGAGGGGGAGTGCCTCCGCTCTCTCCTGGCCACTGTCTGGTAGCACAGATAACGCACACACATCAGGACAGATTCTAGGTACAACCAGGGCTTAAACCTTCCACAAAACACTTCTGTTTCCATACTAAACTAAAACAAAAAGTTTCAACTGTTGAAGAGTTTCTCTTTCATACTGTATATCCTGGCTACACTGGCAACAAAATTATATTTGTACTTCTGGCACTGCTCCGTACTAATCATACATTCCAATGAGGGCTAAGAGACTCCATGTGAACACTTAAACCAATAGGCAGCCATTCTTTTGCAAAGAAATAAGTGTACTTATCAAAATGAAGGTATTTTTAAGGCCAGTTATTAGATTCTATTTGCTAAAAAGAGAGGATGCATGCAGTTTGAAAGGTTGCAATGTTCAAAACCTGTAGCTATGACACAATGCATTTTAGTATTTGAAGCTCTCCTCCTGTTGGTAGACAGTTTACAGTACAACCCAGTGGCCTTACAAGTTAACTTTACATTACTTTGCTTCTCATGGCATTTATGATGTTTGCTATATTATTATTGGACAACTCCTTATGTAGCTTTTTATGCCTCTGCACTAGTGATAGTTTAACGTTTGAAACTGAACTGTAAATATGACCCTTGTATAACTGTATGTTTTCATCACTGTCTACCTCTGGCGCCCTGTAAACTTCCCTCTTCTGTTCATTAATGAACAAACGTAAAGCTTGATGGTACAGTACATAGGTACATACAGTATGTCCACTACCTTGATTTCGGGAGTGGCCTTTGGTCTGGGGCTATGGCTCTTGGTGTACTGAGGTAGCAGACTCTCTGCCCTGAACTCTGCCTTCCGGTCTGCAGAGCGGTAGCCTTTAGGTGTGCAGCCATCATGATGGTCAAAGCGAGGCAGGGTGGGGAGCAGCGGTGATGGGGCTGCCTCTCCAGGAGACACCAGCGACATAACGGGGGCACTGACCGGCCGAGTAGATTTGTTGTCAGGAGTGGACGCCATGGCTGTAGGGGACAGAGAGCAGAGACAACGGGCTCACTTTAAAAGCAATGCAAAACAAACGAAAAACCATTTATTAACATACTGTAGTGTCTGAGCTCTTCACCCTATCTCTAACGCCATACGCCCTTCAAAGAAACTTGCTCCAGCTGCTTGCTTTCAGTCACATTCTTTCAGCCGAAACCCAAAGCTCATGAGCACAGTTGAGGGTTAGAATGTACTTGGTAGAGCTTTGCCCTCAGACTCACTGTGACTCTTGAATTCCATCTTGTCTCATGAACAAGACCCTGAGACTACCACGGTCGGAGAAAACCATCCCAGTGTGCACTGGCAGTCACAGGTCGATCAAACAAGAAGACGCAGATCCTCCTCAAAAAAAAGCAGAGCTGCAGTGTTGAGGTCATCAAACCAGACACGCCTCTCTGACAGCGTCTCAACAGCCATAGAATATAGGAAACTTCAAAGTTCAGAGTGGTATTGTATTTATACAAGATGACATACTGAAAATGTAATATTATATCTGCCATGCACTGCACAAAGCCGCTGCATTTTACAAAAACAACAAAGCTACATTAATAACATTTCAACAAAATGATAACTTTAAACTTTAATGTGTATATACATATACATATATATATATATATATATATATATATATATATATATGTGGTCTAAAAATTTTCACAGGAAACGTTCGGTTTCATGTAGTCATGGAGAAAAGTTGAAGGACTTGAGACCAAACAAACAGACTGACTCTCATTGAAGGACCAGACTGCTTTATAGCCTCATCTAAACTTTACTGGATTTGGGAGAGTATGCTGCAGCCATAACCACATTATTTGTGCCTGTTTTGTGTGGCCATGTTTATGTGAGATGCTAGGATCTGTGTGAGATGCAAAAACCATTGAATGGCGATCCTTAAGTGTCTCATTGTGATTGCCTGGAGTGGTGGATTCAGCTGACAGTCCTCTGGAGGCTCATCCCTTTCACACTGTCCCATTGTTTTTACGTTGTCATTTAGTATTTATTAACTCAACTCAACTCAATTCAACTCAACTTTATTTATAAAGCACTTTAACACAGCCAAGGCCAACAAAGTGCTTAACATAAGAAACAATTCAAAACATCTAAAAACGTAACAACTACATTATTTAAAATACCAATAAAATAAAATAAAAGAACCAACATAGCAAAATAACAAAATACTATCAACCAAAACACAGCCAAAACAGAGTCTCATGGCATATCAAACGCCAAGGCATACAAATGAGTCTTCAAGTAAGTTTTAAAAATAGCCAACGAGGGGGCCTGCCTGATGTAAAGGGGCAGCGCATTCCATAGCTTAGGAGCCACGATGGAAAACGCTCTGTCCCCTCTCAGTTTACGCCTGGCCCTCGGTACATCCAGCAAGAGCTGGTCAGCTGATCTGAGGCACCAGGAGGGACTATAATGAAATAAAAGCTCAGCAAGGTACAATGGAGCAAGACCATTTAAAGACTTAAAAACAAATAAAAGAATCTTAAAATGAATCCTGAAAGACACTGGAAGCCAATGAAGGGATGCCAAAATAGGAGTTATATGCTCCCTTTTACGCACCCCAGCCAAGAGACAGGCAGCCGCATTCTGAACCAATTGTAGACGAGCCAGTGATGACTGGCTGACTCCAACATAAAGAGTGTTACAGTAATCCAAGCGTGATGTAATAAATGCATGGATTACTGTCTCAAAGTGCTGGCGTGAAAAAAAGGGCTTTAGCTTCGCTATCTACCTAAGGTGGAAAAAAAGAGATTTCACAACTGCATTAATTTGGCGATCAAACTACAGATCAGAATCAATTTTTACGCCCAAATTCAGGATCGTCTGTTTCTCGTACTGCTCCAGGTGACCTAAGTCAACTGAGGGTGGGTCACCAGACTTATCTGGGCCAAACACCGTTACTTAATGAAAAAGGGCACCATGCTTTCTCAGGATGGAACCAAGAGGCAATAGATATAATGAGAACAGCAAAGGCCCCAGAATCGATCCCTGCGGAACCCCCACAAGACAGTGGGGATTTTTAAAACATATCAAATATGACACTTTAAAAGAATATTTTGCAAGAAAAAGATAAGGGCCAAATTATCACCAAAATAATTCTCCTTGAGAGCTAGTATAACATATACAAAACTTAACGTCGTCATATTGATTATGTCGGGGTCACAGCCGAGGAAGGTGCAGCTGTGTCATCTCTGCATTTTTTCCACGTCTAACTTAGTGCGACACTCACATGCCAGAGATACACTGAAGCTTAGTACTGAAGTCCTTCCTCCTTTTCATACTGACAGTAAACTGACCCCTATATTGTGCAGTGTGGTGGGCCATTCATACAGACTCATACCCTGGAGACAAGAGACAATCCCACCCCTACTCAGAGACCAAATGGCACCCAGTGGTGCAGTTCTACAAATGCCATCTTATGTGTGGAGCAGCAAACTAGTGAGTCAGTCACTCTTGCTTTGTTTCTCTTGTTAAACAGAAGCATATAGTATTTTCCACTGCACTTAATTAACTCAAATTAAATGAAAAGTCGATAGCCACAGTTAATGGCTTCCCAATTCTCTAAAATAGACCTTTAATGATCTGCTGAGACTTCATAAAAACCAAAGCATGAACACACATCTACAATTCACACTAAGGTTCAGATGGCATTAAAATGAGGCTTCAACAGTTTAAACTATACAACTTTTCATTTTAGTCACAGTTTCCTTACTGAGCCCAGGCAGAAGGATACATCCTGTTAGTTGAATAAAGGTTTGGTGCCACAACACCACACCTGCTATAACCCTGCGCCCTGGCTGTCATGTGTAGACAGACACCCCCTAGATTTGACTAACCCCTACACATTAGCTTTGGCTGAACCTTTTGATACATTTTTTGCATACAAGGAGTACTTTGGATTTTCTCTTCCATTTCTCTACTGCAGTCATGTCACAGAGGAGTCACTTCGCAGCCAGTATGGACAATAGGAAGCATTACAGCGGCCAGTAACTCTTTCAATGTACAGTTGACCCCTAGCATCAACTTCTGTAACTCAGTAACTGGCAGTACTGGCCTGAACTTTCACAAACTCTGGTGGGATCAGTATGCAGGTGGAAAAAGGTACCTCCATCCAGGCTGCATGAGTTCCTCTTGCTGGACGAACGCTGGAACAGAGGAGCTGGTCTGTCGATCAAAGAGCTTGCTTGTCTGGTCTGGGCCTGAGTCCTACCACTGTAGCGAAACTTAGAGCCCAGTGCCAGGAACTTTCTAGGAGTGGTGGCCATCTCAGTAGAGGTCAGCCTGCGCACACAGAACATTGATACTGACAGCAAGCAGGAACATCTCGAAAAAACACTGCGCAGCCAAGTGAACAAACTAAGAGCCCACCTGAAGAAGGTATGATGTTCTACACATACTTTCCACAGTTTTTTGGCTGCCTTGTAACTGGGTAGTTTGAATCCAATTGCACTCTCATACTGTTCCACCTGTTGAAACAATAAACACAAACCTGCTAAACAGAAGACTAATGAAATGAACTTGCAACAAATTTCATTAAACAATGAACGACAGATTCTATAGGTGGATAAATATTTGCTGATAAACACGGTACCTCAGATGGTCTTATTTTGATGAAGAAGCTACTGCGTTTGTATGAGACCTTGAGGACTTTGGGCCAGGGGAAACGGTTGATCCTCAGCTTGTCTTTGTAAACCATCAGACCACTGGAGCAAACCCCCAGCATGATGTCAACACCATCCAGATCCTGACAGAGAGGCCAGACTAGTTCCATCAACTATCTACAAATTAAGAGCTTTTGAACACTGGAATGAACAACAAAGATAAAGAGAAATCCTAAAGGACAGGTCTGCGATTTTCAAATTGGTCTGAACACAGTAGTGAAGTACTCATACGTATGTGCTGTACATGAGAACAGGTCTTAGTTACTGTAACTTTGCCAGTTTTACACATCAAACCTGTACAGTTTCATTAAAAAGGTGACTGCTGTAAAAAACGCACAGTTTATCTGAGGCTCCAATGAAACTTCACCTGTCCCACTACACTAATTCGAGTCGGTATCTTTCAGAGTTCAGTTTATTTATACCAAATTTAGCTTGTTTCCCTGGATAGTGGTTCCCTGTTGTGGTGGAGGTATACATTCTAATAGCAGTGTGTACATTTGTTGTTGTTAACCAGTCTGTACTTCTGAAGTTAAGCTCCGATTTAACTTGGAAGCAAGTCTGCAGATTTGATGGAAAATTTTTTGCGGTTTACGATCTTAGGACACCCGCAAAACCTGTTCCAAATCTGTTTTTGGATTATATTTGTGCATATGTGACATCTCGAAGATGTTCCAACTTTTTCTCCAGTTTATTTCTACTGCGTTTGTGCCTCGTACGAATTAGACCATAGTTCATGTCTGCATTTATCTAGGACGTCCTGAAAGAGACAAGTGATAGGTGAAATCTGTGGGCGTTTTTGCTCAGGAACCAGAAAGGTCCAAGCCGTGGCTAACACTGGACATAAATACAGTTACCACAGTATGAGAAACGCCACAAGAGGACTGCTGTGCCATCTCCAATCAAGCAAACACAGCTCAGGAGGGGGTAAGAGCAAAGAAACACAGTATATTGTTGTTTCTCAGTCAGCCAAACTAAAGTTACATATGTGTAAGATACTGTTTCTTAAAAGCCTGCAGTGATGACTAGCAGTTCACCTACAGTGTTATGGTGACACTGACGCAGCTGTATTCAGTAGACTGTTAGTGAATGACGAGATACAGGGCCATATTATGATGAGCAAGAGAGGCTGCAATATTGATTATACATTTACATGAGTAATAAAAAGGTTCCGGTAACAGAACTTACAAGTTGCTTCTACAATGTATTCCTCCACCACAGCTCATGGAAGAACTACTTTCCTGGGAAACAAAAGAAAGAAAATGTATCTTAAATAGACTGCAACTTTGAAAAATACCAACTAGAGTTAGCTTAGTGGGACAACACAGAGAAAGGAAACACCGCTGGGAAAAAGAGAGTTGAGAGAGAAGAGAAAAATCTGAACAGAGCCGATTTGGCATTATTTCTGCTCGACAGGTTTTGGAGCAGCAATGGTGGAGCAGCGAGAGGGTGGACTGGGAGGCACAGAATCGATTTCAAGTCTCATATTACTGTTTTTTTTTGTTGTTGTTGTTGTTTTTACTTACAAATGTTGTGGATTAAGTGAATTTGATAAGGGTTTCAAAAGGATTTAGATTCTGTAAGCTGGTTTGATACTGGATTTGGATTCTATAAACTGATGTCAAACCAACATCCCATACAAGGAATGTCCCATGCTAATTTACCATTCACATACAGTAAAACATAACGTTTTAATTTATTGTTGCGAATGCTAAAAATTGCTTAACTGATAAGTGATATGTCATAAATATAATTTCCAGTATCTTACTGGTGTATTACTTTGTGAACAAAAAATTTTTTCTTCACCCAGCTTAACTTAGTATCAAGAGTCTCATTATATTAGCTTAAAAGTAGTAAGGTTTGGTAAACTTAGTTATTGTAATATATCAAATTTATCACATTTGTAAGAGTAAAGTATTGTAAGATAACTTATTACATGTGAAATGTTTTTTCTTGTTGTTTGGTTATGGCATCCAAACGCAGCACAATGGTGTGGCTTTTTCCACTGTTAAATCAGGACTGCCCCTGGCAATATGGCGGCAGGTGAGACACATCTCAGAGGCCCGGATGCGGCATCTAGTGAACATACTTTATACTCTATATGTATGTATACACAGTATCTATGGATGCTACTTCCTTGTACTGCTCACCATCATCCACAGGGAGGCAGTGTAGGCCTCTAGAAGTTCTTCGTTCTATATTCGGTTTAAATGCCTGCTCTGATGTAAACAAACTGACCTGGTTTCAGCTCTAACACCTGACAAGTTGCACACCATTATGTTGTCTGGGCCAGGCATGCATGCTTCAGGAGATGCATGACATAAATATGCTGAAAGAATAAACTACAAACACATGGGCTTTTGTTTTTCTGTTCACATCTATGACATTTGTTTTCTTGGAGCACTGGAAAATCAACTCACATTCATCTCCGGGATATGTATATTTTAGGTTTTACTGGATCTATGAAGGATTCCTGGATCTACAGTCATCATGGAAAACAAGGATGAATTACTAATTACCAATTACCAAGCACTTTTTTAAAGCATTTACTGTAACATTCACAAACAGCTGAAGAGCTGTGGCTCCTTTGCTCACCTTGGCCTGGTGGAGGTCCACTCCGTACATGGAAAGTTTCTTGGCATTCTCCAGGAACGTCAGGTCTGACTGGGCCGGACTCATTGACCTGCCACACCAACACACCACCACAGAAGGAATCCAACAAAATATTTAGATACTGTTTAGGAGAGTAGGTGAAGATGTCTTGTAACCACACCCCTGATTTATCTTTTATTTGGACATTCCCTAGTAATATGTATATAATTAGATGGAGGTACTTCTGTTGAGTGGAGTGGTCAGAAGTAAAGGTGGGGTGCATTTATTTAAGTACTGCTCTACAGATTTTAAACAAGCAATACTATTTATTAGGGGTGTGACAGACAATACTGAGTTCATGAGAACGAGACAATATATTGACATTTTTAGGAAACTTTCAATGATATAATATATGACTGGAAAGGTGCATTTTGAAATATTTTAACTAATCATCTCATAATGAATGTCACTTCAGTTCCACTTTGAGTATGAATTGTCATATGAAGAAAAGACAACAATATGCAAGCACTGTAAAAGGTTTTGCCACAAACTCAACTGACTGGCTTCTTGTTGACTCACAAAAACACAAGTGTCTTGTCAAATAACTTGCTTTATTTGCCTTCCTTGCAAACATTCCTCTACATGCATTATGGCTACCCGCAGAACACATAGAACCCAGTTACGCCTTAACTCAGGAAGAACTCTCGCGCATGTGCATAAGACAAACATAACATAACACTTCCCTCCTCTGATTTCACACCTTAGAACTGTGCACAAACTATGCATGAGCCTCTGACGTCTAACTGAATCTGTGTGTGACCTTCTAACTGAACTCCTTTCCACAAATTGAGCAGAAAAAAGCAGCGGGGGGCATCTTCTATGCTAATTTCACCCTCACACTCCGTCATGCTGGCTGCTGCTCTGGGTCTGTTGTGTACTGGTATCATGAAACAGTTTTCCACCTCAACGATAAATATCATCATGCTTTAATATCACGAGATGTCATCACAGCTGTATTTACACTACTTTAAAACAATTGTACTTTGTACTCCACTGAACGTATGGGCAACACTTCAATTTAATTCCTATCCATCAGTTACCAAGAAAGGCTAAATAAATTCTGTATTAGATCAAAAATGTGCCACACTGAGTCACTATATTCTCCATTCTGTGGAAATTAGGTAGAAATATGTTTCCAAGTCTAACTGCTGAGTTGGTCATATGTCATATCATGGAGTGCCTTTTATTTGTTAATCAGCTGCTGTTTAAAACACCAAACTAGCTCTCCGGTACACTATAAGTAAGCATGCAATTTCACCATTATGTCATGGTTTAGCTCTGCTTCCGGGTTTGAGAGCTTTTATTTTGGTTAGAGACTTCCTGCTCTGTGTCATCCCACCCGCCCCAAGCTTTACACCAGTACACTGAGTCATCTCCAGCGGTGGGTCTGTACTTACCTGTGTCTCCTCACCACCGCCTGTGTTCCTGAAACTCCAGCTATCCCGACCACTCTCCAGCCTGTCTGACACACCTGGGTGCTCCCTGCACCTCAGCTACTCCTCGGTTCTTTGTACCATTATTGTTTAATAAAGACTTTCTAAACCTCAGCCTAGTCTGGGTCTGCATATTGGGCCAAAGTCCAGAGTGAATCCTAACATATTATGTAGCACAGACATCACTTAAATGAATATTTACCACTTACAAAGTGGATCTAATATGTATGAATATTTACATCTGTTTATGAACTGATTTTCACTCATTCACTTCATAATTTCAGTTTTTTTTTTTTTACTTGAAATAAGCAAAAAGGCACTTAACTGTAGCAACACTTTCTCAGGTTTCCTTAGTACCATACTGCATAGACCTTTCTTGGATTGATCCTAATAATTAAAAGCTAAACACCAGCTAATTTTTTGGAAACTATGAGAAAAATACTCACGATTTTAATTTAAGATTTTATATAGAAAACATATGATCCTCTTACAAGTTAGGCTTTATTAGTTTAGATGATAAAAGTAGTTAAAATCCATTCATTATCTAGACAGCTTATCCTATAGAGGATCACGGGAGTGGGCGAGAGGCAGACTACACCTGGACAGGTCACCAGTCTATCACTGGGCTGACACTTAGAAACACACCAGTCAACCTAACCTGCATGCCATTCCCCACACAGGCACGGGGAGAGAAAACCCACACAGGCACGGGGAGAATATTCAAAGTCCTCATAGAAAGGTCCCACTCAGCCACTATGTTTGACCCTGGAACCTTCTTGCTGTGAGGCAACGATGTTAGCCACTGCACCACTGTGCCACCCCAACAGTTACAATGTTTCTTAAATGTGAATACACTATCATCACTAGTGCTTTTTCTTTAGATTCAGGGTTTCACCTGTAAAATAACTGTATTACAAATTAATTGTGTGTAACACTTTTACTTAGGTAAAGAATCAGAACTTATTCTGACCTGTATGTACGATGCAGCTCCATCATTTTATTCTCCAGCTCCTTAGTCTGACCCTGGACCATTTTCATGTCTTTAGCGTATTCAGTGCCATGCACCTCAGGGTCGTACTCGCCCAACTCTGACTGCAGGGCATAGGAGCCCAGCAAGGCCAGAGTGACGAAGGAACAAGGAAGACGGCCCTGCAGGATGTCCTTCCGCAGCTGGAGACACAGGTAGTACCTTCAATGCACAAAGAAGGATCATATGTACTACGTATGTAAATCTGGTTTTATGATAATAGCTAGCTGTATAGGGAGGTATGTACTGCATCTGCTGATAAAGACAGTGAGATGTGGCTCAAAGCTCCAAGAAGAAACAGTAAGTGGACCTTCAGGTCTTTGTGTGTGTGTGTTCTGATCAAAAGTTATCGCTAATCTGCTGCACTTACCTGTGATGTTAGGGTTAGGGTTTTATATTTCAGACCCTTTTATTATAAAGATCAGAATCAGAATCTGCTTTATTGGCCAGGTGTGTCAGACACACAAGGAATTTGACTCTGGTACATCGGCTCTCAATGTGCATGTACATATCCCCATGCAAGGGGCAAGTAAACAGTAAACCAACATAAGGCTGTATAACATAATAAGCAGATCCAGAGTTAGTTCATCAACACAAGTGAAGAGAACTGCACAGTTGCAATTCTTTTCTACCGTTAATGTCCACACCCTGTCATCATCAATCGTCTGTTCATTACCATACATGGCCTGTTTCTGTCTGCAGGATTCCACTACCAACCCTATCTACTTTTTCTCACCCCCGTGTGTGTATGTGTTGCAAAAGAAGTGTGTTGTGTGGGTCTGGTTTCTGTTCATCTTTACCCCAATGTAACGTGTGCGTGATGCAAAGTATCTTGTATGTGCTATCAAAGATGTGTGTCTTTCTAATTAGATGCTCTTGGAGTCCAGACAGGAAACCCCCAGAAGGTCATGGTGAGCTATGGAATCTGTCTCTGTCTGGTACTGGCATAAACTACCACATCAAGGACACACTTCTCAAACAATGAATCAACACATAGTACTGAGTGAAAGAATACACACAAATGTATAACATAGTATACAATGCATACTATACACCATCTTTATAGGCGGCATAAATGCTAAATGTTACTCAAACCTTTTGCATACAGATGTGCACATTGTCAAACTCTCTGAGATATACAGTGCCTTGCGAAAGTATTCGGCCCCCTTGAACTTTGCGACCTTTTGCCACATTTCAGGCTTCAAACATAAAGATATAAAACTGTCATTTTTTGTGAAGAATCAACAACAAGTGGGACACAATCATGAAGTGGAACGAAATTTATTGGATATTTCAAACTTTTTTAACAAATAAAAAACTGAAAAATTGGGCGTGCAAAATTATTCAGCCCCCTTAAGTTAATACTTTGTAGCGCCACCTTTTGCTGCGATTACAGCTGTAAGTCACTTGGGGTATGTCTCTATCAGTTTTGCACATCAAGAGACTTAAATTTTGCCCATTCCTCCTTGCAAAACAGCTCGAGCTCAGTGAGGTTGGATAGAGAGCGTTTGTGAACAGCAGTTTTCAGTTCTTTCCACAGATTCTCGAGTGGATTCAGGTCTGGACTTTGACTTGGCCATTCTAACACCTGGATATGTTTATTTGTGAACCATTCCATTGTAGATTTTGCTTTATGTTTTGGATCATTGTCTTGTTGGAAGACAAATCTCCATCCCAGTCTCAGGTCTTTTGCAGACGCCATCAGGTTTCCTTCCAGAATGGTCCTGTATTTGGCTCCATCCATCTTCCCATCAATTTTAACCATCTTCCCTGTCCCTGCTGAAGAAAAGCAGGCCCAAACCAGGATGCTGCCACCACCATGTTTGACAATGGGGATGGTGTGTTCAGGGTGATGAGCTGTGTTGCTTTTACGCCAAACATAACGTTTTGCAGTGTTGCCAAAAAGTTCGATTTTGGTTTCATCTGACCAGAGCACCTTCTTCCACATGTTTGGTGCGTCTCCCAGGTGGCTTGTGGCAAACTTTAAACGACACTTTTTATGGATATCTTTAAGAAATGGCTTTCTTCTTGCCACTCTTCCATAAAGGCCAGATTTGTGCAGTATACGACTGATTGTTGTCCTATGGACAGAGTCTCCCACCTCAGCTGTAGATCTCTGCAGTTCATCCAGAGTGATCATGGGCCTCTTGGCTGCATCTCTGATCAGTCTTCTCCTTGTATGAGCTGAAAGTTTAGAGGGACGGCCAGGTCTTGGTAGATTTGCAGTGGTCTGATACTCCTTCCATTTCAATATTATCGCTTGCACAGTGCTCCTTGGGATGTTTAAAGCTTGGGAAATCTTTTTGTATCCAAATCCGGCTTTAAACTTCTCCACAACAGTATCTCGGACCTGCCTGGTGTGTTCCTTGTTCTTCATGATGCTCTCTGCGCTTTAAACAGACCTCTGAGACTATCACAGTGCAGGTGCATTTATACGGAGACTTGATTACACACAGGTGGATTCTATTTATCATCATTAGTCATTTAGGTCAACATTGGATCATTCAGAGATCCTCACTGAACTTCTGGAGAGAGTTTGCTGCACTGAAAGTAAAGGGGCTGAATAATTTTGCACGCCCAATTATTCAGTTTTTTATTTGTTAAAAAAGTTTGAAATATCCAATAAATTTCGTTCCACTTCATGATTGTGTCCCACTTGTTGTTGATTCTTCACAAAAAATGACAGTTTTATATCTTTATGTTTGAAGCCTGAAATGTGGCAAAAGGTCGCAAAGTTCAAGGGGGCCGAATACTTTCGCAAGGCACTGTATGTGTGTCAACTGCTCACAAGATGAAGAAAATCATACATGCACTCTTATAATGACAGAATGCCCTATTCTAAATCATCTTTCATCTATAAATCCTGTCTTCATTGAGCTTTTCATGCAATAAATCTATATTTGTAGGTAGCAGCTGATAAAATCACAGAACCCATGCAGTACCTTGTGATGTCTTCAGACAGCTGGGCAGGGTCCGGTGGATAAAATTTCACATTAAAGGTGAAATTATAGTTGGCACCTTGAAAAAGAAAAGGAGGGCATGAAGAAATCACTGTAAACACATATTAGAAACATGTTACAAAAAAAGCAAACAAGAATAGAAGGTGAATGTGTGGGTACATTTAAGCTCACCTTGCACCTGCCTGCGGATCTCTTTGGTTAGGTCCATCCAAGTCTGGTGAGAGATGTAGCATGACATTTGATATCTACAACACTCCTCAGTGTCAATGTTCAGTGCCTAAGGTTAATCTAACCTTCATTTACATACTGTACACAGAGTTGTATGTTTTTTGACTTCATGGAATACTGAGGCAGGGGTTGTTGGACTGAAATGAACTAATTACAGCCTCCAGCTCACCTTCATAGTGGGTGTTTCCCAGATGGCCAGGCCGTAGTAGTCCTTCTCCAGAAGGTTGAGGTGGTCACACACCTTAATGAACAACTCCTGGCCTTTGGCATGTTTCTAGCACACACACACACACACACATAAAGACACTTAACAATCAAACATTCACCTGCTAGCATAACAGACCTGACATCACATATAAAGGATAAGGCATTCAGTAATGTGCTGAACATTACTGAGCAGATAGTGATAACAGAGACCCAGTGGTTACTCTCCAGTGTGTACTGTCTAATTCCATATACAAACTCCTGGTTTAGAAGGAGGTACGGCCAGAAGTGGCCAGGATGGCTGTTTGAGGTGGGGGCCAAAGTTAATCTACACGCATGCAGGAAGATGGCCTTTGGTAATCACCTTAGTCATCAGGCAGTGGGGTGTTCCACTCCCAGTTGAGAATGATAATAACAATCACTTTATTTGGCCAAGTATGTTACACATACAAGGAATTTGTTCCCGGTACAGAACCGAGTCAGCCATCTGCAGCACCAACTCACACTTAGGGTTCAGTGTCTTGCCCAAGGACACTTCGACATGTGGACTGCAGGTACTGTGATTCGAACCGCCAACCTTCTGGATGGGAAACAACTGAACCACAGCCGCCCATATACATAAGTAGGGATTTTATATTGAAAACTAACTTAACCAATTTACAGGTTATCAAAGTTATTTTCTTTGGAATACTCTAACCCATTATTTTATCAATTGCTACAGGTCTAGTGTACAAGCTTTTGAGATCTTGAAAGTCCATGCAGCCTCACGTTTTAAATTTTACCCCACAAGCCAAATGTATTACACTGGGACCAACCAGATTTCTGGGACCATGTGGTTTCTCCGTTGTGGTGCGTCCTACTAATTTTTCTATTTAACAAAATGCAAAGAAGTGAGGAATCACAAACCATTCGACAACATCTGCAAACCAAAATGACTATCTTTTTAAAATATGACCAAGAGCAACACAGAGAATGATAGCAAACGCATTAGATCAATCCATCAACAGCCTACACTTTAGTCCTCATGGCCTCAGGATTAGGTTTTCCCTAGCTGTTGAATATTAGGTTTTTATAAGTCACAGATCTGTTATGGCTTCAGTTCTTACGTATTACGACATTATCGTAGTTTTAGTATTTTTTCTATTAAGCAGCTCTCGATGAAAGATACTATTTTTTTTCTTTATTTTGTTAGTTACTGTTACAGTACTGACTGTTCTTTCCCCTCTCCACTAGGTAGGAGGATGATCCAGCTAGAATAGATATGTACACTAACGAACTCTAATAACCATTTCCCTGACATTTTTGTATGTAAATACACAGACTGACCAGGAAAAAGATTCTTTACTGTATAGAGTTTTTATTGGTTTAATATTTTGGGGAGCGGGGATTTAAGGTTTTACTACTGGTGTTAAATGGTCAGGTTCCTTCCTGTATTTGTTAACTAATTATGAGCCCAGTTGTTGCTTGAATACTGCAAGAGATAACTATAATTATGACATGTTAATACTAACATAATAATTTCAACAAAAGGCTGTGGCAGCAAATATTAAATTTTCCAATTACATTCACATGATGTATGAAAAATGTAAATTAAAAACGCTCTTACATCCAGCTCACACTCATACAGGGCATCGTCTAGCAGGGTGACTTTGATCTGCATGGTCTTGGGTCGGCGGGGAGTTCTGGGAGCTTTGGCCTCCTCCTCGGTTGCCTTCTCTTCCTTCTCTCCCTTACTGCCTCCTTCAGGAGCAGACTCCTCCTCCTTCTCCTTCTCTTTTTCCTCCTCCTTCTCCAGAGCAGCCTCCTTCCCTTTGTCCGTGTCAGTCTCTTTGTCCTTTCCACCCTCCTCCTCAGCTTCTTTCTTCTCTACCTGGGCAACCTGACAAAGACACTCTGATTACAGTTCTGTCTAATAATTGTATTTTGGGTCTCAATACTAGCGTCAACAGAACTGACACAAACAGGACCGATCACATGTTAGATCACATCCTGGGCATATGGCACATGCTGTGTGGACTGCATGCAGTGATCATTCCATAATTAACATGTTTGATTTCCATACCGTTAAAAACTCCTGTCTTTCAACATGTATGCCATGCAAACAAGTAAATACTTCATGTCTGGTAAATTATTGAATGCATTCACCTGATAAACAATGCCATCTTTTGCTCCCTTACATGACAGCACATTGCTGCTTTTAACAATAAAATGTTTTAATATCAGAGGTGCCATCGGTGACCTGGCATTAACTGGTCTTAAGACTGTACCCAGCATTTTATGGTGTCTACTGCTCAAGGCCACCGTGCACCCTTATTATAGACACAGGATAACCTTAGCCTCTGCGCTGTTTACTGAGTGCCGATCCAGGGCGACCTCTCCCTCTGTCCTCAGCTCAGGTTCTGGGTCAGCGATGGGGGCTTTAGCTTCTTCTTCTTCCTTGTCCTGCTTCTCTCCCACTTCACCTTCACACTGCGAGTGCCTCCTCAGGAAGGATGAGAAGAGGCGCGAAAAGCCCCGGCTGGCAGAGTTGCGATTGCGAGGCCGGAGCTGCTCCTCTTCTGGTGAGGGCGGCCTGGCTTCCTGGCTAGCTTCCTCCTGCTGCCTTGGCTTCTTCTCGTCTGTTGTCATGGCAACAACTGGGAGGGTTGAAGACACATCATGTTAAAAAACAGAAAGAGCTAATTTTAACTTGGGCCTGTCCAGTGACTTAGTATTAGCAGTTTGCACTTCTATGCAATTGGAATATTCACATGAGACAGATTATAAAGAGGACTGTCAAACCCGAAGCAGCAAAGCCCAGGATATCCTCACTTTCTGTATGTCCTCGGTGTATGTCAAGCTCCAAGAAACACTGGATCCTGTATTTCAAGCCATGCAAATTAATAGCTTATTTCTATAACAACCATTTTTGTCCTTTCAGACTCTACGTTCCCTGTTCATAATCCTCTCTTCTCATTCCATTTTGAAGCCTCCAAGTCCAAGAAGAATCACCCTGATGACATCAGTTTATTATAGTCCCTCCTCAAATGTAAGATATTTTTCGTTTTCATCCCTTATGCACAAAGGGGGGCCCCCTTTGCTCTGCTTTCACTGATTTTCTAATTGAAATGTTAATGATATTAGGGATGATGCTGGTGTATGTTTTGCTATTTGAAGTTTCCTTTTAGAAATAAAGATATATTATGATAAAAGTATTGTTTTATTTTTATGTTTAATTCCAAAGTAAAAGCAAAAACAAGTCATTTCTATGCTCACAAATGTGAGGCATAAGCCTAAAGTCAGACCACAGGCAGTGGTATTTTACACAAATGGTTATTTCCATTAAGATAATTCTGTCTTCAAAACAGGTGAAAACAGGTGATGTAGGCTACTAGACAAGACTTACATGCTGCATATTTTTGTTCTGTTTAAGGGCTCATGGGCGCAATTTTTGATGACCATAAACCAAGATGTCACATTGTCATTCTGCTAGAACAAATCACACCCTGAATAAGAGGAAGACATGCAGCTTAGGTTAATTGGCAACTCTAAATAAATAAAATTAATAATAATTATTATTATTATTATTCCTTCATCCCCCTCCCCTCATTGAAAAATCTCAAATCTATGAATATGCATTTATTTTTATTTCAAACTGCTGGACACAAGATCTATTCCTTTCACAGTGCTCTGAACCCGGCCTCCTTGATGCTGTAGAACCAGTCACAAGGAGCAGCCCTGCAGGCAACCATACATAATGAACACTGTGCTGACTGCATTTCACAAGCAACAAAATCCTTTGTGTAGCAAGTCTCAGTCCATATCTGCAGCAACCTTCCTCTATCATGTAATGTCTTAGGTGCAAAATTATCCTGCACAGATAAAATGTTTATTAAAAAAACCGTCTAAGTAAACATGATGGTTTTTCATCATCTGAAAAGTCCATGTAAAAATAACTTCCATCACTGAAAAACCATAAAAACTAACAATTACATCCATATCACACTATGATCATTAAAATGTAAAGAATTAACTACCACTCTGAGCTGCAGCGTCCATTATGTCACACTAGGTTTCTCACTTTTTCTATTGCCACAGGTTTCAAAACTAGTTTTTGACTTGGTGCTATCAACAACACTAAACCCCAGAGACTGCTGGGATTCTCACCCATCACGCACACATCCCCTCGTCTGCCTGTCATTATTACTCTTTCTATTCTGCATCATCCCCTCACACGGCAAAAGAGCTTGGCCTGTGGATAATGTGGCCATATGAGGGCTGTCTGCTCACATTTACACTCTAATGTCTGCACACAGCAGAGACAGTGGGCGGTTACACGAGTTACATCCACTGGCAGCTGAAACATCACAGCAGTCAGCAGTGTTGTTGCTGCGGCAACAAAAACAGCCACGTCAGAGAGGAAGATTAAAGAGAAGACAGAGCGGGATGTGTAAAAATCTGTGCAGCCACAAGCTGCTGTTAAAAACAAAAGAAGCCTTACATTAAAGAAAGATGACCATACCCGTTTCCTGTTTTAATAGGCGTATGCTTAACGAAGATACATCGCCAAAATCTCTTTACTAACCACAGTAAATGCTGTTACACACCTCTAACCAGTCTCTCACTTTAATGAGATCTATTTCTAAGCCCCCAGAACATTTGGTAGATGAGCTTGTTGGATTTCCGTTTTGTTTTTTTAAGTCTGACCTGCAGATTCCGATTTTGGCCGATTCCAATGTTCTGTCTAAGAACTGTAACTGACAGCATCCCCAAACTGGCCGCTGACCTGTTGCTGTTATAAGTTAGGTTGGGTTTCCAACTGCATACAGTTCAGTGTTGGTCTGAACTCAGTCTATGACGTATGCCCAGTGCAACTAAATGTATCCCTGCTGCTGCATCTATTATCACAAAGTTTCACCTGCAGCCAAAAACACCGGTACATGAATGTGTGTGAATGGGTGAATGGCCAAAGCGCTTTGAGTGTGCTGTAAAGCACCGTTTACACAGACATTTCTATAACTTTACTGAAAAATTAAATTGTAATAATAAAACACTGTAATGAAGTTTTACATTTCTGTCTTTTTCTCTATTTATAAAAAAAAACCCCAAATAAAACTGAAGTGCAATATTTGTACTTCTCCAAAGAAAAACAGGTGCAACAGGTAACAGAAACAGAAGAATGTCTGTTACTACTGAGCACACGGTTCTTTGTGAAGTGTGTGTTTGTATTTGCTGTGTTTCACCATGAAGTGGACACACTGTACCTATACAAGCATTTCATGTGGAGCTGCTAATTCCCTCATTGTGTAAGTTGGACATTTGGACATAGTTCCCCTTCTCTGAGGTGCTTCTGTAGGCTCCTCTATGTGCCGTTTGTACACCAAGTGAACACAAGGCCGGTACGGGAACAAGGGCAAGACTAACTTAAGGTGCCTGCAAAATGCTACACACTGCACACACTATGTTTCTGGTCTGTGCCACTGCATGCAGGGTGTGGACTGGGACTGTGCACCTTTAAATCTGATCAGCACAAAATCTCAGAGTGATCAGCCGGTCACTTTTATAATGTTGTTCAATGCGCAACATTGAAAACTGCATACAGCATTTTTATGCTGTAGAGTCCCTGAGTGCGTTTCAGCCAGGTTTGTATAGCTATGTTTTGCCTACGCTTTTTAGTAGGACCTTTTAGAAAGGCTATGAACAGATCTGTTTTTAACAGTGATCAGCAGCCAAAACCTATTTATGGAAAACATGGACATGACGTATTTGGCATGCTCAGGGTCTTAGTTCAGATCATTCAGCACAGTCTACACTAAGTTTCTTGTTTCAGAGACAGATGACCCACCACCATGTAACCTTCATGTGTCCTAAAGTATGTTGGCAGATTGAGGGTGGACAGAAATCACAGCTTGCCACCACATGAACTTCCAAAAGCCGCTGGCTGCCTGCAGTGCTGAGTGGATTCTGCTGAGTGGAGTGCTGACATGGCAGAGAAAGTGAAAGCTTGGGCTCCCTGGCTCCAGGTGCACTGAGAGTGTGTAACTAAACATACAAAAAGGAGTTCACATTCTCATGGTTGATTGTTCTGTCAGGGAACGGTCTATGGCAGCAGTTTGTAGCAGGTGTCACATACAACACACGCGTTTGTGGCTTTTCAGTCTGGATAAGCTCCACAGCTCCTCCTCTTTAGCTGACAGCGTGTTCATCAGTGGAATGAGAAAACCATGCTTCTTCCACTATGATGAAAGAGTGAATGTTCATTTGTTCAAATTCATCCATATTCTCGGAGTAGGTTGACATTATAAATCCAGATGACTAAAGAGGCACGCGGCCATGCTAATTTGGCTAGCCCCATCTTCCTATCTGTAAGGTAAGGTCTCTGTGATCTGCTGTGGCACTATGTCTGGGTATACAGACCAGTGGTAGCATCCATAAAGACCGATAATGAAACTGAAAGGTACAGCTAATTAAAATACAGCTCTATGTGGACAGTTCTTATAGTGTTTGCAAAAGCATGAAAAATGTTTTAAAAAACACAGAGGACCCCTACTTGGGTCATATGAGGTATCAATCCTTCAAGGAGAACTTGAGGTAAAAAGAACAGTTTTAAGCCAGTAATAAAACCAAGAAGTCGCTAGCTAGCCCTTACTTCACCAGGCCGACTTATCTGTATCACCGTCATACTGTTTTTTAACTCGAACATTTAACAAATATGACAGCTGATAGCACCGATCACTTTGTAGCACTCTTACTGGTCAGCGTCACCCCAAATGTTCGTAGAAGCAAAAAACATTGTGACGTATTATTACACTTTGCCTAGAACACACTGAAATTCACTGAGTCACAAATGGACCTGCTGGGGGCAAACAGGCTTGTTTTACTATACATCAGTAGAGAACCACCTGGGTTAATAACTGGGTCAAAACAACCCAGTGGTGCTGTACCGATCCATGCTACTATAGGCCAATTTTTACCCAGTGATTTTTAGAAAGAAATACATTACTCCTAGCCTCTTTCCAGCTATAATACAGTCAAGAACCCCATAATAAACTCTTATGATAGTGAATCACATCATGCATGCAGCCCTCGGACTCGCTGATCACTGCATGGCCCATTTCATCCCATCCTACAAGTAGAAACTTAAAGCTGCAAACCCTGTGGTCAGAACAGGGAAGAGATGGACCAAGGTCAGAGCTACAGGCTTTGGCTGTACAGACTGGAGTGTATCTGAGACTATACTTACAAACCTGAATGAACTCACACAAACAGATTCACAGAATGTGCAGATTTGTTTTTAGACTTTGTTGGTGGTAGACCCAGTAGAGCGGTTAACGGTTCTGCAGCTTCACTGTACGGGACACGCAAGATCTGCTGTGGGGTCAGAGGTACGAGATTCTACCAGCTACCAGAAAAACATATGGTATCCAACATTATCTCTTTCTCTTCTGTTATCTGTCTCTTTAGAGGATAGAGAATTTTCTGGAGCTTAAGTCATGGAATAGATCCTGCTCCAACACATCCAAAACTTCAGCTTGATTTCTGATTGGTGGTTGACTGTTATGGGTTTTTCAGTGGCATGGGTTTTATTATTTTAAATACAAAAACATACCCACAAGTAATAAAAACACTAAATGAAACTGATTTCTGAGGTAGGTCAACCAGTTTCAAAGAATTCAAATAAATTCGTACAATCAGACAGAGTAAGGTTTGGTTCAAAGGCTAAAACTGCAGCACATTTGGGCACATCTATATTTCTGACTGTGGTATGAGAGTGCTGAATGTGAGCTTAGGGACAGAAAGCGGCTTTAAAACTAATCAGGCCCTGTGTGGGATTAAAGACTGCTGTGTGCTGATGTTGAGGCAGTGGAAGCTGGATGTCCCATCCCCCCATCCCCTCACTCCCAACACACAAACACAGACAGGGCCGCTCTGCTGACACGAGCTCCGGAAGCGACCCAGAAACCGGGGTTTGGCCTGACCCAGATGATATCGGAAGCAAAGAACTGTTGCTGAAAGACACAAGTGAAGAAAAAACAAGCCCTAAAACACACACACACAGCATCTGTGTGAGGAGAGGGCAGCAGAGGGTCACACTGCTACCTTGGCCAGAGGGATAAACTTATTGGAGACAGGAGGCATCAATGATACTGATGGAAGCAATCAATATCAAGACACCGCACAGCTAAGAAATAGTATGCAGTTATGCCAAGAAGTATCTAATTAATCAAAAACACTGAAAGGTTAGACTTAGCCAGTTTAAGGAAAAGAGCTGCATTCTGATGTGGTGATGTTGGAATAAACCCCTAAAATAACCACACATATCTTGGTAAAGCACAATGCCCTCTGGGAATCTGCACAATGCCACCTAGCCAGTTTCAGCTGTGCTATAAGAATACCACAGAGGACAGAATGTCTTACTGCCAGTACAATTCACCGTGTGGGTATAGTACATCAACAAATGAAAGGCTACCGCCGTGTCAAGGCACACTCTTAGAGTTGATAAGTGCACCTGCTTTGTGCTTCTATAACAAATTTATCTCGAAACATTCTCAACAACACAAAACTCAAGGTGCTGTGCATAAGTGTAAAGCATTTTTAAATAACACGATTATCCACACCAGACACTAATCACTAAAACCCACTGTCTGTTGGGGATTTCTCAACTGCATCTCGGTGACATCAACCCTAACACCAAACCCCATCTCCAAACTCCAAATCCAACTTCTGATGAAGAAAACCATGAGATGTGATTGAAAGCTCTAGTAAGTAAATTTTAAGTAATGATTTTGGGGCCAACTATTAATTTCGAGGTCAAGACTAACACTCAGCTGTTCACAATCAAAGACACTTAAGTGACACGTGACAGTATCCTTCCTGTAACAGAAAAGACGAACTGAAAAGCATTTTCTACCAGAAAAACAGCTTAATGGCAGGACACATCAGTAATGTTGGTGTTCTCATCCAAGGTGGTGTCTGTGTTCTTCCTTCTTTCTATTGTTCCTTCCTCATTCTTTCTTCCTTTGGTTCATTTCTTTCTCCATGCAATTTATGCCAATGTTCCCTAAATGTGGGGAAAACAACAGTGAAAAAGGGGGGAGATGCACCGTGTGGCTGCATGATTTGCTTTGTTTGCTAGCAGTCTCAAGAGATGAAGAACAAAGATCAGTTGTACACAGTGAACACGTGAGTGTGAAATCAAATGGGGGGGTGATAAATATGGAGAAAGACAAAGAGGCAGATAAGTCAAGAGAGTCGTGAAGAGAGAAGAGGCAGAGCGGCTCACCAGGCTCCCAGCATCCATCACTACTGCACATCAGAAATGTTACGTAGGGGTTTAAAGTCCCGACAGGTGTGTGTGGAAGATCAGAGCATTTCAGAGCACGATGACAGGTAGTGTCAAACAACACAGCTGAAAGCTGCTATCACACTTTGGCTTTCAAGGTCATTTAACACAGGAACTAACACAATTAAAACAAGAGGTACTTTTAAATTTGTTTACTTTACAGTTGACAAAGCAAAGTCCACTCACTTTCATCTCTATCATAAGGTCTTCATGACAAATGAAGTTTACTGTCATAAAGAAGCAAATGGACCTTGAGTGGGGATTTATCGAGAATGAACTGTCAAGCACAACAAAAAAATCATCTTCAATTATGTATGTGAATTTAGTTTGGAATTATGTATTAACTAATGAAGGATTTGAGTGAGTCTTTGTCCCAAAGCTGCAGATATAATTTGGCACACATAGGAGTTTGAGGTTTGTGCTGCCTGTTCACTGCTGAATAGTGATGTGCAGATCGATCGAAACATCCGATCCCAATGTTTCCTGTTCTAGGTTTGAAAAAAAATCGATATCTCAAAAAATTTAGTTAATTTTGGGTAAATGTATATTTTTTCTTCAACAGGGTACAGGAGACAGTAACTGCACTATCCAGGACAGTCTAAATAATACCCGGGTGATAAGAAATACTTCTCGTTCCACCTACCATAGTCATATGTGAATTACGGCTGTGTAAATCTGTAGAACAAAACAAACCTTTAGTCTGGAGTAGCTCGGCAACAAAACGGCATAAACACCAACCAAGATGGCACGTAAAGGTTCCCTGTTGGTGGAAGAAGTACTCAGATCCCATACTTAAGTAACAGTTGTGTAATCTGTTACAAGTAAAGGCCCTGCACTCAAAATGTTACTCAAATAAAAGTACAAAACATACTTAAAGTACTAAAATGTCTCATTATGCAGAATGGAAAATGTAATGTATATCATATGATTTATTTAAATGACCTTTAATGCTGGTAAAGGAGGAGCTAGTTTTACCTTGCATATATGCTTAGAACTGGAATTACTGCTGGGTAGCTTGTGAATTTTCCACTAGAGATCAGAAAAGTCTGATAATTCAACTGGATTTTTGTATTAATCTGGTTCTGAAAAGTAACTAGTACCTGAAGTTTCCTAACAACTTAAGGACATGTTCTTAACCGACCCAATAGAAATCAGTGTGATGTCTTTGTAAAATGAAGGGAAGCCAGGAGACGCCTTGAAGCGCATTCAGTACCATAATGTATGTGGCTTAGTAACGGAGGCTGAGTCCTGCAGCCATCTCTCAGAATCAGGAGCAATCTGAGGAAACATTTTATCACTATTTATTTAATATGATAGAACCATAGAACATAGAACACGAGACAATGAAAATATGTTTTCATAATTGAAGTGGATGGAGGTAACTTTTCATCTTTCGGTAGAAAAAAGGAAAGCATGAGTCTTCTACTACTGACTGTGCTCAACAGTCTCCATGATGATTCTGGGCTGAACCAGAGGACACCGACTAACGCCTGGTCCCTCTGGCTCGGGATTGCAGCTGATGACTAAGACACCAAATCATTAACAAAATAGGCGCAATGTATCGTTTCAATACCTTAACTCAGAATAGCATTAGAAAGGTGTCGCTGTGCGCATTGTACAACTAGGCATCATTTCATATTAATACGGCATCGCTTCATTGTCGGACATAAGAATAAATTCAACACTTAATGAAAATTATTCCTACTTTCCTGCGGCTTTTGTTCCACAATAAAACCTGCGCGTTTGAGAGTAAGAACAATAAGAGGGGCGGTAGGTGCACCTGTCTGCAAATGCCGCTGAATGTGGAAAAATGTCAACAAAATGTCTGTTAGCAGCTCAACGTGATGTGCACACGCACTCACCTCACTGTGATCATCCAGCGGAAGAAAAGACTCCGTGTGAACGCAGACGGCCACTGCTCCTTAAGCATCCGATAAACAAAAAACGGTAATTCATCGAATGTGTTTTGGCAGCAGGAGCAAACGGTACGCTCTGCCCTCAGTCTTGTCTGACAGGCAGCCAGAACAGGCGCAATATGCGTGATCCCGTAAATACAGTATTCATACACGATTGGAGGAAAAACATGGGTAAATGAAAGCACCGAAAGAGGAAATCAGTAAACCACAAGGTGGGATTTATTTATTTATTTTGTAGTTTTTCTTTTAATCAAATTACGTTGAACTATGACTTTGGCGGTGTTTAACTAAAATTGATAAGTGGATTGATTGAAATTGAACAGTCTACTTTAACTTGATAAATTGAACTCATTAATGCAAATAGTAAATGCCACATTTAAAAAACAACGATTTTTTTCCCTTTAAATACTGGAGAATGGAAATGACAAAATCAATTTTCACAAGAAAATATTTTATTATTGCTCATGGATCTTCCTACAATGTTTAATCTCAAAACATAATCCATTACTTAGACACTTTCAAGTATTAATTAATATATTAAATTTCGAGACCTGTAAACTGTCATTTAAAATGTAATGACACACATGAACCCACCAAAAAGAGCTTACCAATTAGAGCTCCCACTCCAAATTCAGTTAATTAATTGACCTTTTTAATATTATTTAGAGTCCCTAAATTTGGCATTTAAATTGCAAGATTTGATTATAATAAAAGCTGCAATAATTGATAAGTTTGGCCACAACAGATAAGGTGAAGCGTCCAGCCTGTAAGACAATACACAGGGTTACTACGCCCATTTAGAAACCCTCCTTTGTACAGGAGGATGGAGCTTTGCATGTAATTGGGCAAGTGTGCGCGTGGTAGCAGCCAATGGGAGCAGTGCAGGGAGCAGCCTGCTCCAATCAGAGCTCCAAAAGCTCCTGCTCATGGCAGCGCTCCATCATCAGTAACCAAGGTTCCCTGTGCCATAAAAATTAATGCGACTGAAAACTGTATGAGTGGAAGAGGAGACCGGGTAGGCTGAAAGTATTTGAATTAATTCATAAAAATATTAGTGCAGGCCCTGGTTCTGTCATTAATTGTGTTTTATTTTGCATAGAATGCTTTGGGATCTCACACACATTCGGGCACCATTTGTCACATGACAGACTGTAGTAGGCCTGTGCTTACACAAGTGCAGTGAAACCAGGTTCTGTGATCAGATCTGGCATAACTCAGAGCCCTCCATGATAAATAAGAATAACGCAGTCTGAAGGAAGGGGACAACAGGGTTTAAGGACAAGCACCTCCAGAGCTCCTAGTTAATACATGGTGCCTTGTTTATTTTGTACACAAAGTGAACAGAAGACTAGTGTGTGCTTTTAGGGGTTATGTATTTCATGGTGAAAAACAATCAAGGGCAGAGACTGTGCAAATTTTTTGCCACTGACAATAATTGATTGTAATTGTCTGGAAGGTATTTCTAATGAAGGCGTTTGTTTGCAGACATAAATTAATTAAATAAAACGTAGGTAAAGGCAGCAACAGTGAGACTCAGCTTAAAGCAATTAATAGTGCGCATTTTATTTTTAAAAGGTCTCAGTACAAAGAGGACTTGTGAAACATATGCTCAAACTAGTAGCCTACAATATTTAATGATAATTAAAACGGCTAACTTTCTCTGAACAGTGTGAGGCCACAAATGGCAATTAGACCTTTACCATGTTATACTATCAGCGAGTGGTCAGACCAGACAACGTAAGGCTGTAGCAGCAAAACTCCTCAAATGCAGTCAGTCAATTTTGGTACTTGCCTAGAGTAAACTGGGAGTGGAATAATACCTTTAAAGTTTAATGGTCCACTCATGTAATAAATTACGTGGTGGAGAAGAAGGTGGTTTAAAGAGGCCACCTACAATTAGCAACATTTGACATAAATTTAAAAATTCAAGCATTATTTTACTTTCTGCCCACTGACTGATCAATCACCCACTCATTTTGGCCATATTTCCTACTAACGTTTGGTATAATTATAAGGTCTGCACAATGGAAATATTCAATAAAAGTAGCAGCAGAATAAAACCATGTAGCAATATTAGTTATGGGAAGAGGATCCTTCCTCTGACAAAAAAGAAAAACATGTCTTTTGAACAGTCACCTGTTCACCCAGTTAGCAAATAAGAAGAGCAAACTAACAGCCATGTAATGTAGCACATCAGTACACACCAATATGACGTGGGTCTCCATCAATGCAGCCATCACTGTTGCAATCAGCATATCTAAGCCACTTGGAGTTCTTTTGTCTGGGTAGCTGTGGGTTCAGCACAACGCTCCCTGCATCAGCAGTCTAAACAGTCAGATCTTCTCACACATTCACACAGATTCTCCTTCCCCCATCACTACAAAAAAGGCCACTCTTTGCCCCCTTCGCTGTCATTAGCAGCCTCCCCCTCCCCCCGTGTCAAGCAGGTGCTGAGCCAGACCGTCTGCTGAGGTGAAGTGACAGCATGGAGCACAGTGGCTGTGCAGGCAGGAGCGGAGAGAATGCCAAAGTCCAACAGCAGCCCCCCACGTCCCCATCCCCTCCTAGCAGCATACCGCTAGTTTGTAAATAGGAACATGCTAATGATTTCCGGTGTAGAGAAGCAACAAAAAGATTACAGCAACTGGGCTGAAGCAAAATCTTTACTTAGTCTTTTCACAACCCATGCTGTGCTGCCAAACATAGTTAAAACAGTGAACCTTATTTAAGATTCCAGAGCAGCTCCTAAAGTTTACAGTCAAAATCTGGCAGGCAATTGATTGTCACTTTCAGCTTTTCCCGTTTAGGGGTCGCCACAGCGAATCGTCACACTGACGACTCACATGTTAACATTTGGCACATGTTTTTTTTTTTTTACGCCGGATGCCCTTCCTGATGCAACCCTCACTCGAACCCATCGCTGCGCCTTAACCACTAGCCTACCAGGGACGGCAAAAATTTGGTAAAATGAATATAAAATGATGTGAAATGGTGGGAAAATAACAGCAGATATCCTTTCTTTTATAAGGTTCATTTGAGGAACCCTGTAGTGTTACTGTAAGTTATGACTCCTCTGCTGTGCCAAACTGAGCTGTATGGCCCCACTGACCCCCTCCAATTCTATACATACAGTACCAGTTCCTCAGGAACAACCATGGACCCAAAGGCGATTTAGCAGTAGTGGCCACCCTCAGTATTGCAGAACCGTGTAACACACTAGACCTTTAG
Organism: Monopterus albus; assembly: GCF_001952655.1. Classification (NCBI taxonomy): domain Eukaryota; kingdom Metazoa; phylum Chordata; class Actinopteri; order Synbranchiformes; family Synbranchidae; genus Monopterus; species Monopterus albus. The sequence continues at coordinate 1,490,442 of NW_018127957.1, forward strand.
TGCAAAAGCCTGTTTCCTTATGCAGTAGTTATTTTAAAAACAACTATGAAACAGTGACGAAAGTTAGTGTGCAAACACTTAGAAATATCTTTTCTATGACCAAAATTTCATTCCTGTGGTTCAGTAACATTTGAAATGTCTCTGAGGGCTGTATCAGTGATGCCAATTTAGGCGTTTAAGTATATTACAACCATATTTCTAACACCAGGGGAATGGTAATGAAATAGTAATAAGATTGGAGTAGTTTGATGACAGAAGCTGGCTTTAGATAATACTAGAGCAAAAACCAACCACTAAATATAACAGGAGTTACTGTGCACTAAAGCATCGGCCATATAGCCAGATCATTTCATTAGCAGCTTTCTCTGGAATGAGTGCGTGCCATCTTGGGGCACTAAGGCACAGTTATCATAAAGCCCGGCTGAGATCATTTAGTTTTGCAGTCTAAAATAAAGTCAGTGTGTTTTAAATGTAATGTTTTTTGTTTGTTTGTTTTTAATCAAAAGTAACAAAAACGTTTCTGGGGAAGAACCAGGAATGCTCCTTTTGGTCTCGGCTGCCTGGAGGGGTATGCTTGTGTCTGTGTTTCACTGACTGCAGCTGGCAAGCTGTCACAGTCCGGTGTTGCAAGACTGATAAACAAACCAGTGCTGTAGTTACACCAGGAGCAACCTGCAGACATTAGCAATGCACTTCCTCAAGGAGAATGTTCATTTGGTGGCTTGTTCAGGTGCAAGACAAGAAATGTGTTAATGTGTGTACAATAAGTTAGAGAAGAAACACACACAAGCAGAAAAACTAGTGTGGATTGTGGCTCTTGTGTAGCAGGCTTCTGTCTGACTCACTGTCACTGTCCACTCTGCCCATGATAGAATGCTGATGTTACTACATTAAGCAACATTTGATTGTCCCCTCACAGATACTGTACTTTCACTAAACTCTCTGTCCATTAAGTACTAATGTCTTTCAGACACAGATCATATACAGTATAAACGTACAGTATATGGTCCCTTTTATAGCTGCCTCATACTTTGTGTATTTTTGACCAATTGTAAGACCTATTTAGGGCAGTATTAATTAATATTCAGTGGCTTGAGAGGGCTAGAGAGTGTGTTCCATTAACCCCAGTAACATTATGGACCCACACCAGTCCAGTTGCCATATAGCCAGTGTTTGGAACCTCGCCAAGCTTGGCTCATCTGTGCTGCATCTACAACCATCATTTTACTGCATGTCTGATTTATTTCCTCCAAACCAGAACAGCTGAGCTTGCCTCAGATTCCAGCTCCTCTGCGGTGCTGCAGGTGGGGTTTCACACAGACCACAGTTCCCCCATGTGTGAACAAAGCAGTGTTCAAGAGGCTTCTGCTTTCCCCGTTTCCTCTGTTAACAACTATGGTGTGACCCCCAGTTGAACGTGTGCTCTTTAATTACCTCCCTCCGTTTCCAATCAGTTACCTCTGTGCAAACACATCAGCAGCCTCCAGCCTGGTCACTTCACCACAACACCAACAAGCTTACTGGTGTGTTTTTATGGAGAGAAATCAAAATGTCTGCGTAGGGTTTATGGTTCACTGTAAAGCCTTAAAGGTCAGAGCTTTGCTTGGTGTAATAACCGATTCATTGACATTTCCATTCCCAGTGACCTCCTAATTCATTTTATCAAAGTGGTCAGAAAATGTTAAATTAATGTCTAAGGGCACTGGGACCTGACGGAACAAATCAGAATACTCTTGATTCTGTCACTAATGTTGCAGCCCCGCTTTTTTATTATTTGGGGTACAGAAGAACTAGTTCATCTGCTCCTGTCTACCCTGCATTACAACATCAAAATGTCATTTAATATACAGTTTTAAACTTCATTTTTGATAAACATTTCCACCACTTGCTCATCTTGTCCCATTTCATGTTTATTTATGAATGAAACAGTCACAAATTGTGTGTGTGTGTGTGTGTATTTGCGTGACCATGTACAGTCAGGGAAAAAATTATTTGAACCCCAGATGATTTTTTAAGTTTGCCCACTAACAAAGAAATGATCAGTCTACAATGTCAGTGGTAGGTTTATGTGAACAGTGAGAGACACAACAATAACAAAATAATCCAGAAAAATGCATTACAAAAAAAAGTTATACATTAATTTGCATTTTCATGAATGAAATAAGTATTTGATCCCCTATCAGTCAGCAAGATCTCTGGCTCCCAGGTGTATTTTATACAGGTAACGAGCTGACATTGGGAGCCCTCTCAGCTCGTTACCTGTATAAAAGAGACCTGTCCACAGAAGCAATCAATCAATCCAGATTCCAAACTCTTCACCATGGCCAAGACCAAAGAGCTTTCCAAGGATGTCAGGGACAAGATTGTGGACCTACACAAGGCTGGAATGGTCTACAAGACCATCGCCAAGCAGCTGGGTGAGAAGCTGACAACAGTTGGCGCGATTATTCGCAAATGGAAGAAACATAAATTAACTGCCAATCTCCCTAAATGGCACGTGCAGAAGAGGTTACAATTTGCCAAAGAACACATCAACTGGCCTAAAGAGAAATGGAGGAACATTTTGTGGACTGATGAGAGTAAAATTGTTCTTTTTGGGTCCAAGGGCCACATGGGTCATGTTGTGAAAGTGTTGTGGTCAGATGAGACCAAAATCGAGCTCTTTGGCATTAACTCAACACGCCGTGTTTGTCCCCACCGTCAAATATGGAGGTGGAAACATTATGCTTTGGGGGTGTTTTTCTGCCAAGGGGACAGGACAATTGCACCGCATCAAAGGGAGGATGGATGGGGCCATTTACCGTCAAATGTTGGGTGAGAACCTCCTTCCCTCAGTCAGGGCATTGAAAATGGGTCGTGGTTGGGTACTCCAGCACGACAATGATCCAAAACACACGGCCAAGGCAACAAAGGATTGGCTCAAGAAGAAGCATATGAAGGTCATGGAGTGGCCTAGTCAGTCTCCAGACCTTAATGCCATAGAAAATCTGTGGAGGGAGCTGAAGGTTCCAGTTGCCAAACATCATCCACGAAACATTAATGACTTGGAGAGGATCTGCAAAGAGGAGTGGGTCAAAATCCCCCCTGAGATGTGTGCAAACCTTGTGGCCAACTACAAGAAACGGCTGACCTCTGTGATTGCCAACAAAGGTTTTGCCACCAAGTACTAAAGCACGTTTTGCAAAGGGATCAAATACTTATTTCATTCATGAAAATGCAAATTACTTACTTTTTTGTATGTTGTACTGTATGTTTGTCCTCAGTGTGCCATGCTGTCAGTACATATGACAGCACCAATCAGTACACAGTCTTTGAAACTGCAAATGCAAATCAGTTGTAAGATATTACCCAGTTCTTCTAACCAGGAACTCAGAGAGACGAGGCGGACCACTTGGATATATAAAAAATAACCGTGCTGGTTTATTCAAAGGATCACAGGTAAAATTAACATTACACGTCCAGGCATCTTCCACCCCCAAACCTGCGCGCAGGCAGCATGGAGGATAAAAGACCCTGAACCCTCATGCCTATACAATTTTATCCCTTGGTTGGGCTAGCCCATGCTACACAGGAATGTCAACCGTGACGTCAACTGATATGCCAGCTTCACAGCTGGCCGTAGCAGT
>NW_018127957.1:1498262-1498733 GCF_001952655.1 Monopterus albus
GCTATTGGTTGGCGGGCCACTGCCTATATTATTACCTCTGCTCAGCTGAGTGTCTATTTTTTGATGGCCTTTACACTTAATGATGGCCACCTATTTTGGGTAATTGCACAACTTGTTCTAGTTCAAGTAATTTCTGTAAGTGTTTTACCGGACAGCCAGTTGAGTTTACAAAGCCCTTTCTCTTCCAGTGACACAAGTCCCCATACACCGCTTGTACAGCATGTGCTGAATCAGTGTAAATGTTCACTACTCAAAAACTTCTTCATTTCTCTGACTGTGTTGGGTTTTGAATAACAGAGGATGTCTGTCTTTTGAGTCTCAGCTATGTGTAAGCCCGATGCCGACACCATGCGTCCCAGAAATGCAACTGTGTGTCTCCCAATCTGCAATTTATCTTTGGAGACCTTGAAGCCTCCCTGAGCCAAGTACATCAACAATGCCTCTGTAGCAGCCATTATGCTTTCTGAGTCA
>NW_018127957.1:1500318-1505171 GCF_001952655.1 Monopterus albus
AATGGAAACTCTGAAAATAAATTGGAAAAATGAGCATCCAGGAATAGAACAGCAGGACACAGTTTCTCTGAAGCTTACCTGGGAACAAATGCTTGCATGGTATGGTCCCTATGGAAGGTCAGAGACTGAGGCACTGAGGCAATGCAGCAGTGATGAGAGGGAGAGGCCGGACAGAATGACTCTGTAACAGGCTGGAGTGCAGAGAGAGCGAGAGCGAGAGAGACTTCCTGCCTATTTTGATGATGCACACACAATCACTTTAGAGTTTGTCAGTGAAGGTCTGATGAATGTAGTACCATGTTACCTAATAACCAAGACATGTAGTGAGCAGGTCATTTTGAAAAGCAAATCATTAAAATGAACAATTATTGGATCATTTAATTATTATTCATTATAATTATTATAAAGCTTCTTGTAATATCTTAATTACTATACAACACAAGTCGAATGATTAACTACATGGACTATTGTGGGTGTGGTGTATATTTTGTAAACATTCTTTAGTATATCACTGGTATGATGTAAGAATGTTAACACTGTTATGATATTATTTTTCAGTATAATTTGGGTTTGTAGTAGCGAATCATTTATTGCTTGCAAACCAATGATGGGAAGATGATGTCATGGGGTAGGACTAGATAAGTCTGACTTCTTCCTACTCCATTCAAGCATGTACTAGGTATAAGCAAATGGATATTGGATTGTGTGTAAAACTGTGTGTTGTCATATCAACTGTTCTAAATGCTTGAAAGAATAAATCAAATCAAATCACCTGTTTTAACCACTGCTGAACTATCTCAGAGAGAGACTCAACAGCACTACGCAACAACAGACCAACACTGTCAATTAATGCAGGGTCTTTACCACTTTGATTATGCCACAATTTACGTAATCCAATTCAGTAATAATGAGCAGATTTCAGGTTTGAACATTGATTTCTCAGACTGATGGTGGCTATGTGTCACTCTCCATCTCATACTTCTTGTGAATTGATGTGTGGGGGAAAAACAAAGGTTTGTTGTTTGCCACTGACAGGAGAGGCTCTGACACAAAGCAGCCTCCTGGAGGCTGACGGGGAAAACGGAGATAGTATGGTCACCATGACAACAACTGTGGAATCCATGAATCTTCATCATGCTATGCTGAGATCACCAGGTAGGTGTTTGCACATGTATAACACAAAATATACACAAAAGCAAAGAATTCTACAGTACAGCAGCTTTGGAGTAAACATTAACTTGGTGAAATTCCTAATGTTCTGTTTATGCCAGAAGCGCTGAGTCAACATGTGGTGTTGCTGTCTCGTGAAGTGTTTTTAATCACCGTTTGAGACGCAGCAGTTTTCCTGTTTAGTTCCTTCCATTTAGTTTTCTTGACTCATTTGACTTGAGGCTTAATAGTTGTGGAATAGTTGCTACCTCTATCTGCAGTGAATTGGTTATAAACACCACAAAATTATGTAACATGGCAAGAATAAAGGGTCACAAAAATCTTGTCAAACACAGGATTTTTGTCGAATAGTGGTCCCAAGTTACAACCACAGTGAAATTACTGCCATCATTTATGATGTAACTTTGATTATGCCTGTTGACTGACTGTTAAATTTAAGAAAAAACTGCAGGTGATTCACTATTTAGTGAATCCATCTCCTTGTACTCATTTGAGGACAGGAGTGAGGACGGAGGAAGCTGCTTGAGGATACACGAGTGTATCCTTCACAAAAAATCTGTTAGACTGACATTCCCATTTATCAGAAATCAGCTGGTGATTGGAAACTTGAGAAAAGGACGTCTCATGTCAGTTATAACGCATTTCCTTGGTTCCGCTCTCTTCTCAGTTTGTTCTTGCATTTGACACAAGGAAAAGACAAGTGAGGGGAACATGGATGCATTTAGTGGAAATGGGATTCACCGACAGGATTGGGAATTTTCTCCTCTTTCAACTTGCCTTTGTGATTGTGTCCCTCCCTTCAGGCTCTGCAGACTCCGTGGTAGTTCTCTCTCAGCCACATGAGCTGGTGACCATGACGACCGAAGGCCATGCATATGGAGATGATGTAGTGGCACTGCTGTAGTCTGCCATGACAGCTGTCATTTTCTACCTACTTCAGCAGCACTAGACTCACTCACAGTGGATTAAACATAGACATCTGTAAACAGATTAGTCACTGACTTTAACTCCTGTAGATATAATTAGCAACCAATAATGGTTTTATTTTGACAAGTGTGAAATGGCAGAGTTTGTATAAACAGCCTTTTTCCTCAAGTTTTTCCAAGACAAATACTCCCAAAGAAATAATGAGAGGTTTATAATGAGCGTACATTGTTCTGTGCAAATCAGTGTAACCCGACGTCTGAGGGTTGAAATGCTGTAATGGTCTCAAATGAGAGACAAGTCCCACTTTACCTAAAACTCATATTGCTAACTTAAATATAGCCAGACACACACAAACCCCATTATCCTTGTTAGTAATAACAAAACACTTTCCATTAAAACTGGAAGCACAGTCTCATATTGCTGCATGTATACACTGGTCTTGCACAGCACAACCAGCCAGACCACCCCGTTTATCAGCCTGAATAAGACAAACATTTATTATTATTATTATTCAGTAATGCCCAAAGCTGCATAAACTGAGTGGTACTGGTAACATGTTTCACTGAAATGTTAACCTCCAGCGATTCACTTTTAGAGTAAGGGAACACACTGCTCATTTATAGCTCAATATATCAACACGTAAGAATGATTGCTTTTTAAAAAGAAATTAAGAATTACTCATGAGGTTAGTTCTGCTCTTGTGAAACAAACAGCACATGTCTGGAGCACTTAGATAAGGTAGTGCACATTACTTGTTATTAAGTAGCAGTGTTTGTTCTTCACTTCCCCTCAGTGGATCAGGTTGTGGAAGTGGTCCAACATGGCACCCAGAGCCCAGCTCGCCTCCACGTTGTTCACAAACAGATGAGGTGTTTATACCGAGTGTATCATCAGACTGCTGCGACTGTCTGTCCGACCGATGTGTGTGTGGTTGTCATGGTGGTGTCACAGATGTGAAAACAGATAGTAAATCTGTAGGAGAAACAGGATATCAACAGTATATTAGACTCTTGTTTACTCACAAGAACGTGACCAATACACCTAAACTCATACTTCCAGCTGATTTTAGCTTATCACATATATATACAGTATTACTGTATTAGCATTGCTGCCATATCAGCTAATGAATAACAACAAATTGCAGAGCTTACAGGACAGTTAAGGCTTTGAGGACACCACACTGACAGCCTTACACCTATTTCAGGTCCCTGATACCATTCTACACTCCTGTTCATATGACCTTTCATTAGCATTTAACACTATCTAGCTATATCCATCCATTATCTATACCACTTATTCCTGAAGAGGGTCAAGGGGGGGCTGGAGCCAATCCCAGCTGACATTGGGTGAGAGATGGGGTCCACCCTGGACAGGTCTCCAGTCTGTCATAGGGTGAGACTTAGAGACAGACAATCACACACACTCACTCCTACGGGCAATTTTCAGTTGGCAGTCAACCTAAGCTGCATGTCTTTGGACTGTGGGAGGAGGCCAGAGTTGGAGAGAGCCCACGCAGGCACAGGGAGAACATGTAGACTCCACACAGAAAGGTCCCGGGCCCCAGAACCTTCTTACTGTGAGGCGACAGCGCTAACTGCTGTTCCATTCTATCTAACTATATCCTTCTTTCTTATTTTAATAGAGACTGAAATGGCAATGATTAGATCTTAGGTTTAATAACAAAATGGTCCCAGGTGTACAGGCTTCCAAACTCCTGGGTTGGGCCCCGTCTCCCATTCTTTCTCCTTGTACTCAAATAATGCTTAAAGAAGATGTGAGATGCATTTTAACATAGGATAAATGCACTAACATCCAAAGACAAGGCCACTGATAATATTTTTCCTGAGTACAATTACTTGGGCCACAAACCTGTTTGATGAAAGGGAAGGGGGATACAATCTAAGGGGTCAGTTAAATTATAAAATTCATGCTATACACACCACCAAAAAAAGATTCTGTATTTCAATAAGTGGAGTAAAACTATGGAATAATTTAAATATGGACATAAAAAACAGTAAGAAAATTGATGAGTTTAAACACAGATATAAAGGTATGTGTCAATCAAGATATGGTCAAGAACAGGCTTAATGATAATCAGATGGGAGTGTGGATGTAGAATATGTATCCATGTGGTAATACTGCTTGCAAACCAATGATGATAAGATGATGTTAGGGGGTAGGACTGGATAAGTCTGACTTCTTCCTACTCCGTTCAAGCATGTACTAGGTATAAGCAATTTGAAATGATTTTTTGTGGATATGTCTGGAATTATGTGTGATTACATACTGACTGTTGTTACATGTTTGAAAGAATCAATAAATCAAATCAAATCAATGTACGCTGACATAAAAGTCCTCTGAGTTGGCTGCAGCTTTAAACACATCCCAGTCTGTCCGAGCAAAACAGTCCTGCAGGGTGCCTTCAGTCTCTGGGGTCCAGAGTTTAATTTGTTTGGTGACAGGGTTTGTTTGTTTCAGTCTTTGTCTGTAAGATGGATACAGGAACAAAGAAATGTGGTGCGAGTGTCTGAAGTGGGGGCGTTAGGAACAGTGAGGAACAGAAGTATTTGAACACCCTGCGATTTTGCAAGTTCTCCCACTTAGAAATTATGGAGGGGTCTGAAATTCACATTGTAGGTGCATTCCCACTCTGAGAGACAGAATTAAAAAAACATTTCAGGAAATCACATTGTATGATTTTTAAAGAATTTATTTGTCTTGCACTGCTGAACATAAGTATTTGAACACCTGAGAAA
>NW_018127957.1:1508852-1514072 GCF_001952655.1 Monopterus albus
GAGTGGGAATGCACCTACAATGTGAATTTCAGACCCCTCCATGATTTCTAAGTGGGAGAACTTGCAAAATCGCAGGGTGTTCAAATACATCTGTTCCTCACTGTATGTATAATTGTGGTAACTTTGTTAAATATCATTATTATTATTATTATTATTATTATTATTGTCTGTCCAAATGAATGCTTTATTACAGCATTTCTTTTTATTGCAACACAAAACACATTTACAGGACAAAGCACATAACATAATTCATGAGACAACAGACATTAACAAAACAGGCAAAGGGATTATTAATTGAGGGTATTAAGCTATGTGTGTGTGTATCCAACTCTATACAGACTGATATTCATAACTTACAGGGAAAATAGAATTAAAACCAAATAAATTAGGAAAATGGAGGGGGTATAAATGTAAAGGAATGAAAAGGCAGTTTCATAAAAAATGAATGATTGTAGTAATAAAATAATGTCATGATTCTGTCCCACCTGTTTCTGGTCTTATGCTTTTATTTTGACACATCTTCCTGTATAGCCTTATCTCAGCTACAGACTTTTCACTTTAATCAACACTCATTGTTTACACCTGTTTTAAACCCATTATACGCAGCTTTTCCCAACCAGAAAGCTCCCACATCGTTCTAACTCCTGTTCAGACCTTCCAGCAGTTTACCTGTTCCTGTGATTTCAGCTCTGAACCCGGATTACTGTTTGACCACAGAGTACTGCCTAACCCCTCAGATTCTGATTGTGTTTTCTGTGTTTTGTCCTTTTGGACTGTGCCTTTGTGGATACCTTGTATGTGTAAGTTTGCTGGCTTTGACCCTGGACTGTATTACCAACCTGAGAGTGTGTTTCTTGTTTCATCAGTTTTCTGTATCGCTTTGGTTTGTTACCGTTGCTCTTATTAAAGAGACAGTTTTTGCTTTTACTCGTCTGGCTATATTATTGAGTTCACCCCTTGACATTATCGGCAACTTCACGCGCCAAATCCTGACAAATAACAAAGAAGAAAAAAAGCAATAAAAGCAATATCAGTCATATACTATATACTTTTCCATTCACATACTTATGTTTACATATATACACTCAGATTTATATGTAAACATTCATGAAACAAAAATAAATGAAATTAACAGTTTGGTAAATGATTAGAAAGAGGAAAAGAAAAAAGGCGGAGTAGGTAATATTCTCAGTTAATTTGGTTTGATTTGACTCAAAACAAAAGCATGAACAATGAGTACTAATAACAGTAACAATAATGAAGTAAAAAGATTCTTGTTATATTTTTAGGAGTTTGTGGGAATGTGCGTGGCCTCGGCCTCAGATATCTGGTTTAAGTTAAAAGAGTTTAGAAATGGATTCCAAGTGTCAGTAAAAGTTGGTATATTCTTATGGGTGGATGATATTTTCTCCAGTGTGATATATTTTATAAGAAGGTTGGTCCAGTGGTTGTTCCTTCTATCCGTCCATTTTCCTCCACTTATCCGGAACTGGGTCACGGGGGCAGCAGTCTAAGCAAAGATGCCCAGACCTCCCTCTCTCCAGACACTTCCTCCAGCTCCTCCGGGGGAATGCCAAGGTGTTCGCGGGCCAGCCAAGAGACATAGTCCCTCCAGTATGTGCTGGGTCTTCCCCGGGGCCTCCTCCCGGTGGGACATGCTCGAAACACCTCCCTAGGAAGGCGCCCAGGAGGCATCCGAAACAGATGCCCGAGCCACCTCAGCTGGCTCCTCTCGATGTGGAGGAGCAGCGGTTCTGTTCTGAGCTCCTCCCGGATGACCGAGCTCCTCACCCTATCTCTGAGGGTGCACCCAGCCACCCTGCAGAGGAAGCTCATTTCGGCCGCCTGTATCCGGGATCTTGCCCTTTCGGTCATGACCCAAAGCTCATGACCATAGATGAGAGTCATAACGTAGATCGACCAGTAAATCGAGAGCTTTGCCTTACAGATCAGCTCCTTCTTCACCACAACGGGCTGGTACATCGACCGCATTACTGCAGAAGCTGCACCGATCCGCCTGTCAAACTCTCGCTCCATCCTTCCCTCACTCGTGAACAAGATCCCAAGATACTTGAACTCCTCCACTTGAGGCAGTGTTTTCTGTGGTTGCCAGTGATTGTTGTGCAATAAATTTTTTGATTTCCAGTTTAGAAAGATTGTTTTCTTGGCGATAGAGAGATAAGAACTGGGTTTTTATATTTAATTGGTAGGTGGTTGACTTCTGTGACATTACCGAGCAGGCAGAGTGACGGGGATTGGGGGATTCTACAGCTCAAGATGGTGGAGAGTTTCTCAGTCACCGCTACCCAGAGGGAGTAAACGGGTTGACAGGTCCAAGTAGCATGAAAGTAATTATTGGCACAACCAGGAGTGCATTGTGAGCAGGTATCTGTATCAATGAAACCCATTTTAAACATTTTACCTTGTGTGATGCAAGTCCTGTGAATATGTGAATATATTGTATAAGCTGTAAGTTTATATTCACTTTTTCATCCTTTGAGGGCGATGACATACTGATTATCGTGAGATCATGAGACAGATGGCGACGCAGTCACTGAGGATAATCACACACTTTGCTAACTATTTGCTAACTTTTTTTTTGACTTTATAACTCACTCCTGGTATTACACGAGCAATCCATCCGAATTGCAAGCTGCTGCCAATAACTGGAATGGACCTTTCACATACTGGAGGATTTATTGGACCTAGAATCATTCATTGACGAATACTAAATTCACTGCAGTATGGATACTGCCACTACAAACCAACAAGATACGCCAAAACCTAATGAATGGAAAAAGACCTCTTCTACGGATACAAGCAATCTACAGACAACAGACATTGAGGTCTGTGTTCTTGCATCCATCAATAAAAAACTCGATTTACTGGTCACACTGCATGAGGAAATAAAAGAACTCTGGACAAGCCTTGAATGTGCTCACAATTACATTGAAAAGTTAGAACAGTCAAACTACTTTCTCTAAGTATCTGTCAAAGCCCCGAGTGAAAAAAATGGACTCCATCATGAAAGAAAACAGAATAATGAAAGAAACAATACTGGACATTCAAACCAGAAACATGCACGAATACCTTTTACCGGTATTCTAGAACAATCACCCGACAACCCTGAAGCACTGATTAAGGACTTTATGAAGAATAAACAAAAAATGCCACCAGACACAGTCAACATGAACACCTTTCACCATGTACACTGCCTTGGGTCACGTTCAAAACACCCCGACCAATAATAGCCAAACTGGAACATTACAAACATAAGGGAGGGGACAGTGGTGCGGTGGGTAGAGTAGTTGTCTCCCAACCGGAAGGTTGAAGGTTTGACTCTCGGTGCCTGCAGTCCACATGTTGAAGTGTCCTTGGGCAAGACACTGAACCCTCCCGTTGCCCCCAATGGTTAGAGCCATCGGTTGAGTTGGCGCCGTAGATGGCTGCCTCAGTTCTGTACGGGAAACAAATTCCTTGTGTGTAACATACTTGGCCAATAAAGGTGATTATCCTTACAAAGAACGCGTCAAAAGCAAAGGAAAAGAACGGAAAGGCACACATTACGGACTCAATGACCAATTCCCACGGGAAATTAACAAATGGTGCAAAATTCTCTACCCCATTATGAAACAACACAGACAAAACAATAAACGAGCAAACATCATTGTGGACAAATTATTCATTATCCATGGCTCTTCTGATTTCCCACATTACATCTAACAACCAGTGACTGTTGATTCTTATATTAAATAATACCCGACCAGCATTCTTGCCATGTAAATACACACACATAAAAATATCTCATATGCCCTCCTACAAACATCTCTGGCTTTGTTGCCATGTCTGTTGCACTATGTTTATTGCCATGTGTATTTGTTGTCTTTTTGTTTTGCTTTGTTTTGGGTCTTTTTGTCTTTTATTTTTTCTTTTGTTTTTTTTCTTTCTTTTTACCTCCCGTTTTACATTTGACAGTGTTTTACTTTCAGTTGCCCTCAGCTAACAAACACCTACATACCCACATTCACACACACATACACACACACCAACTCTACATCATTATTTACTTTTGTTCCCAGCCCTTCCCCCCAATATCTCTCTCTTCAGAATATACTGTATAAAAGACAATTTTTAAAAAATAATCATAGTCAGTTAAATTAGTATCATGGAAGGCCAAAAGGATTTAGGTGTTTTTTCTCTTTGCTGCATGACTTTACAAACATTATCATGGCTGGAGACTAACATTGTTATAGACCCTAAAAATGATAGATCCAACTCCACCAACAAAAAACTGGCATTCTACAGAAGTCATAAAACAATATATGAACTATTACGGCTTTGGTGATAGTTGGAGAATGAATAACCCTTCATTTAGAGAATATACACATCTTTCCTCCTTCCATCAGTCATTATATCGCGAATCAACCTTTTTTTTCATAAGCAATTCACTAACCCAACATGTAACAGAAACCACAATTCATTCAATTATAATCAGTGACCACGCTCCTATTTCACTCAAATTAAATACTAAAATCCCTATCAAACCCTTTAAAAGATACTTTAACACATCATTGCTTCAAGATGCAGACTTTGGCATTTATATTAAAAAAGAGTGGGTGTTCTTTCTTTAGATGAATGACGCTCCAGGAACCTCACCCTCTCTACAACGGGAAACAGGAAAAGCTGTGATTAGAGGAAAAATGATATATTCATCATACAAGAAAAAACAAGAACTGGAAAATAATTTGGAATTAAAGATAAAACAACTGGCAGAATCATACTCAAATAACCCTACTGAATGAATAAAGAATGAATTGACTCACCTCAAAACTCAACTTGAAAGTATTATATAAAAAAACAAAACAAATTCCTAATCCAACAACTCAAATACGAACAGTTACTGTCCATAATCCACAGGATATTAACAATATATTTCAAGCATTTTGTAGCAAACTATACTCCTCTGATTACGAACCAAATCCATCTGAAATAGATACTTTCCTAAACAATATAAAATTACCAACACTTTCCAGAAAACAAACCGATACCTACCGATAAGAACTCCACAAAGCACTGAAATCTATGCCAAATAATAAATCACCCGGACCTGACAGATCCACTGCTGAATTTTATAAACAGTTCTGGCAGATTTTATCACCACTATTTCTCAGAGTTACCACAGAAATTAAAACAACCTCTACAGTACAGACACATATGAAT
>NW_018127957.1:1514103-1515527 GCF_001952655.1 Monopterus albus
GTAAAGACCCAACCCACCCCCTTCTAGTTACCGTCCTCTGTCACTTATTAACACAGATCTAAAAATTATCACCAAAGCACTAGCCACTAGACAGTTACTCCAATAATAATCCACCCAGACCAAACAGGCTTCATTAAAAGCAGACATGCTCCGGATAACACCCATAAACTATTTAACTTAATCAACCTTGCACAACAAAAACAAACTGACACCATAATTGTATCATTATACACAGAAAAAGCATTCGACAAAGTTAACTGGTCATTTCTCTTCAGCACACTACGAAGGTTTGGTTTTGGAGAGTCCTTCATCCACTGGATTAAAATACTATATACATTACCAATAGCTACAATAACCACAAATGGGATAACCTCACAAAGTTTCACACTTCACCAGGGAACTAGACAAGGATGCCCACTCTCACCATCTCTGTTTGCCATCTTCATTGAATTTCTAGCAGCAGCAATATGATAGAATAATAGCATCAAAGGAATACAAGATACCAACTCACAAGATAAAATTTGCCTCTATACAGATGATTTACTATTATATATACAGGACCCCTACAGTGCACCACAAGAAAATTTCTCAATATTAATACATTCTCCAGGATTTCTAACTACACAATAAACTAGAAAAAATCCACCATATCATTATAGAGAGAAAGAAAGACCCATTTAATTTTGGGAGCTGACAGGCTGCTTAGGCTGAGATGATGGGGGAGTGTATTCCTTGCTTGTTTTATAAATGGTTGAGCTGGAGGATATTTTGAGCATAATCAAATCTGAATAGACAGTTTAGTCCACTAGTCCAGTTGCACTAAACTACAATACACAGCCAAAGGATGTACTGTACAGAAAGGATTAAACATATGACAGAACAAACCCAGATAAACTGACAGAGCTCCTTATGCATCAGGCACATACACTACAGTAGTCCATGTCAGTTCAGCTTACATGGTAAATGGTAAATCGACTGTATTTATATAGCACATTTTCCAAAGTGTGTTGCACTGGCCAAAGCGCTTTACAGGAGATGATACACCATTCACCCATTCACACACAACATTCACACACTGATGATGACAGGCTGCTATGTCAACCATCTACAATGAACACAACAGCTGTGAGTGTGGCTCCAGGGCATGTGCCACATTTTTTGGCCATTCTGTTTCCTCAGCGCACCATTCCCAGCTGATCACTCACAGGTGTACTACACATGTAAAACAGGATGTTTTGATCACAGGATCATCGACGGACAAGTTAAATACAAAACTGTGCTGCTGACAAATATGTTGGGTGTTTGCCCTCAACCCCTACCCCCACTCCACAATATGTGACAGCACAATATTTGAAGTTTTTGCAGTTTCCTGTTTCTGCCGTAATCTTATTCACTGGACTAGCTCGAAGTCGTTCCATCCGGGT
>NW_018127958.1:0-32623 GCF_001952655.1 Monopterus albus
ATTTAAAAACCTTATCAACAACTTTTAGCATTTGTTGGACAGATATTCAGCCAAGGAAAAACAAATTAGACTTTGGCAATATTCAGAAGCATAAATTTTTGTGATTATACAATACTTCAACATAGCTATGACACTAACAGAGACAAAAACCTGGTGCTAGACATTTCAGATATGTTTGCAGGGTCAGGAAATCAGTTCTAATACAAATTAGCTATTAGCTTTTCCCTTTTCTTATTTTCTGTATTTCCTCCTTTATAAATAGACCCAATTCGCCATTATTTAACCAGACCTAATCTTCATATCTCATTTGTGTGACTCTAGAAATCTGCCTACCATCATGTCCTGGGTTGAGGCTCAGAGACCTGGGGTGGACGGGGTCAACATCATCACCTCTGACTTTGTGGAGCTCACTGACTTTGCAAACATCGTGATTAGACTAAATAACCGGCTGATGTCTGAACAGGATGTCAAACCAAGATGACACATTTACAACAGGACAAATCTGTTGGATAATAGTTCTTATGTTGTGAATTAGTTTTATTAAAACATTTTATAATTAGTTTTAAAAGACTTTAAACCTTTCAGGAACTTGTTAACCCATTTTTATTATTTTGAAGCTCTCGGTTTTGGTTGCAGCCAGTGCTCTCAACCCCGGTATCATGTGCACAGTCCAAAAAGATGGAAAGAAGCCAGAGCCAAGATCAGAAAAGACCAGACGTGACCAGCAGCATTTCCTTGCCTTCCTCATAATCCAAATCTTGTCATACTACAGCTCTGGCTTCATGTATGGACTCCTTTTTTTTCATTTCCTTTTGGGAGAAAACAAAAAGGAAACATATCACATTGCTACAGTGACCAGTCACCAGAATTACCTCTGCCTATAACCTGGACAATTAACACACTCTGGGATTTAACTTTTAAGGTTTAGCATCTCTGATGCTTTATATGAGATATTGGACTTCTTTCCTGACTGATTTATTTTGCCCTCAAATCTTGATATTGATACTGCAGTAGTTGGTTTTGTTCCTTTTTGTTTCTGAATGTTGTGAACCCATTACTGATCACATTAACAACATAATGATGGTCAGAGCCTGGGGTACATGTGAGAGCATTGAACCTATAGGTAGGTATTGACTTTATAAGCACTTATGCACAAATTAGAATGAAAAAATAACTGGGACAAATATTCTGTTTACAGACTGCTCGTATATTCAAACCATGGTTTTAAAGCTAGGAACATGAGGGCAGTGGAATTTGTTTACTCTGTATTCCAGATGCATTAATTATTGTAATCATGTGGCCAATGTGTCAAAAATCGGATTTTAACTGCATTTAGTGGTTTTCCACTGTACGCTGGAGTCCACTTTGCTAACACTGTTTCAAAACTTATGGTTTGATTATATATTTTAACTATAGATGCAAACAGTGGTACCTTTGGAGAAATTGCAGAAGGAAAGCCGAAAATGTGTGGCCACCAGTCTCATAAAACATAGCAACCCACACAGACAGTGTATACATGTTTGTGTGTATAATATTTTTGCATATTTTTTTAAATAAAAATATCCAGTTAATGGAGAAAATGCCTAAATAGCCATACAACATGGCGGTGTCCAGTATGCGTCAAATCTGCATTGGAGCATGTGGCTGTGTCCAATATGCGTCAAATCTGCATTGGAGCATGTATACTACATGTAGATGTGTCATTGTGTGATACTGCATTTGTGTGTTCCTTGTGGACCCAGTAATTACTGTGCATGACATTGAGAGCGGTGCAGTGGCAGTCACCCTGCATTCCTGTGTTCAGAGTCTGGAAAGAGAGAAATCATAAGAAGAAAACAATTTTAGAGAGTTGTTACATTGACAAAGCAGAGTGAGAAATAGTCAAACAAATAAAAGACATAATGACAATGACAGACAGATATTGGTTGTCTAAAGGCGGTAGGATGGACACCTGGATAACAAAAGGAAAGACTCTAGGCACCTTTAGCTGGACTCAGAAAGTGGAGAAGGCTGAGGATGTAGTCTAATCTGAACATCTGCTTTTTTCATTTTGGAAAACATGTTTTCTTTTCACTTATACTTTGCTCTTTTTTATTCCACTCCTTGACTTCAGGCCTCATTGTTGACACACGAGTGTGGTCACACACAGACACAAGCACAGGCTCTTTAATTGTGAAGTAATTACACCTTTCACAGTAGGCAAGTGGAAGAAGGAAGAACAGCAGACTGATGGAGAGCATTCTTCTGTTGTTTGGATTGCTCTCTCTCCACATAGTATCCCAGCAGTTTTCCAGAGATGATGCCAAATCAAATTTTAAAATAATAAAACTGCATGTGTGCCTGTGTCCATGCATTTGACAGCCAAGGTTCTTTTTTTTCCCTCAAAGTCATGCAAACATTTACAAATGGCTCTCTGTAACTATTTTTGTTCCTGCTGGACACCACGATCTACGGTAACTGGCCGATTAAGGACTACCAGTTACCCACCTCTCAAATTCTAAAAGAGTGTTTATGCAGACATTTTGCATGTAAATACATAGAGTTTCTTCCATAAATTCTAGAGTAGCTTGTTTTGAACATTGCATCCACTAGCACCACGGTGCCCTGTTAACATGGGCTGACTATTAGGGTCACCTGAGCCAGCTCTAACTATAAGCATTATGCAAAGAAAGAGTTTATAAAGGTAGAGAGGGTGTCTGCATCCTGAACCCAAACTGGGAGCTGGTCCTACAGGAGAGAAGCCTGATAGCTAAAGACTCTGCCTCCCATTCTACTTTGGAAATTCTAGGAACCACAAGTAGGCCTGCATGAGATAAGACTGAAGTGCTCTGTTGGGACATTACAATTCAGTCTATGAGGATACAATAGAGCTTGATTGTTAAGGGCTTTGTATGTAGGGAGAAGGATTTAAAATTCTGTTCTGGATTTTATAAGGAGTCAGTGAAGAGAAGTTAACATGGGAAAAATATGATCTCTCTTGTTATTTCCTGTCAGTACTCTTGCTGCAGCCGTTTGGATTAACTGGAGGGTTTTTAGGGACTTACTGGGGTGTTCGGGTAGTAATGATTTACAGTAGTAGCAGACTGCCCACCATGCATTGTTTAACAGTTAATTTGACAGAGATGTTTTTGTATTTTGAAGGACCCATTCATGGTGGAAACATGAATAATACATGTTAAATTAAATCATGGTTGTTTCTTCAACAACAGTGCAAACAACACTGAAGACTTGTAGTCTCTACACTGGGAGAAGCATCACAAGCTATCAGCTCTGGTACAAAATGGCTCCAGCAGCTACAGCTGTAAGTTCTTCAAGTCAAATAATGAACTGATTGTTTAAACTAAGAAACGTAAGAGGAAAGCAAAACTAACTATAATGACTGTCCAGGAGCCATCTGACAGAGAAACATGCAAGTCTACAGTGATTATTGATTTTCTTTTAATTGACACAATCTAAATCAGCCAAATTTAACACACAATATTGGAATCTACTATAAAAAATAATTCACAGATGTTTAATACATATTTTAATACAGCAACAAATTATTTAAATAATCTTGTATCCTGATATTGTGTTCAGGTTGGTCCATTTATCAAAAACTTTGTAATGAAAATTATCATAAAGTATATGAGCCAAAGATGTAGGATATATTGCACATTAATGGGAAGAATACATTGTGACTGCCAGCTATTTTTGGAAAGCCATTTATATTAGCCTAAAATAGTGCTTTAACATTATTCTACAAATAAACAGATGAGGAAACCGAGTCAGTGACCAGGTCATCCTTTATGCACAGATCTGAAGCAGTAAACTATGACCCTAAAACTAATGGCTATTACCAAGCTATTCAAATGACAAGCTGGAGGCTTTGTCTGGATGAAGCTGGACTCTAACTGCAGGTTCCCTAACACCAGGTGGAATCACTCTCCAAACAGCTCCAGAGTTCCTGCTCAGCTTCATGGGATCACATGGGACTCTTGGAATTCACTCTGGCATGCCATCCAACGTCCTGCAGCCTTCTCAAATCCACAGGTTTTGCAATGATGTCACTGGGAAAGCTTAGTGCTTTCATGCTAGCAAGCAACCAGGCAAGCATAATAGCTTAATAGCTTCTGGAAACACTACACGAGAAACTGTGAGACAATTTTCTGGGAGTGTTATCTTAATATCTTAATAACAGCTGTTCTTTTTTAAGATTTTTGACTTAAAAGATGCAGCTGTAAATGTTGTCTACAATGGTCTAAAATGAAGAAAAAACCCAGATATGTTGCCATGAGAAGCAAGTTTCAGAAATGTCTTTATAGCACAGGATCTGTTGGTTCCACTGTCCAATGACAAACCGTAAGTGGTCTGTATTCATTTTTCCAGTAAAGTTATTCCAGGAATGGTCTAGGCAGTGACGTGTATCACATTCCCTTTTGTTTCTTGCCAAGCTTGAGTGTTTATCCTGCTATTTGACAGAGTACAGAGAGTTGGGCCTGTGAACTTTATGTAACTGAATATGTACACTTTGAGGGACATGTGCTATAAGTTGATACTTGCAGTTCTATGGGTTCAAAACCTTCACTGACTCTCCTGTTCTCTGCCGGTACATGTTTACATATACCAGGTCTCATGGAGCACTGGGGAGCAGCAGAGAAAGTGGGACAGGACTGGGTACACAAGTTTTCTTCCTGTTTATTCACACAGAGATCCTTACAGTTCCTGAGAGATAAGATAATGCTGCTTCCATGGATATTTGTGTACGTGTATGTGCTTTTGTGTGATTATTGTGTGTGTAAGCAAACCCTCCTTGACCTCCATCCTAACCAGATGACCATTTTCAAGACTACATTAGTCATTTTCTAACCATAAGAATACATCCTGCATGATGCTTCAGTTCAAAACCTCTGCATAGCATAAATCATGTTAATGGTATATGAACCTATGATCTCCTGCCAAAATGATCTATTTCTGCACCAGAGCTGCCGGCACTGAGTCCTGCCTGCGTGATGTTGTGACTGATTCATGACTGTACATGTAGCTGAGATTTTTCAGATAGTGGCCATAACTTACTCTAAAGAGCAGCCCAACGCCACCGTTTTTTCAAGAAACTTGTATTGAATTTTTAATGAATCTATTCACTTACTTTTTCACCTAGTCTATGTAAATACAGTGTTGTTGAAACTGACAGAAAGCTTCCTCAGTTGCACATTGTCTTTGGCAAATTGGTGTAGGAGCGGCGATCATGTTGGGTCTTTGTGGCACAGGCAGGGCACAGGTATGCTGTGAGATGCACTTTTATATCAGTAGCTCTTCTTGTAAAAGGTAAAGTATAAAGGGTACACTGCCAGCGCATGTGTGATCAGAGCAACTCCAGTTTTTCATAGCTGCAGAATGTTTCCCTTAAATTATTGTATTCTCAAATAAATAAAAGCTCACAGTAATATTCTTTAAAACCCATTCTTCATAGACATTAATCCTACTCAACTTCACTTCAAGATAATTATGAAGGGCATATGTTGACATATGTTCAATATGATAAAGTACTTTCCTCTTATGTTCCTGCTGTATGTGATTTTCATTTATAGTAACAGGCCTACATACATGTCCTCTGAATAAGGTTATAGTCTGATATGGGAAGGGGTTATGTGCAACAAACTTAAGAGCCAGCATTGTCCTGCCAGCTGCATGATAGGAGTGTTAGCAGTTTGTTTAGACACCAGTCTGGTTCTTTTTTCATGCACACTAACCAAATGAATCAAAACCTAGGACTGGGCTGCATCCTGTGAAAGGAGACTGGACTACATTCTTGTTTTAATATAATTAGGGAAACATATCAAGGTTTCTTGCAACAAACTGGGCCTGAAAGAATGCTCTCTTTTTCTCCCTCTCTTCCTTGGACTCCCCTTCGTTCTCTCTGTGAACCAGTGAGAATGAAAGGTCAAGTGTAGGTGGTCTGTCAACACCTGTACATTACGCTCTGTGTGTTTGCGTGTGTGTATGTGTGAGAGAGCGAGAGTGAGAGAGCGAGCAAGACTCCCTCCCCTTGCTCCCTCCCCAGCTCTATTTCCAGCTGTTGTCACATTCCTCTCCCCGTTGCAATAGGCTGAGGCTGCCGGCTTTTTACGTTTGTTTGGTGTGTGTGTTCGTATGCGAGTGTGACAAGGGAGTCTTTTCCTAGAAGTTTACAGCTAATGCATCTGTCAAGAAGGGGACTGACGGAGACAACAAGGAGCTAAGTAATCATAAAAGGGAAACGTGACAGAGTATCCTCAGGAGTTTTGATAGACGACACAATTCTGGATATTGGAGCAGCTGCATAATTACATCCTTTCTGTACTATGACAAAAGTGGCCAGCCCCGCTTCAGTGACGGTAAGCCTGCTTATAGGAGAATTAATCTTTTTGTGTTGCCACATTATAAAGTTTTAAACTCTTATATGCTGTTTCAATGGCCACTAATGTTTAACATGCAGCTCTGGGGATTAGTTGTACTGCTTCTTAAGTGAGCTGTTTAGCAAAAGACTAAATGTCATCCAACTTTACGGACTTTCTTTGTAGGTTAGGCTACTGATTAAATGTATCTCCATTAAAGGCATATCATAGTGGAGTGATTGCCCTAAAGATAAACATACAGATACGTGACTGTTGATGACCTATACATGACCTAGATATTATAATAATAATATTTTTTATTATATGATTGACAACAGTTAGAATGATAATGCCATGGTCTGTAAGAGAACCAATCAGAGCAGTGTTTTGGCTTATTTTGATGCATATGCAGGATCCTTATGTCACATTTTGACCCAAACAAACTGGTCTGATATTATCAGATCAATCCTTTGCACAACCTGGAACACTTAAATTACTGACTCAGGGGACAACTTTGTCCTTGTTCCTTAAGGCCTGCAGCTTCAGAGGAGTGTAATACTGACTCTTCTGCTAACTTGGAATCAACCAACACTTTGAAGAAAACAGACCATCAGGCATTCTGTCCTCTCACCCCCAGATCTTTAATATTTCATGAGTATGGTTATGGATGAAGTGTGTGTGTGTGTGTGTGTGTGTGTGTGTCTGCTAAGATATTACTCACAATGTGGGGCCTAAATCCTATGCACTTTTTCATACTGGGGGGACTTGACCTTCTTGTGTGGCTCCGTGAATTTTAGGGTGACAGCTTGGTATAAGCTTAGTGTTGGGGAAAGGTTAAGGTAAAGGCTGTGTTTCTTATTGTAAGTTGTGGGATCAGACTGTAAATTTGTTTAAACTGTCACACTGAGGGGGCTCAACATCCTTATGAGGACATAAAGCAGATCCCTAAAATGTAAATTATTAAATGTTTGAGTGACAACTTGGTTTAATAAAGTTGGGGTTTAGACGAGTAGTAGTTATGGATAGGTATTAGGTTTAGGCTTAGTCTCCAGGAAATGAATGTAAGTCAGTGACATGACTGTGTGTGTGTGGGTAGGTGGGTGTGTGTGCGTACATATAGAAGTGTGGCACTAAATCAGGTCCTGTTTATTGAAATTCAGCG
Organism: Monopterus albus; assembly: GCF_001952655.1. NCBI lineage: Eukaryota > Metazoa > Chordata > Actinopteri > Synbranchiformes > Synbranchidae > Monopterus > Monopterus albus. The sequence goes on from NW_018127958.1 coordinate 7,519, forward strand.
GATATACTCTATTAACTTTAATTTCCCTGTGAGAAAATAATAGGTACGATGGTGCACTTGTGGCATTGGTTCTGGTTGGTTATGTAGAAACAAGCTGCATGCTGCATATTATGGCCTTAGAAAGTATCTTATTATGTTGTGGATTTGTCTTCGGTGGGTCCAATCACATTACTTTACCCAGATACAGTAACAACACATCTGTATCTTTGCTGTTTTTAGAATAGGAACATAGCCTCAGTAGCCATACTGTTGCACCTTTGTTCTGCCCTTTTTCTCAATTAGTGTAGTCCCAAAACAAAGTTCACTGAAAAGTCACAAATCAAATTGACACACTTTCCAAAATTCCAGAGAGGATAAAAAACAAAGTGATTAAATGCATGTCTACAGCTCCAACAATGTAGACATGAATTTGATCATGTGATGAAATGGTTCGGTCTGGTGACCATGGTTGGGATATACAAAAAAGACGGGGAAACAGCGTGTTGTTTAAGACACTGATAAATATTTATTCTCAGTTTTTAATGTGATGAGTGGACAATAAAGGCTTTGGAAAGGATATTTAGCCTCTCTGGAATTTGTTTTTCAGACAGTGTGCCAATCTGATTTGTGACTTTTCAGTGATCTTTAAAATATGAAAATATGAAATGTAAAAACCTGTTTACAGAGGGTGTAAGATTAAATCAAAACATGTGATTTTGTAAAATCATTATTGCACCATAATGTTAATCTGTAGCTAAAACGATTATACTTGTCAACTTGGCTCTGGCCATAATGTGGAAACGAGGAGAATTCACCTGCTCCAATGTGAGGGTTCAACATACTTTACTAATACTGTAATCAGCTACTAGACTCATGCCTCATAGTGAGAATGTCCTGAATCTATATTCTCAGCTGTGCAGAAGTAAATTAGAGTTTTTTACTGTATTGGCCAAATATACAATTCAGCATTCTGTCTGCAATATATACTGTTAATGTGTTTATAAGGTCAGATGGAAATGGCAAAAGAAGAAGGCTCTTGAGGGCGAACTGCAGCAGTTGTATTCAAATAGCTAAAAACACACGACAGATTTTTATGTACTAACTGGGATTTTATGATGGTAAAAGCTTGGACTGCCATTAGTGCAGTATAGAATCACATTTTGTTTGGAGGCCAGATGTGCAACTTGAGAAAGCACATTTTAGTCCACCGCTAGTCTTTTATTCCTTCATCTCTAGAATCTTAAATCTGTTTTTTCTTTTTCTTTTGTCTCCTAGTTTTCCCCCACACTCAGTTTGCTTCTCTTGTTTTCTAAAAGTCTATTTTTCTGACGATCCAGCAGTCACAGTTCATTTCACCATGTGAGCTATAAACGTGGGTTATATGTTCCTGTACCACTTCACTGTCTCACCTCATTTCCCTGTCATATCCGGCCTGCTGGAAACACAAACATCATTTGATCCTCTTCATATGGCTGTTACGATAATCTGGGCTTTTCCAAAGCTGCACACACCCTCTATGGAAATTCAAGTTAGATTTCCTCCAACTTTGAGGTAGCTGCAACAACAATGGACTTGTCTTTTGAAGAGATGTTTGTGAGATGTTTCATTGTTTCATTATTTCACAGCATACAGTGTATTGGTTTTAGGGCTCTGATAAGAAATAGCTTTAGGTTAATCATTAAGGGCAGGGTTAGGGGCTAGGAAATGCTTTATGTTGACAAGTGCGCTCACAAAAATAGAAAGATTTATGCGTTCTTGCACTTGTATGGCTTAAGTTTGGTTTTGGGTTCTTTGTTTTTGTTTGTTTTGTGTGTGGTTGAGTTCTATACCTTGGGAGTGGGGACATACAATATTTGGAAAGTGAGGACAAGCCAGTTGAGTTGCCTCATATGAGGGACACTCAGAAAGGGAATCCATATTAAACAGCATCTGTGATACAATGTTGGCTTTGTCAGGTGGGAGGAGGAGAGGGGATCTGTGGAATGTGAGGGGAGGACATGTTAGTGAGAGGGATGGAGCAAGAACAGAAAGAGGAGTGTATCTATGCAAAGCTGAGAAAGGGTGAAACTCAAATAAGAGATGAAACATGTAAAGAGCATGAGAAAACCAGATGAAAAATGTTTATAAAATAAATGCATTTTATAAAGGGAATATTTTTTTAAAAGAAGCACAGATGGGACTGAAAGCAATTTATTTTATTTTTAGACATTTATGTTATCTCTGTAGAAAGTCATCTGGCTTACCAGTCACATACTGTATCATTATTCCATCCTTCATCTCCATCACTTGGTTGAGTTCATAACTCAGCCCATAGCCCCGATCTTGAGGAGCTGCCTGCATGGAAACACCATCTGTCCTCAGGCCAGTGTCATCCTTAAAACAGACACATGCACTGAAAAAGCAGATGGTCATCACTGAATATCTCCACCCACACACACACAAAGATCTTAGTGATCATATCTGCTACATGTGGTGCCCTGTGTTTTCTGTTTTTTGATATTGTTGTTGATCTTTGATATTTTATCTTGATAGTAAAACCCAGGTCACACCTTTAAGATACCCGCACTGCCTGTGACATTATTTCAAAAACTGGAAATGAGTGGATTTGGTATATTTATTCAGTTACAGACCGAAATTGTTAAACTTCAGAAAACCAGATACACTGCTCAACTCAACAACTAACAGAAAAGTGGAGAGTTTAGAAGTGAAGAATATGACATTGCTCCCATTGTAAAGGATACAAGGTGTCAGTTTTTGGGGTCAGTCAGATAAAAATACTGTACAATACATGCTGTACTCACATATTAAAGGAAATAGAAACAGAAAGTAATAGAGCAAAAGTGAACAGAGACAAAACAGATGGAGAAAAAATACAGAAGAAAGAAGGGAATAGAGGGGTGAAAGCAGAGGCTGAAGAAAATTAAATAGTCTTGCCTTCTGGTTTTATGAGACTTCTCCATCACTTTCTCATCCTCCTCCATGTGTTTCTCTTTCCTTCTCTTTGGCTCAGTCTCTGTCTCCAGATGCAGGGTAAGATGAACATTTTGGGGAGACTCAGCTGTTCTACAGATGGGATCAGAGAGATTATGGTGTCCTTGTGAGGTTGAAACCATTGTGTATTTACAAAGTTGTCTTAGCTGGTCTTCGAATATTTAAAGGGCTAGTTCAGGTGTAGACCAGTTTAGAATTACAGTTTGTATTAAAAGTGGGGCAGGGTTGTGTGTTTAGGATATTTTCCAACTTCCCCAACAACTTTCCCAAAAAAGAAAAAAAAGTCCCAATGAAAACGTTCCTGCTGTTTCATATCATTCCATTTCAGGAGGCAGTTTCTGATGATATATTTGCTCTAGTGGAGTTTGTTTCCCTCAGTCTGCCTCATATGTTTCTTATATGACTGAAAATGTCCTGGCACAAGGGTTCTTGAGTGTTTTACGTTAAGTAAACACAACTTGTCCTGTGACTGCAGACACCCTGGTCCACAAATGGGTGACCTCTGTGTATGTTACCGCTGTGCATGGGGGATTTGTCTGAATTTCTTACACATCAATAAAATTGCAAAGCTTTTCTTGTTTGCACATTCTCTTTCTTGTTCTCTTGCTTTCTTGTTTCCCTGCTGCCTTATGGGAGCACACTGCACATGCTGATTAACAGCCACTGTACTGGAGTCAGATTCCTTAGGTGTTCACCATACCTGGCCAGTAAAGCTGATTCTGATTCTGAAATTGCAAGTCAACTCAGAGCAAAATGTGATGCTAATGTTTCACATAGATTAAAGAATATTTAGCCATCAAACCCCACTGTAGCTTTAATGGAAATGTGACATCCTGTCAGGTTGAGTGGGGTTAGAGATATAGATCAGAATACCTGAAAAATACAAAACAAACAAAAATCAGCCAAAAAATGAACACTTGTTTAAATAAGGATTCTGTTGCTAAAACTGAAATGTGTGATACTGGGAAATGTTGTTTGTTAAGGATGATATACTATCATCCCGTCATGTGTTTAATAAACCATACCATTGTTATTGTCTATGCTAACATATCTGTATAGACTAGGTTGGGCAATTATTTGCAATAGCATAATCTCAAAAATGTAAAAATAAAACTCACACCATTACTATTTTTACCTTTGGAAATGACCTGTATAATGTTTTATGTAATGCTATAGTAACTTATCTGCTCCATGCATGATTGTCAATTTTGTGTGTATACTAGGTTTCTTAACTCAAAGAATTGAGTAGATTTTTTTTTCATTTACTTGTCAACATTGCAACAAGCTGCAAAGACATCCCTAATATAGTTGTAGTTATAGCTTTTTACAGTTGTTATTGTGAAGATGTCAGCAGTTGCTTGCATGTATCATAGGCTTCTGTACACATCTAAGATATACAGAGCAACTTTAGCATTCATTTGGTCTCCTTTTTCTGGTCACCTAAGTCCAGCATTCAGTCTTTCTCCTGTTTTGCTCTGTAGCACTCAGGGGAACAGCAGAGTCCAGTGATAATTGTTTGTAAGTTTGCCCTTCAGTGTTCAGTATTAAGATATTGATTAAAACAGTTTTAAATACTAAGAAATAATTGTGCATCTACATCATGTGTGTTTATACAGTTAAATGTTTACCCCTCCATACCTACAAATACCTAAGCCACCCAGCAGTCAAAAGGCCTTGATAGGATCAGGTTTGGTGCTTGGATTTGAAATTGAGAAGAACTTCAGGAATCTGAGAATCTTGAGAAGCCTCCCTGCTTTACTTTAACTAGAGCATAGCAAGGCCAACAACTTGTCTTGACCTGCCCCGACTGGAGCTCATCTAGAGAAAGGAGGAGAAAGAGGGCAACAGAGACACAGTGAGGACGATAGAGAAAAGAAAAGAGTAGTTATTTGTGAGAGAAGGTGAGAGGAGAGAGTCAAGGAGGGAGGAATGCAAATACTGGAAGCGAAATTTGATTTTGACCCATCATTTTCATCTGGACTCCCAAACACTTGTGATGTTACCATCATACATGCTGTGGTTGCTTTGTCTGTGCCAGTGATGAAAAAAGTCAGTGGAATGTGGGACCTCATATCTTTGTGCAATAACAAAAAGAGCTGAGGGAAGGAAGCTGGTGCTGAATTAGAGGAAGTGGTGGGAAGCTGACTTTGGTTTGTGTTTCCTCTGCTGGAGGAAAGGAAAAGAGAGGAGAAGGAAATTTAAAGGACAGAAGACATTCAAGAAAAAAGTAATTTGGTGACTGGGGTGGTTTCCCATATGAAATCATCACTGCTGTGGTGAGAAGTGTTTTACTCATTGAAAAAGAAATGAATGCTCAGTGAACCTGTCATGATCCACTGCACTTCCTGTCTCAGACTTTTATTTTGTTGACTCATTTCCTTTGGCGGTTCCTTACCTGTCTCTGTTCATTGCCAGTTGGTTGTTGGATGCTTGCTCTCAAGAAATGCTTCTGCTGCTATCATGTCTCCTGACATGTTACTGAATTATATCTCTGATGGCGGCTATTGAGGACCCCTCCTTTTCATGGCTGTCGGATTAGCTAGCAGTTATGTTTGGAATCATATTCTGTTAATGGTTTGTATGTTCCCCTGTGTTAGTTGTTCTTTTTCCAGTGTACCAACTGTGAGAACCTTTTGTTGATTTGGCCTAGTATTTGCAGAGAAAGTTCAGTTGTTGTATTTTTTGTTCAATGTTCACACCCCAAAACCAAACTTTTTTTTTTGGTTGTTTGTTTTTTGTCCAGTTTATGCTTTTGTGGTGTGCTATATTTTTGGCAATTTGTCTTGAATATTTGAGCCCAGAAAACCATGATTTTTTTTAAACTGTGTTTGTGTTTCATGTTTTTTAATGGCCTCTTTGCTTACCTGCCTTGACCCCACCCCTTCTTACCTCAGTGGACTTTTCCAGTGGTACAAGCCAGTTAGTGCCCCTAGGTCCTCAAATCTGTTTCTTTTAGTTTTACCAAAGGCTAGATACAAGCACTAGGATGATCTCACTTTTGCTAAAAGGCCAAAAACTGTGGAACAGCTTACTAATTAATATCAGACCTACCAGTCTTTAAGTCACTGCTTAAAACTTATTTTCCATGGCCTTTGGATCATAGTGGAGTTGTCGTGTCTCCTCTTTGTTTTGCTTGTTATGTTGCCTATGTAAAGTACTTTGGTCAACAAGTAGCCATTTTTAAAGTGTTGTATACATTTTGTTTTTAATTCATCAAATCTATGTAAAAATCTTAAAACTTTCACCTTGATCGCATTTGGGTCCAAATAATACTACAAATTCTAATTAAAACGCTAATGAAAACATCTATTCAGTATACTTGTTTATCATTTGTTTTGAGCTACTGTTGGTGACTGAAAATATTAAAATGTGTTTGTTTAGATGTATAGGATATTTGTGTCCAGAAATGTGTCTATAATCTGCCACTTTCACCATGGCCAGTTTGCATGAATGTATTTATTTTTCTCCATCTGTAATGCAGGACTTGGAGATGATGTTGCAACCAGAGTCAGATCAAGTGTCTCCAGCTGTCCCCAACGTGAGAGAACACACACAATCACATTGTCATTCCTCAACAAATTCGCACACAGTATTTCAAAATGCTTTATTTAAAGGTAAAGGGCCAGACTAATATGAAATAAGTTATCATTCTCTGAAGTGCTTTAAGAGTCAGATTTCATGGTTGTCTAGTCCCCTTTCATTGAGAAGCATGTACTGACTAAATAAATTGTGTGCTAAAATAGATTTTTCCACTCTGATTAATGCTTGTAGTGTCCACCTCTGGACCTGATTGATACAGGGAAAGGGCTCAAGGTCCAGACAGCTACGCCTCATTTGGTTAGTCTGGGCAGTGGAAGGCTGAGTGTGGCAATTACCCTGCTGCCACTGAAAGAAGGTAATACACACAGAGTATAGAAGCTCTTTACCCCTGAGGTAGGATTATTAGACCATACAATAGCCATTCACAAGAGATGTAAAGATCTATAAGATGGTACACTGGCTTATATGTTTGCACAGCTTACAACTTGTAAACTGGTTTCTTATTCTATAAATATAAGCGTGGTTTTAGCCACAACACATGAATAAATGCCATTAAAATGGTGAATACACTACAAAAGCTAATTGTAATGGCGGAGTCAGCAATCTGACATGTTAGCTTTTTCTTTATTATTGTTCATTGCATTGCATTCTTACCACACACTTTCACCATCTTCCAGATGGGTGTTCACTTCCATTTCAGTGAGGAATGCCAACAATGTGAGCAAGTCATTTTAGGACAACTGGGAGTCTATTTTTCTCCACAGTGTGTCCAAATAACCAGTTAAAATTTCATAATAGTGCCCCTTTTGAGCATGGATGACATGCCATAAATCTATATAGCTATAAAAGCCATATAGTACTTGCATTTGGGCAACACTTTAATTTTCACTTGTGCTGTCTTTGCAGAGACATGCAGATGAATAACAATGTCAAGCCTGTCTATAATTCTTTAATGCTTACATCTTTAATCTGCCAGAATTCACATGTGTATGCATTAATGTTTCAGGGGTGACCCGCATAGGCCGTGAAGATGCTGCAATTCCTCAAGATATCACTATTGAGGGTCCTGGAATAGAGGCAGAGCACTGTCTCATTATCAGTGAAGGTTGGTGTTACTTCACTTTCTCTGAAATTGCCATGTTTACATCTTTACACTGTTAAGGGTGGGCTCTTCCTTTAATCAAGTAGGCTTTTCATTTTAATTTGATCTATCATTTTAAAAGCTTACTTTTGTCAAAACTACTGAATCTGTGAAGCTGAACTATTTGAACATATTTTGTCAAAAATGTAAAAGGCTGATTTGCTATATACCATCTCAGTAAGTAATAAATGAGTCTTTTGTTGTTTAATTACCATATTAACGTAGCACAGTTATCATAGTGCATGATAATAATCTTTTAAGTTTAATTATTCAAGAAAAACAATGTTTCAAGGACACCTGGATATCTGTCAATACACACAGTAAACATTGGGTAGTTTTAAAAAAAGAATCTTTACAGAGATGGAGAAGCTGAGTGATTGATTATACTTTTAACTGCTATTCCTTTGTGGCATCTTTTCTATAATTACCCTCAGCTTTCAGGCTTAAAGCCTTTTGTAAGAACGGAAATTGCCTGGTTTTATGTGTATGTTAAGCTTGGTAGTACAATTATGAATCACCTTTCAACAGGCAAATTACATGGTAGTGAGTTATATTATAGTGAATTGCAGTTGCACAATTTTACTGGTGAACAGTATGAACTTAACCCTGACTCTCTTCTCACTGTGAATATAACAGGAGGGGTGGTAACCCTGGACCCCTGTGGTCACCTCTGCAGCCTGGATGGAGTCCTGGTCACTGTGCCTACACCACTCACACAGGGTAAGAGCTACACACCTAATATAGTTCAATCTGCTTTCAGAAAGGGCACAGACATACAGACAGCTGACAAATAAAAGGAAAAACCTAAATAAATGAGCGGCTTCTTCCAGGATGACAGTGCTCTAGTCTATAGTATACGAGGGGTCACAGAATGGTTTGATGAGTATGAAAATGATCTCATTTGGAAAAAGTGGTGTTCATTCCTCCAGCAGAGTTAATTTGCCACTCGTCTGAATGACAGCTTTGAGATATTGCCACCTACTGGTCAATATGAGCGCAGAGGTGGAACAAAGCTGATTTTACTGCATAGAGTGTATGTACTTTCATGATGTCACAATGCCTATATGTATGGGAAAGATGGAGAGAGCGGTTAGATTTTTGTTTGGGTAACGTGCATTCTTTTCAGTGTGTGTATGAGTCATTTGGTTAACACTGTGCTGACGTCTGCATGGAAACAGCAGGGTGTACAGTTGTGCTGGGTGCATGTGTATAGACATTGTATTGACATATTTTAACTGGATAGCCTCACTATGATGACATTTCATCATATTAAGGACATTATGGCCATTCCTTATAACTTGAGGTTCAGACTTGGTTTTAGAGTTAGAATTAGGTTTAGGTGGGGGTAACGGTTGGGGTTAGGGATTTAGATGGTGGTTAGATGGTTTGGGTAAGTGGTTAGGGAATGCATTTTGCCAGTGAGTGTTCTTACAGTTATAGGAAGACCAATATGTGTGTATGTGTATTTGCAGATAGATGTATGAGTCTTTTTCTGTATATGTTTTGGTGTAGCACATGTGTGTGCACCCCTGGTTTGATTAATTCACCATGGTTTGGAACAGCTTGCTGCTACAGTGAGTCACAGCTCCCAGCCACTGCAGGGCATACCCTAGTATAAAATCTGTTGTAGTAGTGACAAAATACACCAACAAACTTTGCCAAATTCTGATGTATCGCTCTTCTTATCTGTTTCTCCACCCCTGGCCACATGCCTGGCTGTTTTTTTGCCTGCCAGTATCTTGATCAGTTTATCTCTTGTCTGTCCTTTCTCCTTAATTGCAGAGCTCTCCCAGTGTCACTGTCTTTGCCTTTCATAACACTTCCCACTCTGTTTTCCTTCCTTTAACTTCCCCTCTCTTATTTTATCAAACAGTATACTGACTTTGTGCCTTTCTGTTTATGCATTTCTCCTTTTCATTGTGTCCTGTGTGGCCTGGAGATTTTAAGTTAAACATTGACAGATCTATTTATCTTCTGGCTGTGCTGGGTTGATTCTAATATTGACATTGCCTTGGTGTATCTACTTACAGGAGGTCAGGACATTGTGATTGAAAAAAAGATAAAATGAGTTTTAGAAAAGTCAAAGGGCATGGCCTGGAAGATTATGGCAAGAGGCAGAATGAGAGTGAACATCTTCCAAAGGTTACTCACTCATCTCAGATACTCTGGGCTGAGTTAGTCTAAAGGCACACACACTGTAGGGCAGTCTGGAGATGATTAGCTATGTTTTGGAAGTGATCTGTTCTGTATTTGGGATTTTGGAGCATTAACTGGAATTGCATCAGATGATGATAAAAACCACCGTGTAGCTATAACAACATATTGTACACACATAGTTATCTATGTGCATTCTTAATATTTATTGGTACTGTAGTTTATAAAAGTAGTTGATGGATCAGCTATTTCTGCATGTTGCATCCCTTGCATTTTTCATTGATTTTTCGATTAGTCCCCAACCCCCAGTTCACATTTTAGTGGAGTTTGAGTATAAAACCCAATCTCCCAGCATGCACGTCGTTCTAGCTGCTGAACAACACAGCTGTTCCGTCTCTCTGTGTGTGTGTGTACAGTCTGCACATAATAGCTGTCAGCGGGTTCATGGAGTACTGAAAATGGCTGCAAATAAAGCATCTGAAAGAAACAAGAAACAGTTGGAGTAAATCACCCTGATTTAACCTGCAGGGCAAACTTGGCTGTGTTTTAAATTGAATCGAACTACCCCGTTTGTAAGGTTTTACGTCGGTCTTTATAGCACAGCTGGTTTGTGGTTGCACAAGTGTGAGGTATCTCAAAGAAAATGAACAAAAAATAGGTAGGCGAACAAAGCAAGGCTGAGGGGCAGTCTACTAAATACCTCAATTTAATAGACTTCAAACCTACCAACTACAGATAGGGGTGTTGGCGTATTCCACTGTTAGCTTGCACATGCTAATAATTAGTTACGCTCATAGATTTTTACTTTTTATTGTATTTTAATTTTGAATATACATCTTCATAGCGATGCTGAGCTTCTTGATGGCATTTAAAGTCATTTGTTCTCGTAAATCCTGAACCCCTACCCCTTCGTCCTGACAGTTGGTACAGTCTCGTGCTCAGACGTGGCATTTAAAGTAATTTGTTCTCGTAAATCCTGGACCCCTACCCCTTCGTCCCGACAGTTGGTACAGTCTCGTGCTCAGACTCGTGGATGGTAAATCAGTGAACTTTTCTCTTCCACTCCAGTCGTCTCATCGCCGGGGAGGGAGGCAGGCGACAGCAAAGACCGGCAGCAGCGTAGATTATATATCCCATATTTTTCCATTTCTTTCCAGAAGAAGTTGTTTTTAGATATTATAATATGACTTTTCAGACCAATAAAGGAAGAAAATAGAATTTCCTCACGTGAAAAGTGCTTACTGAATGAGAATCAGAAGGTTTGTGACGGATTTCTGTTATCTGACAAAACAAAGTAGCGTTACCTTTTACTCAGGTACAGTTTTGATACATTTTATCGTAGTCTCCTCTGTCTTATCCACTCATTTAGCTATTTATCAAAATGAAATACTTGTTTGTTTTATTTTTACTAGATGCTTAGGTCACTATAGCACCAGTGAGTTTGTTTAGCTGATTCACCTTCATACCACTGTTATGGCTCAAACTAGCATCACATGCTCTTTGAACAGGTTGGGGACTGTTTTCCTAGTTATCATTCATCAGTAGACCATTTTAAGGGACTGATATATTTAATTTCCTTTGTAGCCATAGAAAAAGACTGTAAAGCACAGTTTCACATGACTTGTCTCAGCAGAACTGCAGGTGTGAATCACTACTACTGCTGAATTCAGTTCCCACTGAGCGGTGAAAGTTTTATTTGCATTGAAATTCTGGAGTTGTTCCATCCCAACAGGTTTTAACATATTGTCTGCACATTGGTGCTGGCAAGTTCACAGACTGGCGTGAGTTCATATGGCAAGGAGAACCAGCCTGAGGCTGTGAAGACAGACTCCAGTAGTCAGGATACCTGACACCTGAAAACCTAACCCATTGTTCTGGATGGCATTGTGTTCACAGTGCTTTCTCCTGCCTGCCTTTTGCACATTTGAGTTTTTTTTTGTTTGTTTTTAATCTTATATTATAAATCTGATAAACAAGAAATTTGGTATTTGTGTTCACCTGTCTTTCTCATAGAGTTGTTGGTAGTTTATACCTCTGGTTGTTCCCAGGCTTGCAACTTTCACTTGAAAGAAGTGGGGTGTGTAAATGGATTGATGTTTTGTGGATGAGATTTGAGGTAGAGCAGAGGGAAGATATCTGGTGAAGAGCCAGGTTATGCATGTGAGAGTGAGTTGGGGGTGGAAGTATGAGTGAGTGAATGAACTAATCTAAACCAACTTCAAGGAGAGTAACCAGTCTGTTTTTTAAAGAGATTGTTTGACTCTTGTGCCTTGAGAGTTAATTTGTGGTTTGAGGCCAGTTTACACACTGGGACCTATGCTTGTGTGCATCTTTTCATGAGTGACTAAATTCCACTTTAGTTAAATGTCATGCAGTGTTTACAGCACCAGTGCTTGTGTGTGATTATTTTGTACATCAAACCTCACCAGTAAGCAGGAAAATGAGTTGGACATGGGGTCTTTATAATTGGTTTGTTTTTCATTCTAATCTAGTGGTGTACATTTGGCCATTCCTCCACTTATGTTAACGGTTCTGGGTTTCCCCTCCTATAATGTTGTGATGAAAGTGTAGCTTGTTTCTCTCAGATCTACATGGGGACGGAAATTGGCTCCAGACATGATGTGGCTCCTACATCTGTGTCCTCAAAGAGTCTGAGGTCTGACTTTGTAGATTGCAAACTTGAAATTATCCTATAAATGTATATACAGACTGATGTCAGAGTTCGCTGCTACCGAAGGTTGGTGCTTATACAGATTGTGTATGTGCGGGGGGGCGCACATGCTTTAAGGAGGTAAACTCAGTTTGCTGGTAACCAAGTAAACACATGAATGGCATTAAATCTACATGTCTTTCTGTCATTGTGTGAACCCATTTTAGTTCAGTACCATTGTTGTGAGTGCTTTTCAGTATAGTAACAAAGTTTTGGCAGGTCCTTACAACGTCAAAGGGTTGTTTGAGGGTTAAGAGTTGATTTTAGGGTCCAGGTTAGAATTAGGTTTATGTTAGGGTTGGAGTTACACATTTACTTATGGTGGTTAGGGTAGATAGCTAGGGAATTCATTATGTCAATCAGTGTCCTCACAAAGATAGCTGGTACAACAGGCGTGTGGGGGTATGTGTTTTTGTTTGTTATTTGTATGTGGTAGGATGCTGTGTGAGCCCTTGTAATTGTGTCACACAATAACTTTAGGAGTATGGGTTTAGGAAGATGTTAGGTAATTTCCTTACAGCCAAGATAACTGAAGTGAGCGTGTCTGAGAGAGAAATTATAAGGACTGAATCATCGTCTTTAAACACTGTTTCTGCGTTTCTCCGTTGCTGTGTTTCTCGCTGTCACACAGGCACACATACTGCTACTATTTGTTTGTCTTGAGGCTGGGGAGGAGGCAAGGATTAGCTAGTTATTTGTTAGCTCAGGGGTTGAGAGGAAATTAGAGTGGGGCCGTGAACAAATCAGGACAAAACGTTTTACCCCATACTTTAAAGGTGGCACATGGTGAGGTTATAGAGGGTGGGAAATTAGATTTTATTACAAGAACTGCCTCCATGTGTGTGCACACGTCTTTATTACATTTTTTCCCGATGCCATCATTTTGGGGATTTTAATCAGTCCTTACAACTTGAAAGAGTTTGAAGGTTAAAACTCGCTTTTATAGATGAGGTTAGGTATTTAGTTGTGATGGTAAGGGGCTAGTGAATACAAAGACAGCTGTACAAGCATGTGCACAGCGTGTGTTTGCTGTTATACAAAATAGTGAGAGTTACTATGAGCCATTAGGTAGAGACTGTAACGAGACACACAGAGCATGCCCTACATTTCAAAGATGTAACATTAGTCATGTCTGGCAGTGAGAAACATATTATCAGGTCTTGCTCACACTAGCTGACATGGTGACTTGTGTTTGTGTGTGTTTCTTCTTCACAGAGTCACAAATCTTGTGATCTTTGTCATGATGTCACTTCCTCATAGTTTCTGTCCAAACACACAAAATAAATTTACCTGAGTATATATTTGAGAAGATCAGTCCAACTGTGTAGACTAAACATTTCTCACACTGTTTTCGTGTGTGTGGTGTTAGCTCCACCTCACCACTGGATTCAGGTGTCCCCCTGTGCTGAGAAAATAGAAAGTGTCTATACAGATATGACCTCTTTTAACTAAATAGAATCTCATATTAGGGTATAAACATGATATTTTTGAAGAGAGTTTTGTGAAACTGGACATTAGGTATAGAGTGAGGAAGGAAAAAGACAAAATAGTGATGAGAATGAGGAAAGCAAAACGGTTTGGACATTTTTCCACTCTCTTTTTCCACTCGTCTTCTCACTATCCCCCTCCCATCTCAGTGGTTGGGTATGACTTCAGCTCCAAGAAATCTGATGTAACTATGACAGAGCTATTAAGGAGGTGCTTACTGAGGCTTTAACAGACATTGTTGGGATTTGCTTTAATGTGTATATGAACCATTTACCCACAAAGATGGAGGCTGATAGAATGAAGAGAGCCAAGAGATTGTTTGTGCGTGACCAAACAAGAAAAAGAGAGGGGAACGCGTTGTTTATTGACCAGTGTTATGATTTTCTGTCCACTGTCTTTTGTTATTTCTCTACTTGTTTTCTGCTTTCCCTGAACCTCCTGGGTCAGCACTGAAGTCCGTTTCTCCATTTCCTTCTGCAGTATTTAGACAGCTGTGGCTGACTGTGTGTATGACCAAGGTTGTGACCTTAACATCTTGTGTAATACCTTACCCTCTAAGCCTAATATATGGCCAGAGCAAACACTATGGTCTGGTCTATGGTCTGGAATGGCTGGTTGTGTGCAAGTATTTGGCTGGCAATAAATACTCCAGACCCAAACTGTACTTTTGACTGTCTCTCTCTCAATATAATCTGTATGGTGTAGTACATACGTCACCATAGTCTAGTTTGTTTTGTGTTCTACAAGATTGCTTTTCTGTCATTCGATGCCAAGATTTACTTGATTACATTTATTTTTTTGACTCAGCAGAGTCGACACTATTCTCTATACTCCACTCTACTTACTGTAATTGTAGAGTCCGTATCTTCTGGCTCAGCAGATACACATTGCATCTGTAATCTTATGTTCTGTTGTCTATGTGTTTCTTCTCCAGGTTATTCCCTGTGTCTGGGTAAGTCCTATTTCTTCAGGTTTAACCATCCTGAGGAGGCAAGTAGAATGAAGAGTATGCTCCCACAAAAGAGTCCAGTGTCTGCTTTAGCCTACAACACAGGTAAACCCCTTTCTTGACCCCTGAGCAGCACTTGATCCCTGTAGTTTTTTCTTTGTTCCTCCTCGTGCTCCGTCTTCTACTATATCACTGTCTCTTTGTCTGCCTCCTGTTTCATCCTCTCATAACATTTTTCAGTTCTTCTCCACAGTCAGTCCTTCATCACCTTCTTCTTTTGATAGAACATCTGTCCCCACAGAAATCTTTTTCCCTATCATCTGACAGCGATATCAGGGTAAAGTTACAGGTAGACAAAATCCAGACAGGTGTGAGAAATTGGGATGGTGGTCTTGAGTATGCCTGTTAGAAGGAAGGCAAGGCTGGGGGCAGGTATATGTTATAGCCCTCTCAAAAGTCTTATACACACAGTGTAACAGTTTGTAATGTAGTAACGCTGCATAATGTTCCAATAATGTAATAAAAATGTTGAGCGCAAATGTAATAAGTTTTTGCACATAATGGAATAAATTATCACATTTTGTGCAACCTGTTGCATTGAGTTTAAAACTAGCTTAACCTCACTGCAGCCCTAAACAATACATTAATTAACATTATAAATACTTTATATGATTTATCTGTACACTATTTGTATGGAATATTAAATTATTGCCACCCTGAACTGTCTTGCATGAGGCATTGTTAAGTGATTGTTTTTCTAACTATTTGGGCTCAGGAGCAGTAAAGTACATAAAAAAAATGAAAACAAAAACAACACACTGTCAAGGTATGTATGTGTGCACATACTGAATGGCACTGGCTTCAGAGTCTATAAACTGTTTATGGATTCTCTAAAATACAATCTTTTAGTCTTTTCAGTACAAACAAACATTTATCATGTGCGCTTTGCATTTGAATGGCATCTCTAAACTTGAAAACACGTGGTGCAATTGAAATATGCATGAAATACTTTACATACTGGAGCATGAACTTTTTATTTTTATTACATTTTTGGAATATTATATTATCAGCTTTTATTATATTATGAGTTTCTACACCATATTGGAATGTTTTGTCTGGTGCTCCTCTGTTGCCATGGTGATACAGCTGGACTCTGCTGACCTCTTAGTGAATGATTGTGCCGCGACTAAGGTGCGTGTGCGATAATCAGTACATTCCTTGGTCTTTAAACTGCTAGACACACAAGGAATGCACTCGTCTCCCCCAGTTTCTGTGATGTTTTCATAAAATGAAACACACATTCATATTCACACTTAGAAAAACTGTTAGAGACAAAACAAAATCTTTACCCGTCTCAGGGCTCTAGATTGCCAAGACTTGCACTGTGACACACACCTAAAGTGAACAGTAGTAGGGCATAAAAGAGAATAGTCACTGAGGAGAGTTGATGTTCTCCAGACCTGCAGTGTTAAACAGTCCATGTATGGACACAAACACCCTGCATGCGTGTTGTGTTTCTAGACCTTATGTCTTTCATTTTCTGCTCCATTTCTCTTGCCCATGTAAGGTCTGACATTTTCTCACACAGGCTTATATTCAGCTATGATGTGCACTTTTGGGTATTCTCTTACAATATGACTCAACAAAGCAGTAGTAGTTGAACATTATCACTTAAGCTCAGATTCTTTAACACCTGTATAGTCTTGGAATATGTATACATGAAATGTACACATTTGCCATTTAGAGGAAAGCATTTGTGTGTGTAGGTGTGTATGGCAGTTAAACACTGGGTGGTCTAAGCTTGAACATTGTTATAGCTCATTTTCCACATAGAGCTACAGATGAATAAAAAAAAAAAAAGGGCAGATTTCTCACATTGTCTTCTGCTACCTAGTGTTTTTGCCTACATTTCTGATGATGGGATAATCTTTTAGGATAGGGCTTTTGGAATTTTACACAGAAAAATGGAGCCACACTACATTCATTATACATGTTGAAGTGGGCCAAATCAGTTTTTTTATATCAAATCTGGGCAACTGGCAAACATGTGTCTTAGATCTGATTCCTATTTCTAGCTATGAGATCACTGTCCGAACAATCGGATTGAAATTCATGTGGGTTTTTCTGGTCAAAGGAGTGGCAAGGATGTTCCAGAATTGTTGGGCATTTATTCTGAAAGGTGATAACTTTCTTTAAGCAGCCATGTTGATGGTTTCACTTCTGCAAAAATTGGGTTATTATTGTACTCGAATGGCTCACATTTCAGTTAAATCTGTGCATGCGTGGCAGTTTAGGTCCTCAGTGCTGCCAGCTACATGTCACGAGCATGATTGTGAACTAGAAGAAGATCAAATGTACTCGTACTAAATTTAGGAATATTTTACCATGTAGAACATAGTTTTAAGGTGATATGTTTCCTAGTTAAATACTGACTGAGGATTGGAAAAAGACCACCTCACTGCTGAAACTACTTTAAACTGGGTGGTCTAAGCTTGAACATTGTAATAGCTCGTCCTTCCTAAAGGCTTTAGGAAGGATGTGGAGCATCAAGTGTATTCTAGAACATTTTGAGGTCTTTTTTTATTTTGCTAAACCCTATACTACGGAACTGAACTCTACTGAGAGTTATACTGTTTGTCTTGGATCAGATGGATGGGTTTGTGGGAGTGTGTATTTGCATACAGCATGTGTGGTGAGTGCTATTCTGGGGGACCTGCTGCTGGTTGTGGATTGTTTGGGTTGGGTTTGTTCTGCCAAAGACCACATTTATGACTGGCTGCAGCTTTGAGGTACACATGCAACTTTGTCTTCTTTCTGTTTTCTGCCACTATTAGTTTATTTTTTTTCTTCCTTATCCTTTTTCAGATATTGAGCTTGTTATCCCCACAAACTAACAAGAAAAAATGTAATGTCCATCCGTCTTTGTATCCATCTGTATTGCTTATCCCAGTCATGCAGTGTTTCTTTGTTTTGTATTTGCCCTAAGCTTTCTCTTCACACAGTTTCCCCTCCTTGTTCCCCCCGTCCCCATTAATACTCCCCCTTTCTTTCTCATAAATGTTAGCCTGTATTTTTGTATCAGCAATTTCTCACAGTTTTTATTTTCTTTCTCTCCCTTGCAGACTATCTGAAATTTAGCAGTGACTATAGCCATGCGGTGGTGGGTGGCACCAGCAGCGCTAGGGGCATGCGATCGGCCTCTGAGCTCCGGGATTTGATGGACACCTTACAGCGCAAAAAGATTGCCCTGGAGAACAGCCTAAGAGCCAATGGGAATGCTAATCCCACCTACTTTAGTGTGACGCAGGTCAGTTGGGATTTAGCTCAACTACAGGGTTTATGATCCTACTTTTGCTTTAACAGCGTCTGCATCGTTGGCCTGGATGTTTGTTTTGGCCTGAACTGGGAAAACCAGAGTTTACTCCTGTTGTCATGGATTTTACTACAAGTGATCAACAGCATACAATTGGCAAGACTGCACTATATTTAATCTTTAACATTAATCTACTTCACCTTTAGCTTCTCTGGATATTTCCATCTCTTCATCTATTATTGCTATTGTAATATGTTCTTTTGCCTTCTATTTCTCAGTCTCCCCCTACCACACCTATCTTGAGTCCAGCCACATCCTCCACAGCCTATCAGGAACAGGCTAGGCGATTTTATGGCTCAGATCGTTTGCCCACGTCATTGAAATCTGCTCCCCCTCTTTCCCCTGGAAGTCGATCTGATCCCTCTTCCCCAGCCTCCTGCACCTCAGCTGGTCGCAGCCGTGACAACTTCGGTATTGGCGGTAGCCGTCTGCTGCACAGTCAAGGCTCCTCTCCTTTGCTTTCTACATGGACTAGCGGAGGCTCTTCAACTTCTGTTGCTGGTGGCGATAGCTTCGTCCTCTCTCTTCCGCCATCCTCTTCATCATCCCACATTGCATCGACAGGAGGTGCAGTTAGCATGCCCTCAAGCCCTCGTCTTGGACGTCGTAGCTTTGGAAACCAAGAGCCATCGCCCAGCAGTCGAACCAGAAAATATTCAGCAGGTTCCATGAATGGGATGATGGGAGGAGGGCACAGCCACTCGCTGCCACGCCTCTGCCCCTCCCCATCTCCTCGTGACAACAATGGAGGGCTGACTTTGTCAACGCTGCCCCCACGGCGATCTGACATTGCTGGGAATTACAAATTTAGCAAAGACCATTACAGCAACAACAGCCAGAATGCCAGCTCCGAATTCAACCACAGCTTTAACTCCAGCCAGCAAGCCTGCAGGAATCAAATCCAGACCACAGCTCAGGCAGAAGGTGTCCTGTCTATCTCCCTGTCCTCCCCTAAGAACCTGCCCTCCACAACGACCTCCAGCTCCTCCACAAGCACCCCACCTGATGTGACCATCGCATCCAAAGCGGGGGGCTCCTCTTCTCCTCGTGTGGCCAAAAAACTCAGCCTGACTTCCACTAGCTCAGTGGGCTCTATCAGCTCCACAAGTGCCAGCCCCCCAGAACCAGAACGGCTGGACAGCCGTGAAGTCTCCCAAGGAACAGACCTGTCTTTTGAGGAGAGAGAGAGGAAAGGGGTAGGCCTAGAGCTCACTGGTGCCACGGGGCTTGGCCTTGGAGAAAGGAGGTCTTCCTTTGGGAAGGCAGGCCTAGAACCTGGGTTGGGGTTGGGTGAGCGAAGGCAATCATTTGGAAAAGCAGGAGTGTTTCCACCAGGGGGTTTCAGGGAAAGAAAGGGGAGTATCAGCTCACTGAGTGGGAAGGAGGAATTGACAGACTACCACCAGCGCCAAAAAGAAGAGAGACTCCGTGAGCAGGAGGTGGAGAAACTGGTGAGTTGGAGCGTGTGTCTGCATTTGTTCAAAGAACACCACACAGGTCTCATGTCCTTCAGCGTCTGTCATTTCACATTATGACAACATTGTCATTCAGATCACCTGACAGTGTATAGATATAAACTGTGGTGAAGACTGCATTCTGTAGTGTGATGTGTCGATCAGTGTAGCTCATAGATAGACAGACTATTGACAGGTAAGATTACTGAAACAAGATACACACATCTGTAGTTGACCATTGCTGCTGTTCTGCGTTCAATGCAATCATACAAAGACAAAAAAAAAAATAATGAATGATTTTAGAGAAGCTTCAGTTCACACTAACCGTAACTTCTGAAACCAAGGATGGGGTTTGATGACATTTTATCGAATGTGAATCCAGCTCTGGATCAACTTGAATTTGAATCTTGTCAAATCCCTTATCAAATCTGTTTATTATATAAAAAAAACTATAGTGCATTTATTTCACTTTGTGTAGCAACAAAATTTAACTATGGTGTCTCAAACATATTCTCCCAGGGAGCTTAACACACACATACACACAGGTTCACCACTCACACAGATTCCTCTGGGTGCTAGCCCATACTAACAAGACTATTCTTAACCCTGTGCTTCAAATGTGTGTGATATTATATCGGTCATCTGGAGAACCGCCCAGTGTGGTTTGGACCACAGAACACATCATTCTGATGTGGGTTCCACAAACCAAGCAGATTAGAGAGCGGAGTTATAGTGTAACAGGTGGGAAAACAGAGATGCTCAGCATACCACAACTGGACTCATAATGTCACTATCCCTCTCTGTCTCACACAGTCCTATTCTGCAAAGTGAACCAGTCCCGTTACACATACCAAGAGGTGCATTCAGACTGTATTAAACAGTTTTTTTTTTTAGGTTTTCTCTAATGTTTTTAGTTACCAGTTATTCAGAAACTATAAAGTGACAAATTACACTGTGAGCACACCCACAGACTCAAGCTCAGGAAAGCATCTCGTCTTAACTTTGTCCGCCCTCTAGTGGTAGTACAGGGAAACTGCTTTGTTTCCTCTGTCAGTAACTTTGTAAATTATTCTAGCAACAATAGGGAGAGAAGCACAAAAACAATAGTTGACTAGATTGCCAACTGTGCCATTTAACATACAGCCTAGATGTATATGAAAATGTTTGGTTTCAGGTATTGTATTCCATCAGTCCATATCTACAAATATGTAAATAGCCACACAGCAGCTTGTCTTGGTAGTATAAATAGGAATTCAGGAATTGACAATTAAAAGAAAAGCAGGTTGCAGTTGCTACTAGTATGAGAGCACCAAACAGTAATCCTGAGGAATAAAAGGAGACAGAGTAGGTGAAAAAGATTGAGAGACAGATATAAATAGTCTTAAATCAAGGCATGGGTGAGATTCCCAACTTCCCATTAATGTAAGAAAAGACCTCTTATTTCACCTGAAAACAGTAGCAGGATATGAAAACCAAACCAAATAAGATATATCTTCAGTATTTCTAAACAGACACATGACTGTCTTGAGACTTTCCCTGGAAAGCATGTTTTGTTTTCTTAGGGGCAATATTTAGAATCCCAGCTTGTTCTCGAGCACACTTCCGATCCTAATGGACAGAAGTCCGCCCTTTCATTAGCCCACTCCCTCTCTCTCACTTACATACGCATACCTCTGCCCTGCCCATACCTTATCTGGGGTCCTTCTTTCCCTCTCTAATATTACATGCACATGCTTCCTGTGTGGCTTACATACTTTGACTTACTATTTTAATTCACTGCAGCCTCCATAGCTCCACATATAGCTGTGTTTGTGCAGGCAGCACTGTGGTAAGAGGAACTCTTGCTCCAGGTATAACTAGTGAGAGGAAATATTCTTTCTAGACTTATGCAAATGAAATGCTGAACTACAGGGAGCAAGTCACATGTAAGAAACCATAATACTGCTTGTATTTTGACTAAACAGAGACCTTTTAACAGACAAGATTGATTTCTATGATGCCTAATGTCTAAGTGACATTAGAGTCTAATGATTAGACTGACATGGTGGTAGTCTCCACAGACATTTAAGATACAACTTGTGTGTGTCTATATTTGTGCGCCTGTCTTAGGAGCGGCAGAGGCTAGAGACCATCTTGTCCCTGTGCTCAGAGCTGGGCTGGTCTGAGAGGGATGGAGGTGGCAAGGCTGCAAGTGCCACTTCAGCTGTGGCAGATCTTCAAAAGATCAGCCGGGAGCTTGAGAAGCTCCAACTGAATAATGATGATGATGACACACCATCTGTGTTTTCGGACTCTTCGGCTGTTATCGAAACAGGGAATGGACACGTGACCTCCCCTGGATCGGAGAATGGTTACTATAATGATGATCTACAGGTACGGCAGAGGAGCAGAAGTGGTCACCGGGATAACAGGGTAGAATTACCTGCCGCTGGTCTGCAGAGATTTTCCCCTTCACCTTCTCCACATATACAGAGGACCAATGAGGTATATGAGATAACATTTGTTTGGATGCTTACTTGAAAGCAGACGTCTTTGTGCAGATACAGAAATGATACATGGTCATGTCATTGTTTTTTAATGGGCCGGTCTTTCAGTTGGAAAATTCAAATAGAATTTGACTAACATGATATATACAGGACAAAGTTGCACTAATTTAGTCTACACATTTGTCATTGCAGTTTCCACCCCATATGAGGATATAAAACCATTTAGTTTTGTTTGTACACAATACTGTCTGTTTGTGAGAAACAAGTTGCCGTGATTACACTTTGTTGTGAATATTACAGAACTATTTCCAGCCAATTTGTTAAATTAGAACAGGCTAAATGTTACTGTTCAGATTTGGGAGTTGGCGTTTGTGTGTACAGGTGTTGCCCACATTTGTTTGCTTTAAAGACAAAAGCTTTCATTGCCTAAAGGAAAGACAGTACCACTGCAACAAAACAGAATTTTGAATGTTTTTATGTAAACATTTCCAGCAGGGAATAAGTGGTTGTAACTATATCTTAACAAATGTTCAATCTGCAGCTGTGCTGATGTTGTTACCAGGCTCTAGATGAAGCAGCTCATCGCTGTGGACAGGACATGAGGCCTTCAGAGGAGGAAGTGAGGCGTGTGGAAGAGGAGAGGATCCAGGTGCTGAACAATATGGAAGAGCTGGAGCAAAAGATCAAAGAGCTGGACAACCAAATGGAGGAATCTGCCCGAGAGGTAGCGAGGACAGAAGGATGATACTGAAATCAGTAGTAACAATTTAGTGTAACGTCAAATATAAAAGTTGTTTTTAAGAGGAAGAAAAGGGGAAAATTCTACTTGTTTTCATATCAGTGACATGTTTGAAGTGAAAAGCACACATTATTAAGTGTTGGTATTGACAGGGTTTAATAAAAGCAGTGATAAACCAGGAATTTAAAATGATCTCTTGCTTCCAAATGGCTGACTTACTGATGTGTTTATGTAAGGTGGAGGTTGAGCGAGCTCTGGTGGAGGCTGAGCAGGAGTCTGAGGTATCTGCTCTCCAGCAGGAAAAAGATGCACTGGAAGAACTTCACAACAAGATGGCTGACCTGGAGACCAAGTCCAAACAGGAAAAAGAAAAGGTATTTACCAGGCTACACTTATTTGTAAAACACAGAGGGAGAGCGATGCTTGTTAGAGAGTCACATGGCTGACAGAGACCAGGGCCCATAATTATCAAGCTTTTCTGAATATGTCCCAGGAATTGTGCTGAAAGCTGCCTTAGGACTAAAAAAGACCTACTTCAGAGTAGGACTTAAAATTTGTTTATGAAGTATCTCACTCTCAATAGCAGTGATGGCTCTCTGGCACCAATGCTCCGACAGAAATTTCCTTGAACCGCTGCATCGAAGCAGAGGAAATGAGGCATGGAGAACAAATGAGCCAGCAACCAGACTGAGGGAAAGGAGGAGGATATATACACAGGAGAGCAGAGGATAGTGAGTGTTGATTGCAGATCGAAGTAAAGCTGCGGCAGGTGAGGTGACACAGGACAGGAAGTCTAACCAAAATAAAAGCACCAAACAGGAAGCAAGTCCACAAACCATAACATAGTCAGGGTTTGTAGTTTTAGGCAGTGAGAAATGGAAATGTCGATATTAGCAATGATTTGGGAAGTGAAGGCTTTATCTGTATAGACAAGGAGCTGATAGCAGGAATTAACATGTTCATTATACGCTGTAGAAGGTGCTTTAGATCAATTCTCTTTCTATAATAGGCTTTAAGTTTATTGGAAAGCCACTCATAATGTGACTCATCTGTCCGAAATTATCTTCATCGGCCCTATTTTTTCTAATTCTGTATAATAAAGCTGTGTAGAGGGAAGAGTTATTTTCAAATAAAAGTTTGTGGATCCATTTGATCCACTAAATTCAGTAAATTAAGGATCACGTAGTTCACAGCCACTTAAGTGTTAATGCTGTGGTAACGTTTTTGATTCACAGAAGCACCTTCATCATTGCTCAGGGCAATTTTTTTCTTTTTTTCTTTTTTTTTGATTTGATCTTTCAAGCATGTAAAGACAGTTGATATGTCAACACACATAATTTTACACATATCCAACAAATGCTAATCCAATATCAATTTCCTTATACCTAGTACATGCTTGAATGGAGTAGGAAGAAGTCAGACTTATCCAGTCCTACCCCATGACATCATCTTACAAGAAGGATCTAATGGTACTTACTGATCTCTGGTCAGGTTCAGGTGATGAGCCCTTCTCTGCAATTCTTCTCCTGTAAGACAGAGTCCAGAATTATTTCTGAAAAACAGTTGCTATTTTTAAAAACATATCATCATGTTTAATGTTAATATCATAAAGCACAGACCACACAATTCCTCCTGAACTCCACATTTTTAAAACCTAAATTCCTTAGATTTCTCTAGATCTTACAGTGATACTTCTCTGTCAGCAACAAAGTGCATTTAAATTACGATTTTACTACATATCATCTCATAATACTGAGGAATAGTGAGAGTGATGAGTACATGAACTTATTCTTCAGGTGGCACAACAAAATCCATTGCGACCAACATTGGGGTTTGCTAAATCTACTGTATGGCAACTGTGTCAAGTTTCACTTTTCTGTAGTATATGAAACAAGATCTGAAATTCATTCATATGACTCAAGTGCCTATTTTGAGACGTACTGAATCGAAGAGTAATATATGATGTGTCGCTACCTCCTTGCTAACAGGGCACTCATCTCCTCCATGAGCCCTCCTCCTCCAGGCAGAGGGCCGTTGCCTCTGGCTTCAGATTTGGCCCCTCCAGCCCCTGGCATGGCTGCTGCCAGAGCGGCCGCCGCCT
>NW_018127958.1:32772-33927 GCF_001952655.1 Monopterus albus
TCACACCATTTCTTTATCTTCTCAAGTTCCTGTGAAACCCGTCCAGAGAGTTGCTGTAGGTTTTCACCCGATGCCCATATGGTAGTGTCATCAGCAAATAAAACCACTTTCACTAAATCAGAAACCTTACATATATCATTGATGTATAATATAAATAGTTTAGGTCCCAAAACAGAACCCTGAGGCACTCCACATACAATATCCAGCTCACTCGATTGGTATTCACCCAACTTCACAAATTGACGCCTCTGTGTCAAAATAAGATTTTTTCCAGAATTTTTGAAAATTGTGACAACAGAGAAACCGGTAAATGACTTCAATGTGTGTGTGTGTGTGTGTGTGTGTGTGTGTGCCATCAATGACTTCAACATGTTTAAGGAAATGGGCGATTTGTAGCTGGTTTTTCACTGAATAACAGTGAGTGGTGTGGAAATGAACGAATCATTGGAGCTGTAAGAGTGATCCAGGTCTCATAACGGCCAATGTCTGCTTTGACAGACCCAAATCATCACTGTTGCTGCATCTGCTTTGTTAATAAAAAGTGTCTCTAAAGGTGAAATGGCTGCAGTTTCAGTGGAGACAGCATGTGCTCTTCTTTTTGTTGGAGCAATTGCACCTTGCACAGGATCTGTCACAAAAACTATTCCATTTATGGCCAAAGTGTATGTTTTAATGTGCTCAGCATCATTATTCATAAGTAAAACATCTCCCCTCCTGTGGAGTTTGTGTGCTTATCTCTGTCTGAACACCACCTCCTGGCACTTCTGGAGCTCTCCTACATTTTGGTGGAGATGGGACTGATTTCCTAGGATATGAATGTTGATAAAT
This sequence comes from Monopterus albus, assembly GCF_001952655.1. NCBI lineage: Eukaryota > Metazoa > Chordata > Actinopteri > Synbranchiformes > Synbranchidae > Monopterus > Monopterus albus. The sequence goes on from NW_018127958.1 coordinate 33,601, forward strand.
TGCTCTTACTTCTACTCCTAAAAGTGGGACAAAAAAATGCATCATTCTGAGAAATGTTGGCCAGTTAAGAGTGGTTTCCTATTCTGTGTTGCTTGATAAATACGGGCCCAGGAGCCTCTTAACACACTTTTGTGATTTTGTGTGTTTAATGTTCAAAGTGTTTATTTTGTCATATGCGAAATTAGGAAACGTGTTTCCCTGTACAATGAAATTCTTACTTTGCCCTTCACATGAATGCCACAAAATACAAATGAAATATAAAGTAGATAAATAAGTAACACAAAATCTAAGGCACTTTAAGCAGCAACAGATGCAGCAATATAATAA
>NW_018127958.1:34594-35264 GCF_001952655.1 Monopterus albus
TCAGGATGAGAAGAAAAGCCATTCAGCTTCTCTCTGTACTGCCTCTTGGCTGCTGTGATGGCTTTCCTCAGTCTGTACTTCGCAGCTTTGCACTCCGTCTCATCGCCTGATCTGAATGCATGAGAGCGAGCACGCACCATGTGGCGGAGAGCATTAGACATTTGAAGATAATGCTTCTGCAAACTGATGATTTTTTTTTTTCCAAAAGAAACCAGTAAGTGATATTAGTATTGGGCAGAGGAGAAAATTATGTTGTAATATAACCTTCCCTTTCAAACACTTAACATGGGTTTTAACCAGTAGCATACATTTCCTTCCCAAGGTGTATGTATGTGCTTGTTGTATTAAACCTACATGCTCTGCTCAGAGAATTTGGTACATATAGGAGTCTTGTGACTAACTGAGAGGTGTTAATCCTACTCATGCTGTCTTTGGACCAAATATATATCTGCTAATACTGCTCAGGATATAGTGGACACACACACTGCTACAGGAGAACTGCACATGTGTGTGTCTTCTTATGCCAATACATGATATCACTGAGACTGGGAGGGTGGGAAATATAAGTGGATAGTAACTTTATTGTATTTGTGTGCACATGGTGTGGTTTGGCACTAGGACATTCTCGTCTAGCCTCCCTGTGAAATTTCCATGCACCCTGCAGTCGGTA
>NW_018127958.1:35292-59073 GCF_001952655.1 Monopterus albus
GAAAGAGAGACAGATAAGTGTTGTCCTGACATTTCAGAACTAGGTGAAGCTGAGTGGCTGGTACAGATTTTGGGTGCGGCCATTTGCTATTTATAGAGGACCATTAATGTGTTTATTAACCCTCTGCTGAGCCATTTATATATACCCTTCCTCTCCATTCTCACCCATCACTTCTCACCCTCAATCATTTCCATTCAAACAGAGGAGAAATGACTGGAGACTGAGCTCATGATGCTGTTCATACCATCTTCCTGCCTTCAGTTTTGCTCAGTTCCTCCCTACTTCCCTTACCCCTTTGCTAGATCTCTCCCTCAGCTTTCCCTCCCTTTGGCCGGACCATGCTGACCTGATTGCTGTAGTAACTAACTGTGGCTCCCCAGTCCAACTAACGTGGCCATCCTCTCTCTGTCCTGTGTGTGTGTGTGTGTGTGTGTGTGTGTGTGTGTGTGTGTGTGTGTGTGTGTGTGCGCATGTACTTGAAATTTTACGTACATATAAACAAATGCCTACATGGTGTATGCGTACTTGTATGGGCGTGCATGTGTGTCTGTGTGTATATTCGTGTGTGTATGCCAGGCATGCGAGTTGCTGGAGGCAGAAAGGGGCAGATTAGAGAGGTTGGCTCAAATTGTGTGTGAGCAGCGCTCCCAACTGGACAGCTGCCCTGAAGCCACCAAGGAGCCCCTGCAGGAACAGCTAGCCAGGGTCAGTACACACACACACCTCACACACACATGAATAGGAAAATATGCACTTGAGTCTAAACCCATCAATCCATGCAGACAAAACAAAACATAGGCAAGTATACAAGCAAGAATACTCAAAATAACTGGGAAATACACCAGCTGTATATGCACACACTGTCAGAAGAAACCAGAACAAAAGCTGATATACATTATGTGCACATATTCATATTGATTCTCAGACGTACAACATATATGGACGGGTGTTGTGGTGCTCACATATGTTGCTTGCATGTGAACATGCATGTGTTTTCTTTCCTGAGCTTACTTGCTCTCAGCCTCACAGCCAGTTTTGATCCTAACCTGGTTTATGTTCTCTCTTCTCACTGTCTGACTCTGTGTTTCTATGTCTGCACATCTTTTTATTCCGTCAGAAGAGTTGAGTCTGTAAGAGTTGAGTCTGTAAGAGTATAGAGGATCTCAAGGGAAAGGCTTTCAGACTTTTTACAGAAATACTCTGACATTTGGGCCTAAGGTCTAATGCACCCTTTATGTTTGACACATAACATGTTAAGAGAGCACTTTTAAATGCCCTGTATTATGGGGGAATGCTGACAGTATGTTAAATGTTGCATGTTTGTACAAACACTGGTTATGCATTGGTTTAGCATGGCTGTGAAGTGCAGGGTTGGGGATCAGTGTGTCTGGTTTGCTATGTCTATGTCAGTGTATTATGGGATAAGAAGCTGGTTTTTCATACACAATTGCTTGCATAGTTCTTATTTTTACAGTAAGTATAAACACCACCCACTCATATCACCGTATATGGCAGAATTCTTGAAATTAAAACTGCAAAAGAAGAAATAGTTTAGTTTTGTGTTTTTAATCACCCCTGCATGTACACATAATGTTGTATTTGTTATGTTTATGTACTATAAAAGTGTGTGTGGATACTTGCATCTTGCCTGTTAACCTGTGCATTTCTATGTGTGTGTGTCTGTCAGGACTGTGAGGTGCTTGAGGCAGAGACAAAGCATTTTGAGGACCTGGAGTTTCAGCAGCTGGAGAGAGAGAGCAGGCAGGACGAGGAGAAAGAGACCCACATGCAGCAGTTTCTCCGGGAGATTGCAGACTACCAGCGCAGCACGGTCACTCGCAAGGTAAGGGCTGCCTCTTTGTGTGCAAAAAAAGTGCAATAGTATTACAGTTTGATTTTTTGTTTCACGATGAATTCAAATACATTAATTAATAAAACAATTTTTGTCCTATATGGGCAGCCTTTTCAGTTTGTATAAGAGGCACTACTTTGTGGTGAAACAAACCCTGTTTTGTAGCATTGGCTGTAGTGTTTGTGTCCAGCTCTGTAAGCTGGAAACATGTACTAAGATTGTTTTCCATTTCTTCCAGGAGCGACTGCTAACACTGAAGAAGCAAGCAGTGCAGATTACTCAGCAGGCTGAGCGAGAGAAGGGGAGCTTCTTGAAAGAGAGGAGCAACCTTGAGCTGATGCTGCAGAGGGTATGAGGATATCTGTGTATGCACGTGACATTGGCTTCAGTGTGTGAATGATACGAACAAGATCTTTTTTCTGTCTGTTAGGAGAAAGAAAACCTTGCCACACTGGAAAGAAAACACACTGACCTCACTGGCAGCCGGGGTTTTACTCTGAAGGAGGTTGGTTTGATTGACAGCTACACATGTTAAATGAGATCTATCATCTTCACTGAAGTCTTGAAGATTCCTAAAGTGGAAAGGGCCCTCATACGTTTTAATGGCTAGAGGTTTCTTCTCTACCTGCATCAGTCTTTTAATGATCGTTACAATGGCCTCAACTCTGCCACAGTTTCTCCTCCTCCAGTTGACTTGTGCACCCTCTCATCTCTACCTTTCTCACAAATGTTGAGGTAGATGTATCTTGATGTACCAAGTTAGTCTTTTCTGTTTCCCTGTTTGTCCAGATTGCCTGTAAAATCTCAGCCTTCCTTCCTGTTGTTCAGTCCTCCTCGCCTTCTGGTTTTTTCTTTGTCGCCTCTCTTGTTGTAACTGCCAGTTCCTGTGAGGAGAAGTTAAAGGAATTTGAGCAGAGACTTATTTTATTAACTTTATGCACAGCTTATACTCACAAATATTAATACTGAGATAATCATGTAAGAATGTCTCTTGCCTTGTGTATTTCACTCAGTCTCCATGAATGTTAACAGAACTGTGGATAATTCATTTGTTTCTAAGTGGCAGGACTTTTGTTCAGTTTTTGCTTTGAATGTGCTAAAATTCTGAATCATTCTAACAACTAATTCTGAAGTTTAATTCTTGACTTGGCTGACCCACTTTAAGCTATGCCTCACCCCTTCTTTCTCCCTCATTTCTCCACACTATACTTTCCAGGGCAGTGTCACAGTTAGTGAAATCAGTGAGCTTTACTCACAGCTTGGGGTGGACCCTAAACCCACCCCTGTCCCTGCTCTGGCCAAGGCAAACCCCTCTCCTGACGATGACACCCCCAAACCACCGGAGGATGAGGTTTGTGTAGTGGTGTAAAGGGCTTGTGTGTGTAGTTTAGTACACAGACAAAGATAATACAAGGTATGTTTGTGTTTCCCCAGTTTCCCTCATTAGCACTATTTCAGTTTCCAGTTTTCCTTTTTTCTTTTTAAAGCTCTGTCATTCTTCCTCACCTGATGACAGTCACTCCTCTTCTTCTTTGTCCTCTTCCTCCCATCTAAATCCCTGCCCCCTCCCCAAAATACCCTCTGTCCACTGGCCAGAAAACATGGCGTCATATCGAGACCCCTCTCCCCTCCCTGACTCTCCCCCCCATCCCCTTCCTGTCAAAAAACACCATCGCCGACACAGGCAGGTAATGTGTGTGTGTGTGTGTGTGTGTGTGTGTGTCACACACACACAATCGGCTTTTGTGTTTTTAAGTGACAAAACACCTTGAGGTTAGTCATTTAGTTAGGATTTAATGGTTAGGAGCTAGGGGAGACATCGTGTCAGAGTATCCTCACAGAGATAAAAGTACAAATGTGTGTGTGTTTGATCAGCATTTCCGTTTACTGGAGGAGAGGAGGAGGTCTGAGAAAGAAGGTGGTTCCCATCTAAGTGATACGTTACCCAGGAAGAAAACCTGCCATGACTCCCCAGTTCACATGTGCAACACTCGGACGCAGCTTCCCTGCCAAGGTACACACACATTTAGATGGTCACTTGAATATAATCTTATAAGAAATGACAAATCACTGGAAATCATTTATTGGATACTTGGCCTACTGTATATGCCCCTTTCCTAAACCAGCCAATAACTGTAATGCTTATTATATATTATTTAACTGCAGACTATATATTTGTTATTTTGAAGTTGCAATCAAAATTTATTATTATTATTATCATTATTATTATTAATAATAAACATGGTGGTAAAAAGGTTTTGGTTCTTTTGGCCCCTCATAGTCCCATCAGCCTCTGGTACAGAGCACAAGTTGTGGCAGCATTCTTCCAAGAATTCTCTCCTTAACCAACAAGGAAACTGATTCTCGTCGTCTTCATAAAGGTACACACACATGCACATGCAGCCCTCAGCTGACTCATCCATTGACCAATAGAAGCTATATGTAGGGATGAAGAGAACACATATACACAGGTAGACACATGGAAATGTCATTTCATTTAAAAAGATTCTCTGTCAGCTTTCTTTATTTGTTTCCTTCACGCCCACAAACAAACACACACCTCTCTTGGGTGTCACATGACAGTATGCCTTATATGGTAACATTGAGAGTTTATGTGTGGGTGTGCACCTTATTGTGTTTTGTTAGATTACATGGCTTCACAGTTTGTTTATCTGTTGGTGGAGATAGTGAAGGAATGTGAGTGGTGGAGGGCTGCTCCATCAAGTGGTGCATTGTGTGTGTGTGTGTGTGTGATTATTCAGTAGAAGCTTAAAGAACATTTTCTCTAGGTACTGGTTTAAGTATGAACTATTTGAACATTGTTACATTAGCTGAAAAAGTGCTGTATGTGCTTATACAGGTTGATACAAAAATGTTGATTTTCTTGTAAGTTCTGCTCCAAATGTCAGCAGTCGTTTCCCAACATCCCATCTGTTCAGTCACCACAGCGTATAATCCTGTTGTCCTCTTTTTGGAGGTTTGTTGACATGTGATTGTGAACCCAGATTTAAATACTGAAAGAGGAATGATGGTCCTTTGCCTCAAGGACCCAGTATCTTTTTTTCCACATTAGGTTTGTGTATGGTCTTAGTATTTTGAGTGAAAATGTATTTATTTATATCCATATTGCCCACATGCAACAAACAATTTAATCCTTTTCTAAATAACAATTTAATAACTGCACCTTACAAGACAGAAATCTCAAAAAATAAATTAGTATTGTGAAATATATTTAGAATATTGTGTTGTTATCATGCTGCATCTCATCCCTCAGTCCCCTTTAGGCCCTCGATCTGGATCATCCGATAGGTGGTTCCTCTGTATTGGGCAGATAGTATCAGGCTTTCTGTGTGGCCCTTCCTGTACACAGAAGCTGAATTAGTCTCTCTTCATGCTGTCTTCACCATATATTTGTCATCATTCCTCCTCCTAGTTCTGGGGATGTCCCATTTTCTTTCCAGATGTCTTTGGACTTTACTGTACAGCTGCTGTTCTTTGGACACATTTTTAACTAGAGTAGTTACACCATGGGGGTGTGGGTATATTTTTCACTGAAAGTATAAGAGCATCTTTTATATTGGTGGGCCACTGTAGCCATTAAGGCAAATGCTTGTTCGAGAGGACGTGACACAGACAGGTACAACACAGATGTGCATACATACAGAAGAAGAGTAAGTAACTTTAGTGTTAAAAAGTGGTTGTGCTTGACTTTTTTTGTGTTTGTGTGTGTGTTCCCAGGTCAGCCTGGTACCCGAGCATCTTCCCAGACCAACGTCTACCTCGATGCCTTTGGGTACCGTGACAACCAGGCCTTTGACACAATGAGTGTGGATAGCGCCGACTCTATGGAAACCAGCATCTCTGCTTGTTCACCCGACAATGTCTCCAGGTATATTTTGCAGACATGTTGTTTGTGCGTGTTTACACATGTATTACTGTGGATAGAAATAGAAGTAACAGAAACAAAAATGAAGTCTGTCAGTGGTGTGTATTTCTGATTGGTGTAACGTGTTTAGCTGGAATATTTCTATGTCAGGTTTGTGTTAATGAATATAACTCATTGCTACTTTACTCCTTTAGAATGATTTAAAATGAGAAAGAATGACAAAGGTTGAAACGTTGCAATATGACAAGAGGCAGTCAGAAAATTGAAAGCATGAAACCACAAACATGTTCCTTGTACTTATAATTAAATATAGACTCGAGAGAGCAGGGCAGGCAGCAAAGAAGGAGTAGAAAGCGAGTTCATGTCAAAAGTGTGTGGAGAGATTTCTCGCCTTTCACGGAGCCTCCTTGGAGGAAAGGATGTGTAGAACTGTGTGTGTTATTTGAGGAGAACTTTTGATTAGTGTTCTTAGGTCAGGTTACGGAAGAGGGAACCCATGAAAGTCGTGTGTGTGTGTGTGTGTGTGTGTGTGGTGAGCCCTCTCAGGTTCAGACAAACTGAGCGAACCAATATGAGTGTGGAGGTACGCTTGGGGGTCCAGCCCCTGTCTAGACTAAAGCATGTGTGTTCTCTTTCCTTTTCTCCCTTTTTTTTTTTTACTGTGGTTACATCTGTCTTTTGTCTCCCCCTCTTGTTGCTCTGAATGGTATGGTCTTTCTGCACATTGATTTTGTACAAACCCAAACCATTTGCAGATTGACTTCTTCATTCTAAGTTTTCCAAACTGCCTCCATGATCCTCAGTATGGCTCCAGTTGCATTGGATTGCACCGGCTTAGACTGGATTGGAAGACAAGTGACAGAATTAGGAGTAGTGCTGGACAAAAAAGTAGTTTTATGACAGAACTGGATGTTTTGTCGTCTTGTCAGTGCTGTTTCCTGGAGATAAGTGTGATACAAGTACTTCTCGACTAATCCAAAAACTTGGAGAATTACATTTGAACTGGACTGGCTATGACAATGAGTGTGATGCCCTCTTATCAAGTGAGGTAAGAGAATGATGTTAAGAAGAGAGGAAAGGATGGATGTCACAATGAGGCTCGAGCTAGGTTGGATACATGTTTATAAGAGTGAGGACAGGGAAACAGTTGCAGTCTAAATGCAAGTACAAGACAATGTAACATTTAATACAGTCAGTCATATTTCGGAAGTTAGATGGCATGCTGATATTCATCTTTGCTTAAGTAGTTTTTATTATGAAAGATAATCATAATAAAGACATTGCCTGCAACAATCAACAGGCTTAGAGTAATATTGAAATAATCATATATTGGCAGCAGAATGTAGACTGGCATTAATTTGACATCTGGAAACTGTTGAATATGAAACGGTAGGGCGGGAAAGCGTTTTCTTTCCTCCATGTTTGCTCCGTTTTATTCTACAACTTTTTATACCCTCCCACCAAATCTTTCTTTATCTTTTCTGTTCACTGGGGTACCTTACTTCTCTCTTCCCCTTCATTCCTACTTTGTTTAGACTCTCGAGTCTTAATGTCCATTTCCTTCTGGCTCCATTTAAGAGAGAATTTGTATGTCTGTAGTTGTATTACTCATGTTGTAGGGAGATAAATCTGTTTACATTTTTGGAACTGGGTTACAGTTAGAGTTATGTTATGTTTAGGGTAGGGTTAAGGTCAGCGTCAGGCGAATATTGGATACGGTAAGGGTTTGGGTAAGTCTCCAGGAAATGGATGTAAGTCAATATAATGCCATACTGTATGAGGTGACGGAAACATGACTGTGTGTTTGTGTTTGCATGTCAGAGAAAAAAGAGCAAGAAAATGAGAGAGAAATACTGTTTAACATGACAAAACATACACACAAATACCTTCCCTGTGATGTCAGTTAAAAAATTGTCATGTGCAGACCATCTGCAGTCTGGGAGACCTGAAGCAAGATTAGGACTGCTGTTTTAAACTGAACACAGACAGTGGCACAGCAAAGTCAGAAAGGCTTCGAAAGTTAGAGCGAGAGAAGAGACGTGGTCTTACTCTTACACTGCCTTGACATCTAGGCTTTCTGTCCTAATGGATTTCCTCTTTGACTGAGGAAACACACTTGGATAAGCAGTTAATAGTAATATTGTCAAGACAGTGTAGCTTTTAGGCTGGAGTCAAAACAGTATCCCTTATGACTCTGTGTGGTGTATATGTATGCTTGATATATTACAAGGCGGTTTGTAGACCCTTTGTCTCTACTGTGTGTCATACTTTATTTAGCGTAAGACAAGCCTATAATCCACCACAGCTTCAGTACAAAGCTAAGCATCCACTACTGTGGTGCTGAGCCAGAGATTCTCAGAAAATGTAACATGGAAAAACATAGAAAAGTTAGAATGGCAGGTTTAACTGATTAACTTGGTGGCTGCAGAGTTTCATTAGGTTTTCAGTGTATTTGGGTTTAGTGTTTTCCATGTCCGTAAGCCAAGTTGTTGATTGTAGAGGGAAAAAGAAGTTGTTTCCACTTTTCTTTCATATGTGTTGTATGTTTTTGTGTGCTGCAGTGCCAGTACGTCAAATGTGGCCAAGCTAGAGGAGATGGAGCGTCTGCTTAGAGAGGCTCAGGCAGAGAAAAACCGCCTCCTGGAACACAAGGTCATTATCAGATATTATCACAATACTGTTTTTAAATGGTAGACAACCAAATATGTCAAAGCCACTATGAGTGGCTTTTCTTTTCTTGTTAAATACCCTAAACACTCAGACACACTAGTTGTTTCTATGTGTATACTTGTGTATTAAGACTTAAACCATTTAACTGATTCCTCAGGAGCAAGAAATGGAAATGCGAAAGCAGGCCCTGGAGGAGGAGAGGAGAAGAAGGGAGGAACTGGAGAAAAGGCTGCAGGAGGAAACAAGCAGACGCCAGAAACTTATTGACCGTGAGGTGAAACTGCGAGAGAAGCAGAGGGCACAGGTATGAAAGAGAAACACAAGAGGAGCATGGAAGTTTTGTGTATATCCAAAATTCAATGTTTGCGTGACTTACTATTTGGTACAGCATGTTTTAAACACCAGGGCCCAGGAGTTTTGTTGAGATAATTTTATGATCACAAACCCATTATTTGATTGAACACACTGTTCTGAGAGGTTTGCAAGAACCACGTAAAGGCTACAGATGATGTAGTATTTCAATTTACACACTTGACCATCTTGTTTATATTGAAACATTTTTAAATTAAATGCTGTTCATTTGATCCACTCAAGGTAATCCAGATTTTTGGATCAAACTGTAGTTTGTTTAAACTACCTGTTTTGAGTATTTGATCCAGATTAAAGCTTGGGTTTGATTTCCTGATACAGTCAGATATCAGAGTGATCCCAGTCCTGTTTTTTGGTTTTGGATTTGGATAGGGATTACAGGTTTTGAACTCCTGGGCCCTGCAGACTCACATCTTATCTTACCTTTATCTTTAGATTAATCTGTTACTTTATTTTTCACAGAGCATACCACTTTGTGCATTTCATGTATATTTCCCTCTTTAGTATGGTTTCAATGGTGATGTTCAAAGTTCAAAGTGTTTATTTGTCATATGCACAGTTAGGAAACGTGTTTCCCTGTACAATGAAATTCATACTTTGCCGTACACATGAATGCTACAAAATACAAATGAAATATAAAGTAGTTAAATAAATAACAAAATCTGAGGCACTTTAAGCAGCGTAGATGCAGCAATATAGTAAAAATAATTAACAAGAATATAACAATGTATGCTGCATGGGAGCAGCATGTGCAGCAGTCAACAGTCATTGTGCAATTATGCATGTGCAAACAGAATGTAAACAGTACATCACGTACAGTGCCTTGCGAAAGTATTCGGCCCCCTTGAACTTTGCGACCTTTTGCCACATTTCAGGCTTCAAACATAAAGATATAAAACTGTAATTTTTTGTGAAGAATCAGCAACAAGTGGGACACAATCATGAAGTGGAACGAAATTTATTGGATATTTCAAACTTTTTTAACAAATAAAAAACTGAAAAATTGGGCGTGCAAAATTATTCAGCCCCTTTACTTTTAGTGCAGCAAACTCTCTCCAGAAGTTCAGTGAGGATCTCTGAATGATCCAATGTTGACCTAAATGACTAATGATGATAAATAGAATCCACCTGTGTGGAATCAAGTCTCCATATAAATGCACCTGCACTGTGATAGTCTCAGAGCTCCGTTTAAAGCGCAGAGAGCATCATGAAGAACAAGGAACACACCAGGCAGGTCCAAGATACTGTTGTGGAGAAGTTTAAAGCCGGATTTGGATACAAAAAGATTTCCCAAGCTAAACATCCCAAGGAGCACTGTGCAAGCGATAATATTGAAATGAAAGGAGTATCAGACCACTGCAAATCCACCAAGACCTGGCCGTCCCTCTAAACTTTCAGCTCATACAAGGAGAAGACTGATCAGAGATGCAGCCAAGAGGCCCAGGATCACTCTGGATGAACTGCAGAGATCTACAGCTGAGGTGGGAGACTCTGTCCATAGGACAACAATCAGTCGTATACTGCACAAATCTGGCCTTTATGGAAGAGTGGCAAGAAGAAAGCCATTTCTTAAAGATAGCCATAAAAAGTGTCGTTTAAAGTTTGCCACAAGCCACCTGGGAGACACACCAAACATGTGGAAGAAGGTGCTCTGGTCAGATGAAACCAAAATCGAACTTTTTGGCAACAATGCAAAACGTTATGTTTGGCGTAAAAGCAACACAGCTCATCACCCTGAACACACCATCCCCACTGTCAAACATGGTGGTGGCAGCATCATGGTTTGGGCCTGCTTTTCTTCAGCAGGGACAGGGAAGATGGTTAAAATTGATGGGAAGATGGATGGAGCCAAATACAGGACCATTCTGGAAGGAAACCTGATGGAGTCTGCAAAAGACCTGAGACTGGGACGGAGATTTGTCTTCCAACAAGACAATGATCCAAAACATAAAGCAAAATCTACAATGGAATGGTTCACAAATAAACATATCCAGGTGTTAGAATGGCCAAGTCAAAGTCCAGACCTGAATCCAATCGAGAATCTGTGGAAAGAACTGAAAACTGCTGTTCACAAACGCTCTCCATCCAACCTCACTGAGCTCGAGCTGTTTTGCAAGGAGGAATGGGCAAAAATTTCAGTCTCTCGATGTGCAAAACTGATAGACATACCCCAAGCGACTTACAGCTGTAATCGCAGCAAAAGGTGGCGCTACAAAGTATTAACTTAAGGGGGCTGAATAATTTTGCACGCCCAATTTTTCAGTTTTTTATTTGTTAAAAAAGTTTGAAATATCCAATAAATTTCATTCCACTTCATGATTGTGTCCCACTTGTTGTTGATTCTTCACAAAAAAATTACAGTTTTATATCTTTATGTTTGAAGCCTGAAATGTGGCAAAAGGTGTGATGATTTGTATGAATGATATAAACACAAAGGAAATTATAAATACACCATTGTCATTAATTGAAACAATTCCCTTTCTTTTTCAATGAACCCAATCACCCTCCACCCCAGTCTCGGCCACTAACACGGTACCTGCCGGTGAGAAAGGACGACTTTGATTTACGGGCTCACATTGAGTCGGCAGGTCACAGTGCAGACACGTGTTTCCACTTGTCCATCTCTGAAAAGACCTGCCGGGGCTACTTGATCAAAATGGGAGGCAAAATCAAAACCTGGAAGAAGCGCTGGTTCGTCTTTGACCGCAATCGACGCACACTCTCCTACTATGCAGGTAGGGCAGAAGATGACTGAAGACACAGACAACAGAGAATATAACTACAGGTCGATAGAGGCACACACGCTGGTGTGTTACATTTATTTAACTTTATGTAATATTCTGTATTACCTATATTTTATAAACATGATATAAGCAAAATTAAAAAGTGCTAGTATTTTCCACATATTTATATTAATGCATTTCACTTATATTTTCTGCAGACAAGCATGAAGCCAAGCTGAAAGGAGTCATTTACTTTCAAGCTATTGAAGAAGTGTATTACGATCACTTGAAGAATGCACATAAGGTATGTTTGTGTATATATACGTACAGTGTTTTACTCCTGTAATCATTCCATTTCTTGAAAAGTATGATTTACTATCTCCTCACATTTTCTTCTTGTCCTCCTTCTCATGAATTTTTCTAAATTCCTGTCTTTTCCCCATTTCTTTCTTTTGTTCTTGTTTCATCCTGCATCATCACTTCCTTCTCTTTCTCCTGCAGAGCCCAAGCCCCTCACTGACCTTCAGTGTAAAGACCCATGACAGGATCTATTATATGGTTGCTCCCTCGCCTGAAGCCATGAGAATTTGGATGGACGTGATCGTCACAGGTGCTGAGGGATACACCCAATTCATGGTGTAGGGGTTGCGGTGCTACAGTCGGACACAACATGCTAACCCTCACCTTGGACTTTTTTAGAGTCTGGATGGACATCGTTGGTATGAAGGATGAAGAGCATTTCTCCTGTGTTAAGACAGAAAAGTGGAGTTAGCTGATCATTTTGTAACATGAAATTATAGATGTATACAAGATGATAGTTTTAATATTTTTATGCAGTCTGTTTCAGTCCAAGAGCAATAATGAAGTAGGAGTTCAGGAGGTCTGAAATGTGCTATGATGCACCACAATGCCTTACAGGAGACTCAGATGTCTTAGTATGACATTAATGATCCAAAAAAAAGTGCTGTACAAAGCCTGTACAGTTGTCATGCAAGAACTTGTGGTCAGTTTTTCCTCTGGTTTAAACAAGGTTAGACAATTTCAGGTGTGTTCTACTCATTTTAGGCCGTTTCATGTGGGAAGTATAAATAATGCATAATAATAGTAGCAGATGAAAATGAAATTTGCTACACTTTCTGTATCATGGGGTACTCTCAGGTCTTAATTATGTGCATAGATGTGCTTCCCTGCATCATATAATCATATGTGAATTTATATATATATATGCTTAAAAACAAGTGCCTTTTGTGTGCATACTCATAGGTGCACATCTATTTACTCTGAGCTTTTAATGGAGCTCCAAGGTGCTATTTTAATAATCATAGCCACACCCTTATATAAAGGGGTGTAGTTATTATTTCAACATAGTGATAATCAGTCATTTTTAAAAAGATTATTGTGCTGGGTTTACAATAGCATCACCAGAGGCTCAGAAATTAAACTTAAACATCTGTTAAAACATAACTAGTGTCAGGTGTCCTTTTTCCATTATAAGGAGTTGAATAAGAAAAAGGAATAATTTTAATATGTGACAAAATTGTTATATTTGTACATTTAGTTTTTAAGTTGTAGTTAAGTTTTAAAACGGTTATGATCCATTATGAACTCAAGAGTCCTATCTGCTTTTAATTACCATATTCTGTGTGATATTATTTGACATGCATACTGCATTATCTGTATCATAAGGCCTACATGTATCTCTGTACTAAATCCCAAAATTTTATCTGGTGGAAAATGCAGAAATATGGTCCTGAGTGGTTTTATGAGAAAAGACCTTAAAATACAATCCTATAAAGGTGTCCCTCAGACATATGGTACATGCACACACTTTTTTTAATCAATTCTGACTGATTATGTGTCACTTTGGTCCACTAGCTTTCATAGCGTTGCTTGTATTACCACTAATCTCCATGTACATGGTTGTTTTCCACCAATTAAAGAAGATGTTACAGTGAAAACTTCTATATTTTTTTCTATTTTAAAAATGTTTTGAAATTGATCTTACTATATTTATATCTTGCATGTATCTTAATTTTGTATTTCCATATGTTTAATAAAAATATATTTTACCTTTTATTTTCTCCATAAGGGGACAGTCTACTTTCATACGGCAAAAATGAGTTGCTTTTTTTTTTTTTTTTACCAATTTTATTTCAACAAAATGGTGTTGTAAATAACAGATGTTATTTATATTGCACCCAGTGGTCATTCATTCTGTCATCTGCCCCCTGGTGCTGTGTATGGGTGGACTATTCTTAGAATTACTGGGCTGGGGGGGGGTCCTATAACTGGGGCTCACCTTCTGATAGACTCAATTCAGATCAAGCCCCTCTAATCACACCAATATCCTCTCATAGTTATTTTAAAATTAATTCTGAAAGGCCTAACTACCTCAGTAAGCAGTGAGTTTTTACATTCCCTTGTAATATTTAGTAATATAGGCAATGATACTTAATAACACCCCCACCAAAGCCACAGTGTAAATGTTCCACTTCAGACTGACATCTAAGGAAGCAGGGAACAATATTGTTGGTATACTATGACACTAGGAGTTGAGATTGCTGG
This sequence comes from Monopterus albus, assembly GCF_001952655.1. NCBI lineage: Eukaryota > Metazoa > Chordata > Actinopteri > Synbranchiformes > Synbranchidae > Monopterus > Monopterus albus. The sequence goes on from NW_018127958.1 coordinate 49,358, forward strand.
AGTGCTGTATGCATCTAACACTTCCCAGTATACTTTGATTTATTTTGTTTTTGTTTTTGTTTCTTGTTTGATGAGTAGACACAGTCATGGCCAAAACCATGCACCACTTCTCCCGGAAAATTGTTGCAATCACAAATGCTTTGGTATTCTTGTATTTATTTCTTTTGTTTGCACTGGAACAACACAAAAAAGCCCGATACATTCTACACAGAACTCCAAAAATGGACAGGACAGCATTATTGACAAATGGTGGATGTTTTGGGGTTGCTTTGCTGCCTCAGTCACTGCATGTCTTGACTGTGTGTGTGGCATTATGACATCTGAAGACTACCTATGAATTCTGGGGCACAATGGAGGGCCCAGTGTCAGAAAGTTGGGTCTCTGTCAGAGGTCATAGGTCTTACAGTGACTCAAAGCAGCCAGAAATGGTTTCAGACAATGTGCTGGAGAGTTGTGAAGTGGCCAGCAAAGAATCCAGATCTGTGGAAAGACCGGGAGCAGTTGGCAAAAGAAGAATGGTCCAAAATTCCAGTAGAGAGGTGTAAGAAACTCACTGGTGGTTACAGGAAGTAACTGACTTCAGTTATTTTGTCCAGAGGGGATCCTACCAAATATTAAGCTGAGGGTGTCTAATTCTGTCCAGTCCGTTTTTGGAGTTGCCTGTAGAATGTATCAGATTTGGCTTTTTTGTGTTGTTAGAATGTCAACATAAGAATACCAAAGCATTTATTATTGCAATACTTTTCTGGGAGACATGGCGCCTTATCTGACATCGTACAGTATTTGGCCATTGCTGTATGAGATTAATGTAAGTCAGAGGATAAACTGAAAACCTTGGGGATTCGGTGATTTATTGAGCCCTGGCTATAAATAGACCCAGCGAGTGTTCTTGGACTGATCACCGTGGCACTGTGCATGTGTGGGTTTGTGACTGCCTGTATCTTTAAGAGCTCCGCTGTAAATTGAGCTCTAGAGGCGAGAGAGTGTAATTTCAAACACCGACGCCCCTCATTCCTGTAAACCGTGCGTCGAGCTGAATGCGTCCGCACCTCTACAAAGATGCGCGTTTCGTGTTGGATAGATTTTTCGTTAAACGCCGCAAAGCAGACACAGACGCGGAGCTCCAGCCTCACCGGATCCCCCACAGGTTGTTAGTGTGTGTGGAGCTGGAGACGGGTTGTGTTGTGTATCCAAATGACTCGACATGGCTGTGGGTTTGACTCAACATAACCTACAAGACTTTGCGAGCGACCCTGGAAACAACCAGCTGAGCGCGTTAGATGAAAATCATCTTAATGACAGTCAACAGGTAAGTCCGTCTTGGATCTTTTGTTTTCTGTCTTTATATCTGGTACACAGAAACACGACGAGGCCGGTGTTATTTTTCCTCAACACATCTCAGCAGCTGGCCAGGCATTGCGGAGTGAATTGGCCTTATGTATTCTGTTATATAGTCCTATCCCTTACTTTACTAATAATGATCATATCTGTAGGACTTGACAGAAAACGTGCAGATCGAGCAGTCGAGTTTGGACAGCATTCATAAAATCCGACCCAGCGATGCGTATATGTTATTTTCTTGGTGATATGGTTTCCTCGTAAAAAAAAAAAACTCCACCCTTTTACGCAAGCGCGTTTAACCTTAGGCACCATTCCATATGGGAGCATATGAGGCTGCTTGTTCGATATGGATTGCTTCACGCCTGGAGAGAGGATGGCAGCAGAGGGGGCAGTAATTTAAAAAAACTGCACTGTGTCCAACAGCCTTCACAGGGTGTACAGGAACATTCCTGTTCCACTCAGCTTGTACTGATTATTGTTCTTATATGACAGGGTACCCTATACAGGAAATCTGTGCTCCTGGTTTAACCTCCATATTTAAGAGGAGGCTGTAGATTGGACTAAAATGTAAAGCAGTCATTATATCAGTTTGTTGCTTTATATATCCTATGGTCCACTCAGCTGGCAGGTTACATATAGAGTTACACTGGAATTTGTGAGGAGGGGAAGCCCTGTCCAATAAGGCTGGAGTGTGGGTGGTCGGCTTCTTCAGTACAACATGTGGATTGTCGCTCTACCATCAACTCATCATCATCATCCACATGCATTAGAGGCCCGATGGTGAAATTTCAGCCTGGAATCTCAAATTGAAACTTTCAAAGTGGCCAAATACCTTTTAGGAAGCAATTGTGCACTTATTTAATATATATTTTAATACAAGTGAAGCAACTCTTTAGATGAATTTGAACAGAACAGTACTCACCTTCATGAAGCACTTTGAAGCCACAAAAGACAATAATATAACAAAGGTCTCTACCCAAATATACTGCCAGACGCAGGCGATTTGTGAATGTGTGTGTAAAAATGGAGGATATATGTCACCAATTCCTGCCAATATGCAAATGTGAAGCCAAAATATTGTGACCAGAGGTGGTATCAGGCCACTAATGCAAGCTGTCAAATCCTGTGAAGTGCACCCCTTTTTACATCATCAAATAACTTATTAACAACAAGCCTATATAAAAACATAGCCATTTTTCAATTTTGCTTTATTTAGTTAGTTGACCTGTCTGATGTGCACAATACCATTGGTAAGGCACAGAGATAAGATCACAGTGACACACCAGAAGGTTAAATGTGTGTCAAATGTGCACAGCACCTCTCTCAGTGTGGAGGCACACGTATCACTCCTGTTGCTGTTTAAAGGCCAGTGTGATTTAAGTTGAAGAATGAGTTAGAGTACGTATTACTTCTGTTTGTTCTGCCCGAGTCGGTGTCTGAAAGTGGACGTTTCAAGTCAGAAGCTTGAGAGTTGCCAGCGCTGTGATGCTGAAGGAAACAGATCTGAACTCCGGCAGAGTGCCATTTGGATGTCAGGAGGTGGGGCTCAGCAACGATGGGCTCCAGCCCAATTTACCCCCAGTGCCTAGCTAAAACTAATGGTGTCAGTTACAACAATCCTGCACTAAATCCTCCTTTAACAAAGATGATAATGTAAAATGTTTGTACAAAAAACTGACACACAATGACACGCAGAGAGGTGTTGCTTCAATTGTATGATCATTTTTGAGACTTTAGTTTGTGCTTTTGTTAAACAGTTATAAAAGAGATGTGTTTCTATTTTCTAGCCTACACTCATTGATAGAAACAGGGTGGACAAAATAATACTACGTCTATGAATATGTTTGAGGCAATAACAAGTCAGGATCAAGTTGGCCAGAGGCCTAGATATAATCACTTTGTGGAGTTTTTCCTTAGAGTGTTGTATTGTAAAGCCCCTGGGGACAAATTTGTGATTGTGATACTGGCTTATATTAGGAAAATTTGACTTGACGAGTTTATCTTAACATGCCATTCTCTATTCTAATCGCTGTGACAATAAGAAATCAGTGCAGTTTTAAATAGCACTGCTCTTAAGTGATGGAATTAGTTTGGGGTTAATTCCTCAAAAGTCATTTTTTCCACATTTTTAGTCGCAGGATACATTTACAGGCTGACATGCACATCTGCTTCATGCTTTATGAGTGCTGTTTTCTTTCTGTAACCTTATGTTCTCAAGCATTTTTGGTGAATGGTGGTTAAAAAAATAACTTGGCAAGAGCTTCAGGGAGTGAGATGTACAGTATGTGCTGGAAGAGTGTCACTTCTATTGCTTATGAAAGATATTTCCCAGTTACGTAACCAGTGAAACTCAGAGAGACGAGGCGGTCCAAGTGCCTACAAAAAACCGTGCTGGTTTATTCAAAGGATCACAGGTAAAATTAACATAACACGCTCGGGTCTTTCTTGCACCTCCAATACTGCGCACAGGCAGATGAAGAATGTAAGACCCTGAACCCAACAGGCCTGTACATTATATCTGGTTTGGGCTAACCACATTCTACACAGGGACGTCAAATCATGGCGTCACCTGATATGCCAGCTTTACAGCTGACCGTAGCAGTAGTCAAAACATGGAGAAAATCAATGTGTGTGAGTGTTGATTATGTGGTGTGTATCTAAGAACATACAGGACATTCAGGGACATGTCCGGACATTAAGCCTAGGAAGATATTATGATTAAGATTACGGCTAAACATATCATAATAATAACATCATAATAATAATAATCATCATCCTGCCTGCTGACAATCAAACTTTTCTATGTAGTTATCCTTGCCCATGTACACCCTGCTAAAATCTCATGACAATGACTAAGCATTTAAACAGTCTAACTAGACATCCTGTCTCCACTAAACATTTCTAATACAACAAGTACCTAACCAATATTTATCTGATTAAAAAATTACCTAACAATTAAAATATGTAAATATGCCTTTAAAGTTAACAGACCTGGCCTCTTGCTGATGATTGGCACAGTCAAATTAGCTCATATGCAAATAATTCAATGCCACACCCATAAAAGAGTTTAGTGGTGAAAGAGTGGGCTTGCTAAGGGGGATGGGGCTTAGATGAACTGTTCAGGAGTCTTATAGCCGATGGTATGAAACTGCTGAGCATTCTGGTGGAGCTGAGGGTGGTGGGCAGGGTGCGATGAGCATCTGATGAGCATGTTTCAGGCAGCAGGAGGTGGAGATGGTGTTGGCGTCTGGCTACATACAGTATCTCCAGTGATTTTGGTTTTTTTATGCCTGTTGATTAGTCAATCTGTGTGTTTACTTTGTTTGCGTATGATAATTCTATCATAGTTAAGATTTAGTTTATAGCACACATAAGTTTACCTACTTTAATCTTACAGTTATGTTTATGTAGTTACATGTCACCTTATGTGTTCACTGAATCACTGGTCAGTATTTACTGCTGAAAGATTGTCTCCAGCCGGGTCAATCACAATGCAGAGTACCTCGACACGGGTGTGACAAAATCATTCCGCTACACTAGGAAGACCCCTTAGCCAAACGGGAAGCCATATCTCATATAGTGTGGTTAGTTAGTAACACAGAAAGAAGTGAGTGTAGGAATTTAGACAGAGTATAATTTCCTCCATCTTTAGGAAGCTGCCTTTCCCATTGGAGCAGAAAGGATGCAGGAGGAGGACGGATGGATAGATGGACCAATAGAACAGCACGAGAGGACTGGAACAGCCTACAATGGCACATTTGAAATTGTATAAAATCAACTGAATGGAGGAGGACAGGGTTCTCTCACGTCCTGAAGACGAGTTGAACGGTTTTGCTGTTGAGGTCAGGGCTTCAGATAGAGACGGAACCCAGAGCTCTGTAAATTGCTTTATTCGATGGTCTGTTCAGTTATGATAATAAATGTTTGAAAGGTGATAGTTGACTCCGATTATTCTTCATAAAAGAACACGCTGCACTTGTCATGCTATATAGATTTATATTTTTATGTATTTGGACAAATACAATATGGCGCTTCTGTTTGCATTATTAAATCATCCACAAACTGGACCATTTCAAGAGGAGTTGGTCCACATCAGATGAAGCTCATCATACTCAATCCACCCTATGTCATTAAATGGCATTCAGTATTAAAACCTCACATAATCATCTTTATTTTGTACCGTTATGACTGTGATTAGTACAGTAATGTTAACGATTGATTATATAATCTTTACTGTGTCCAAGATACTATTTATGAGTAGATCAGAAAAGGGTGTTAAATTGCCACTCGGTACCAGTGGATGGGACCCACTGTTAATTTGAAGACGCACTCTGCCCAGCAGTACACGAGGAGAAACCCGTTGTTCAGAATGTGGTTACTGTAGTTTTGGTCAAATTTGTAAATTATGACACTGTAAATGATTTTGAATATGTAGGTCGCTGCTGTGTGCTTTACGCAAACAGTTCAAGGTGACAGGCACATTCAGGATGTTGTGGTTTTACCAGTTTTCTATCTCGACATATCTGTTTTAGATGCAGTAAATAAATATACTCATTTATACAACCATTGTTGTCGTAGTGCTTGGGAAAGACGGTGTACGTGCTGAAAGCACAACAACTGGTTTCATAATGAAGGCACTATTGTACGTCTTAAAACCTTTGCCTTCTGTCTGAAGAACCTCCCAGGAAATAAAAATTTTCTTGCAGTGATCAAAAATTGAATACATTTTTCAGTCAGTTAGCCAGTTTTTAATAGAGGCTCAAACATAAAGAATGGTTGGAGTAGAACTGATGACTAATGATTGTCATGTCTTTAATTCCCACATTTTGCCTATGAGGTTTAAGCCACTCCTTCTGGTTAAAGCTCTGCTGGAGCTGAGTAAAACTGACTGGGGCCTGTAGGGGAGATGTGATTTTTCTGACACATTGCGGTTGTTGTTAAAGGTCACCAAGTTATAAATACCAGCTGCTGGGGTCTGGCTGGCCTGAAAGGAAACGATAATCTCATTTATTTTGTTTTCAGTAGGATGTAATGAAACGACAGAGCACAGCTATCTTTCCAAGTCTTTTTTTTTTCCTAACGTAACCTCTTTCTATCTGTCCTTCCACAGTGAGGTTGAGTGGCGATGGACCCATTCAGCCAGCTTATCCTCACCATCTCGGTAACCAGTTTCTTCACCTTCCAGTGCCTCTTCCACAAAGTCAGCCCCTGGGTGTCCATGCACATCAGTTCCGGTTTCCTCGGTCTAAGTGACAAGCAGAAGGTGGAATGGAACTCAAGGTGAGCTGACATCAACTTAGGATCATGAGGAATCTGAAGATTTACATGTTATGCACAGCAAGAAGTGTGACACTGCTCTCGGCCAGTGGATGTTTGTTTCAGCTGAGTCCAAAGATAAGCATTGATGGTCAGTCCACATAGTAACTGATTTAGTAGTAGGATGCACTGTGTAACTGCCCTATGGAAACTAACTGAATAGCTGTCTTGTTTTGGTTTTTATCAGCCTTTCTTCAGTTGTGGATTCAATGTCAACGTTCATCTTTAAACAAGTGCTTATTTTTGACTGACTGAATTCATCAAGTCTTTGGTTTATTTTATTTTATTTCATTTTATTTATTTATTTCAGTCTTCCAAATCACAAAAGAAAAAAATTCAAAAAAATGAGCAAATCGGCATCAAAAATAAAAACAAACATTAAACCAAATATAATATAGAATATCATACTGGTTGAAAAAGGTGTCGGCCTAAGTTGTAGGTTATTATACCTACCCTACTTATTCTAACAATTCCTTTATCAACCTAAATGTATTGTACATAATTCATATATGTGTATGTGTGTGTGTGTGTGTGTGTGTGTGTGTAAACTACTATTATATAAGCCTAATCATTGTACCTGTTACTGTATAATAAATAATTCAACTTTCACCTACTGTTTTATATTTGCTTTTATTTTATTTTGAACCTACCTATGCATACACCCTGTTTACACAGTACAAAGCCAAATTGCTGTCTAACAAGCATAACAAATGTTTAAGAGTGAAATTAGAACAAATACTGTATTTTATATCAAATTAAAACATAATGTTAAAACCATATTTAATAGAAGCAGTACAATAATAAAAGAATAGAGGGAAAACAAGGGGTAAAACTAGTCTAAGATCTGCTGGACTCCATTTTGTAATCCCTAATGCATGTCCAAGAGTAGTCGACAAATGTCTAAGTTAAGACTTTAAAAGCATGTCCAAGAGTGGTTGATAAGATGTTAAAATTAATAATTAAACTCAGCTCATTCATTTTCAGAACCTGCTGTTGTCTACTTCATTTAAGCATTTAAAGGCCTTTTTGACTTTCCTAAGATCTAATAAAGCAGGAAGTTTCAGAAAAGGTGTTTGATATATTGGTTGTTTTTCCATAAAGGCTTTGTAAATAAATATTAAAGAGTGTAAATCCATTCAGACGGACAGAGAAGGACAGCCAACAGATTAGCACAGGTCGCTGGGGGTTCAATGTCTTGCCCAAGGACACTTCAACATGTGGACTGGAGGCATTTGTTGAATTGAAATGGTCACATGGTTTATCAGTAAACGAAAAGGGATGATTAATGGGGATGGATCCAGGCTATGAGGATCACTGTTAAAGCCCATGAATTAATTTAAACTGTTATTGTCTTCCTCAGAACTGTTAGACTGTCTAACTTCTTCAGTGACTGGGACTGTGTACCTTAGCCTGACCCTTCAGTAGTATTTAATCCCTTAGTCTAATTGGTCTCACTTTCCCTGTAGGCCCTTGACAGGCAATAAGCTGATTCAGTGTGAGCACTAAAAATTCAGTGCTCTAAACTCCAAGGCACTTGTCATGAATAGAGATACACTATGCACTATTTTTTGAGAATTCTATTATTGTACAGAAATGTCTGACATTTGTTAGCATCACACAGGAATAGATCATCATGACTATGTGTTGGTTTTCTTTTCAGGACAGTGTCAACATTTCACGCTCTGTTGGTGGGACTCTTTTGTCTCTATATCTTCTTATTCGATGATGCCATCAATGAAGACCCAGTCTGGTGAGAGTATGACTGTGAATTGAGTTTCCATACTGTGGTTATTTTTATACAGTATGGCAGCTTTTGTCACAAATGGCCCAATTGTCTAGTCATAGAATCCAATGGCATTGCATGGCTGTGACACTTTGGACATGTCCTCATATTGCTGTGCAGGGGGTTTCTAGTAAGAGATGTTCTAGCTGTGCTAATAATTTGGACGTTGGTGCACATGCATATGTATAAAACAGCTAAACTAGATTTTCCAAATAATATCAGACCCAATGACTCAAGTTCTTATAATAAAAAAGAGTCCTTTCGCAGGATCTGTGATGCTTGGAATAATTTACACAGGGTTTTAGAGCCACAGAAAAGTGCTTTCTAGGCCAGTGTGCATCACGTGGTGAAGCTTTGTGGTTTTGCCACTGTGGCACATTTGCTTCACAGCCCAGTGCTGTTGCTGGGTCCTTGACTATACCACTAGGAACCACATAAGGTGGAAATTTTCAACACCTACACATTTAAAAATTTATCGTAAAACACAGTCAAGACACATGCTGTTTCTTTCAACAGGGGAGATCCTACACTGGTGAAAACTAACGTTGCCATCACAACAGGCTACCTCATATCCGGTAAGAGATATGCACGGCTTATCTAGTTAATGTTTGTAAAAGGACTGACAGAACGAGCATGTAACATTATCAGTTTGATGCTTGCATGACTCACTTTACTTTGGAGCCTACTGTGTGTATCAGAAGCAAAGTAACATACAGATAATGTGTCAGTTTTTAATAAGCATCAATACTTTAAATGTTTTGATTGCACCAATGACGCGCTCTCTCTTACTCTCCCCCTTTACTTCTGTTTTCTAGATCTGCTGTTAATATTTTACTATTGGAAGGCGATAGGCGACAAGTTTTTTGTAATTCACCATCTGGCAGCATTGTATGCTTACTACTATGTACTGGTGAGTGCCCTATGGTCCAATAGCAGAATATGCAGGCAAGATGGGAAGGAGACAACCAAGGGTGAACAGCTGTGCTGTGTTGGGTTGAGTGTTTTAACTAATTTAGCCAACATTCACCGAGTGACCATGACTGTCATGCAGCTCATATACTGTAGTAAGGCAGTGTCAGCATATGAAGTATTTGCACAAATTATACTTCCTAAACTATACAAACACACCAGAAAAAGAAACTATGGATGGTTAAAATCCAGTTCATAGTGTTTTGCTGTTAAGATATGTAATTTGTTTGTTGCTACTTCTGTGGTTGAAATGGTGTTTTGAGGATGTGTGTAAATTTGAACTAAACAAAAGGAAAAACACATTTGT